>NC_047038.1:98826725-99141653 GCF_011762595.2 Tursiops truncatus
GGGTGGGGTGGGAGGGAGGTCCAAGAGGGAGGGGATATATGTATACGTATAGCTGATTCACTTCATTGTACAGCAGAAACTAACACAACATTGTAAAGCAACTATACCCCAATTAAAAAATAAATAGTGCTGCAATGAACATTGGGGTACACGTATTTTTTCGAATTATGGCTTTCTCTGGATATATGCCCTGGAGTGGAATTGCTAGATTATATGGTAGCCCTATTTTTAGTTTTTTAAGGAACCTCCATACTGTTCTCCACAGTGGCTGAACCAATTTACGTTCCCACCAACAGTGTAGGAGGGTTCCCTTTTCTCCACACCCTCTCCAGCAAGATTAAATGGGATTTTAAAATCATCTATTTCCAAATTTTGGTTGGTAAACACAGAGACTTGACCTGAGCATTCTTCTTTCAACTGACATTTAGACAAGAACACTAGTTTCCTTCCTGTATTCCTTCATGTTCGCAGTGATTAAGAACTCTACATCCCACAAAAACATTTAATAGAGTTAGTAGGAGATGCCATTTCTGTTTTCTTCTGAAAATCTTAAATATTTCTTTCATTCAAATTGAATCATGTTGACACTGAATCTGAAAGTCAGGGGAGGTGCAGGGACCACGGGGAGGCCGCTGACTGAGGAACTTAATAGGAATGACGCCTACTGCCTGAAACTTCCCGTCTCCACTGAAAACCCCTTTTTTCATGCAGAATCAGGTTGCTGCTTGATGACAGGGTCTACATGGAGGATTTCAGCATATCAATAATCATTTCAACCACTAATAACCTTTACTCTAAATCTTTTTGAGTAGTTTTTAAAAGAATAACCAAAGAATAAAGTAGACTTCTATGTCACTGTTTTGTTGATAAAGGAGACAGTGAGAGCACATATTTTGAATCTTCCTAAATAATTTTGTGCATCTCCTAAGCAGACATAGATAAGTGAACTGGCACATAAAGTTATTGATGTTTCTGTCTCTCATCATCTGGGGTTCCAACATTTGACAAAATACATAAAGATCTGGTCACTTTGTGTTTCAGCACAGGACCCTCCTGAAATTTGCTTCTTAATTAAAACCTTACCTGTGAATTTGACACGCGTTGTTTTTCACATTGTAGATATCAAACAAATAAGTTTTAAACAAATAAATACATTCTTCTTTGTATACCATGCAGAACTAAACCACGGGGCAAAATGATTAGAAATATGGCTTTGAAGTCAGGACTGAGCTTAAATTCAAGATCTGCCTCTTACTAAAAGACTAGAAGTTTCTCAAACCCTCTATGCTCAGACTCCATGTATAAAATGGGAATAATACGAGAGAAATCTCCTGGAGTGGCTGGGAGAATCTAGTGATTATTTAAACCGCTTAGCACAGTGCTTTGACATTGTATGTTCCCAATAAATGACAGTTGTAATTTTATCATCATCATTGCTGCTATTCAGGGATGGCATTTAGAGATGCACAAAATATTGCAGCAAAATGTCCCAGTATTTGTGCCCCTTTGACTACCCCAACACACTGAGCCATGTTCTTTTTGTGATATCTGAACGACCGCAAAGGAAGAAGTGAAAGAATGAAGTATTTATTGAGACAGGCTATCAAAGGTCCTTGGGACAGGGCCCTGCCCTGTAACTCTTCAAACACAGCTCTTTGTACATAGGAGATGCTCACTAAATGTTTTTGATAATAATGATAACGAGGTACGTGATTTTCATGTCAAAAGCATTTAACATATTTTAAAGCTATTAATAGCAAACTGATACCTTTATGCAAAAGGAAGCTAACTTTTTTTCAGATTTTTATAAAATAAGATAGATTTCATAAGATTGCACAGAAATAAAGCATTAAACTCTATTGTTAACACGTAATGAGAAGTTTGTTATTTCCTTTACAATTTCCAATGACCATTCTCTCCCATCTTTTCAAAACGGCCTTTGTCTTACAAATGGCCAAGCCCTGCCTGTGGAGGCCTGTGACCAGGGCCGCTTCAGTTAGAAGCTTCCAATGCTGGTGAACCATGTCTCAGAGTGAGGCAAATACAGACCCACGTGACAATGCCTTTGTTATGAAGTTAGGAAAAAATGGTTGAAAATGGCCATTTAAGGGGTAAGGAGATCGGTGGGGTTGTCCTCCCATTTTACACAACTCACTTCTCACAGATGAAGGGAACAAAATCTCCACCACCTACGTAAGCCAGGTCTTTCATTTTGCCCTTGAACATGTACACTAGTGGCTCTTCACGGTATAATTAAGGTTAGAAACCAAGCCCCAGGTTCCTACCTGGGTATTCTTTTGGCCTCTGATATGTACACTCTGTAACGAGGGAGAATCTTCTGAATACTTCCGCTCTACAAAGCAGAACACCCCCGCTTTTCTTCTGCAAATGTTACCTCACCTTCTTGAGAATCTGGAAGAGCAAGGCTGCAGAGCTGGAAGAGCGGATCCACAGATTCCACAGCAAAACTCTGATTTATCTTCCTCAAACTCCTCCAGCCTGGACACTACTGGAAGCTAAGCCAAGATCTTTTGGGGCAGTGACCAAGTCTAAACAGCTTTAGAATATGTTGGACAATGCAAAACCTTCTCTAGTACATTTAAATTTTCAGAGCACCCGTTTGATGAAAGTAAGACTACATTGCACTTTTAAACCCACCTAATCAAGCTTGTGGTTTAAAAGTGTTTGGAAATAGGACGTTTGGTTTGAGAATGCAGACTCTGCAGTGTTCCCATCCCTCCTTCATCCTTTCCTTGACGGACAGCTCTTCAACAGGGTTTTTGGCCCCCAGGGCTGGTGAGAGAGAGGTGAGGGAGCAAGCGAGGGGGAGGGGGAAGGGGGAGAATTGGACATCAGAAGGCAGCCTCTAGTCTGCCTCATTTCTGCAGAATTTCCCAAACCATTCTAAGAAGCTCAGTCCTCCCCATTAAAACCAGTCGCCTCTGACATCCTGGCTGCTCTGTATTAAACTGGCACCGAAGCCCCTAACCTGCTGGATCGCCTTTCTCCAGACACCTGCCCAGCAGCAGACTAAACAAACAGGGATTCTCCACTGCGCAAAAGTTGGCTTCTTTCACTGGGTCTCCCATCTGTTAAAAAGCCATTGTCTGAGAAAGTGTTCAGCTAGGCGGGGAGCTGGAGCGATTGCATACTGAACTGCCCCCTTTTCCCCATAAAAAGTCCTCGTTAGCATTTTCTTTTCTCCCCAGTTTTCATGGCCTGATTTATTCATTGGTTTCACCTCTTCTCCCCTCCCCCTTGGTTCGAGAGGAGAGTCTCCTTGTCTTCGGTTTCTCAGGGGTCATGTCTTTTCAGTCACCAGGACAATACCCGCTGCTGGCATCTGCTTCCAGATCCAATCAGCCATATTGTGAACACATCCTGCCAGAGAATTGTTCCTCCTTTTGCTCGGCTTTGTTGCCAATTTCATGCCATGTATTGCTCCATGTTTTGTGCTTCATGAAGCTGTCAGGGGCATAAAAGTGGTCTGACCAGGGTCATAGTAAAAGGGGTGGGAATGAAACATCCACCCAAATGTCGAGCAGGCCACCCACAGTCCCCACACGGACACACAGACTCACACTCACACAGTCCCCACCCACACCCAGCCCACACACGCATGCACGAAATATACACAATCCACAACCACGCACGATTCGCACACACAGTACACACTCACACACCCACACAACTCACATACTCGCAGCATATACCCAAACATACACACGCACATCTGGAGCCCTCACACATCTTCTTTTCTCTCCCCAGGATTTAGTGGGCACTCTAGGAAGATACTTCATGATTCTCCAGAGGGATAAACGGTTTTATAAGGAACCAGAGAGACTGATTCCTTTAATAATGATAAGGAATATATTAAGCTGGGGGAGAGTGGGTATTGTGAAAGTTAAAGAGTTCAGATGCTTTTTTTTTCTTTTATCCTGAGGTATTTCTAATCACATACAAATATTAATAATCCTTCAGTGCACAATCTTAAAAACATATCAGGAAGGTCTTTACAAGGCACATTATACTACTCCAGACTAAAAGGCCAATATAGGAAGCATATTCACTTTTTGGAGACACTAACCTCTCATAAAGAACAACAATATATAAACATAAAGAAACATGTCAACAAAAGTATAAAAATTAAGCTCTTGGAATTGGGGGGAGGTTGTCCATGAGCCCCTCCTGTCTGAGTTGAGGCTCTTGGGTACAGGAGTGTTCTGATTTATCAAGGGGCTCTTTGTAAACCGTGGATTAGCCTGCTGCAGCACAAAAGACCAAACTCCCTTGCAAAGCTTTGCTGAAACCCAGCTTTCAGGAAGGAGGAGAGCTGGGGCTACGCGTCCCATTGCGCAGAGCCCCACCAATTGAATTGGGCCTGACTGCTGGCCGCCAGCCAGCTGAGGGGAAGTTGCCTTTCTCATTAATGTCATAAGTTAAGGAAAAGAGGGAGGGAAAATGGAGAATGAAAATTCAAAATCCTCATGACGAAAATTCCACTGAAGTTTTCCCATTTTATCTCTACAGAGTTCTTTGTTTTTCTATTTCAAAGAAGTAGAGATTCTGAAAGGTAACTTCTTTATAGTCCATTATATCTATACTTATATTTTCCCATGTTTCTATTCCAGCACCATGATTACGTCTTTGCCTTTTTCCACGCAGGCATTTTTTTGATTGTTGTTGGTTGTGAATGCCAAAGAGTTTTAGAAAAGAGCAGATTCCCATGTGTGGACACAGGAGAAGGCCACCTACTGGGGCAGTTCTCCTCTGTCTCCCATCTCTAATGAACTCATACACAGGCCTGTTCTGGTGCTTAAGATTTCCATGATTGGAGTCCCTCCTCTAGAGAGAGTTATAATCTACTATCTCCAAAAGGACATAACAAAATGAAAATTTGTAACTCCTAGGGTACATTAAAACATGAAGTTTTAGCATCCACTTCCACCAATAATCACATGAGTGAGGAACAGATGCTCCCAACTGAAGGAAACAAAGGATGGGTAAATTTTGATCAAGAGAATGAGGTGGGGCTTCCCTGGTGGTGCAGTGGTTGAGAGTCTGCCTGTCGATGCAGGGGACACGGGTTCGTGCCCCGGTCTGGGAAGATCCCACATGCTGCGGAGTGGCTGGGCCCGTGAGCCGTAGCCGCTGAGCCTGCGTGTCCGGAGCCTGTGCTCCACAACGGGAGAGGCCACGACAGTGAAAGGCCCGCGTACCAAAAAAAAAATAGAGAGAGATAATGAGGTGTAAGGAACAGAGGTGGAAAACATGAAGATCTGAGTCACAGTTGTTCTCTGAAAGTGAGCCAGCTTTTGCTTCTCTGCAGGGAATTGTGAGTGGCAGGAGAATCCTGCCCTGGGAATGGGGAAGAAAAGAAGGTACAAGGTGGGAAATGCCAAGATAGAGTCAGGCCAGACTACGTGTAGTCTATCAGGTATAACTTTAGAAATACTGAAGGAAGTCTTCATGCCCCGCCGATCCCTGGATGATACATGATATTCTACGTGGAGCTTTATTTAATTAGCCAAAAACTTTAACAGCAACTTTATTACAGATACCCTGTTATGGACTGAATATTTGTGTCCCCCTGCCACATTTATATTTTGAAGCCCTAATCCTCAGTGTGGCTGTATTTGGAAACGGGGCCTCTAAGGAAGGAATTAAGGTTAAATGAGGTCATAAGGGTGGAGCCCTCATCCAATAGGATTAGTGTTCTTATAAGAAGAGACACCAGAGAATGAGCTCTGTCTCTCCACACACACAAAAAAGAAATAATGTGAGCACATAGTAAGATGGCGGCCACCTACAAGCCAAGAGGTCTCATAACGAAACCTACCTTGTTGATGTCTTGATCTTGAACTAACAACCTCCATAACTGTGAGAAATAAACTTCTGCTGTGGTATTTTGTTAGGACAGCTCAAGCTGACTAAGACAAACCCCAAGGTGGGCTAAGTGTGATTCAGAAAGAAAGGGTAAAACGTATGAGCACTGCATGTCACTCTCCAAAATGGGGTGTCCTTTCACAGTCTGCCCTGGAACAGGATTGTTTGGAGTTCGGACTTTCTCTACCCTGACCCACCTCAGTCCTATTTTCCTGTACCTTTGAACCCCCTACGCTCTCTGAGTGATTTCTACTTAGAAACTTAATTCATCAGGGTTTTCTGAGAAACATGTGACTGCCAAAAAGTAACATACACAAATCAAGGTGAAGGAAGCCTCACTGAAGGAAAATCCTGAAAGTCTGCATTTCACCCACCTCCTCTGGTAATGTCTGTACTTGGCTCCCACTCACCCTCGCTGTCCACTAGATGTTGGTTCAATATCTATTGTATGTCAGCTGCTACAATGAGCTCTGATATACATACATGAGTAAGTCACAACGCCTGCACTCAGAGAGCTTCAAATCTGGTAAGAGAGAGAGGCACTTACATCAAATGTCACAATTCAATATACATCACGATATAAAAATTGTTGTACAGAAGTAGAGTGGAGAACAAGTAACTGCCCAAGAAAAGTGAAAGGACCTGGTATATTGAATAGGGGGATGTGCAGGAAAGTTAAAATACAAGATACATGGGACTTAAAGGATGGGAGAGTTAGGACAGAGGACATCGAGATGTAAAAGACATGAAAGGCCATACTAAGAAACTGCTCCCCAGGGCATACAGGATTGGAGACTAAAGAGAGGAGACAGAGTAGTACTTGGGTGATACCAGTTCAGAGAGAAAAGAAGATGACCTCAAATACCCAGTATCCTAACCTAACCCCAAGTACCGCAGTCCTTTACTCTTCTAATGACTTCATTATTTTTAACTTTTTCAAGGGCCTTTTGAAATTCAAAATGCAGCCGATGTTACCAGAGTCCAAAATGTGCTCTCTTTTCTGTCATTTCATGAATTTTCCTTTCTTCTCTGGCCCTATACTTTTATTTATGTTTAATAAGGACATTGAGACAGCAGGACTCGTAAGAGGGCCAGAGCCAGCTTTGTGCTCTGTGTGAGCGTGTATGTGTGTGTTAAACAATTTCATGGACATCTGTCATGCACAGTTAACTTTGCATTGCTGCATTTTAAGTGGTGGGCCCAGGCTTGGCCGGCAGTGATGAAGTAGCTGGCAGTTTTCAAAAAGCCACAGGATAACAGAGCATGAATCATAAAACACACTACTGTGTAGCAATATCCAAGTTCATTCAATGCAATGAAACCATGCAGAGGCCCTTTATCCCCAGCTAATTATGTGGAAACGTCTAAGACAATAAAGCATCTGGTGGTCTTTCTTCCGCGTTTCAATTTTTCTCAATATTGTGACAGGGGAAAGTATTGTGCCTTTCCCAGGGTAGTTGCAGTGAAGAGGAGTAAAAGCAAGGGTCAGGGAAGAGCAAATAGATGAATTTATAACTTTCTTTTTATTTATTCCCTCCCCATTGTCTCTCTGGAAGTCTTCCTTCAGGGCTGTATTTTGGGATCACTATTCTCATTGCACTCTGCTTGAATCCCCTTTTCTCCCTCTTTAGAAAAATACCACCCAAACTGCCAGACCTTCCATGATTCCCTGTTGCTGGTGGGGCTTTCTCTGCTGTGGGCATCCAGGAATTCAAGTCTAAGATTTATAATCACTCTCCAGACTCAGGTTAAGGAAAGGGTTCATACTTCCACGAATGAAACCTAACATGTGATTCCCTTTTTAGGAAGAGGTGAAGAGAATGGTCCCTGTGATTAAGGTTTTCCCAGAGAGGGTTCCCGTAATTGCCTCACACATGGTTCTTTTTGCTCTTCTCTGGAAAACACACGCAAATGCCATGCGAGCACTCCTGGGGGTTCTGATGAAAGCCCCTTTATAGCTAAGCGCTGTGTGATGAGACTGAGCCAGAGTCTGATGCGGTGACTAATTGGTACCACTAGCTTAAAAAGCTAATAAGTTAATTAGATTAACTTCATTCATGTTTGCACAGGGCTTTGAAAAGGGAACACTACAGGAGCCCTAAGCTTCTCTGAATTGAGATCCAGTGCAGCTCCATGCTGGGTACAAGCTTTCCCCGAAACGACATGAGTCTATTGTGGTTATATTCTGTTTCTTAATTCCTCAGTCACCTCCCAATCTTTCTCAAAAGCCAAATTAAAGTGACATAATATGCCTTTATCTTCTATTGCATCTCCTATTGTATCTTCTATTGCAACATTTTCAGTCATTATAAATTTATATTTAAATTTAAATCAACATGAATATTTCTGTTTTCCTGCTTTCTCTGGGTATTATTATGTCATAATATCCAAGTCATCCTAATGCCAGCTTAAGAATCAAGTCAGATTCTTTTAAATCTAAAGACAGAAATAACTGCAAGAAAATTTAACTGAGTGGTATTAGCATTCTCTTTGGCTTGCTTAATTACCTTACACTTAAAAATGCAGTGAGGGCTAGGGTTATGGTATTATTGGTTTTTGTGAAGTTTCAGCATTAAGTAAATTTTGTATGCATCATCAATGCTCCCTTTATCTATCTATCTATCTATCTATCCATCTGTATCATCTATCTATATCATCTATCTATCTACCTCATGTATTCAAGCAAACTTTGAACAAGACACGAAAGTAATGCTCAGGAGATACAAAGATGATGAAGGCAGAGTACAGCCCTTAAGGAACTTTTAACCTAGGACATATAATATTGCCTCTGGATAAAGAACATAAGAGTAAAGCCAGGAGAGAGATGATTGATAAGGTAGCTTTTGAGCTGAACCTGAAAGAGTTTTTATGGGTGGAGATGAAGGAAAGGACATACCCTTCACAAAATAAACAACATAAACAAAGCGGGGGACATGGCACATCCAATACACAGAAAATAATCCAATATGGCCAAGGTACATGCACACAAGGAAATGAGAAATGGGGCTGAAAAAGCATATGTGGCCAGATCATGAATAGTGTTTCTCAGATTTGGGATTGTGTGTGTGTGTGTGTGTGTGTGTGTGTGTGTGTGTTGCTTTGTTTGTCTGATCAGAGAAGTCACATGGAATGAATCAAGCAAGGAAAAGCAATGGGAAGACCAGTGAAGGCATTTTGAGGCTGTCTTTTAAAAGTCAATAAAGATCCAAGCCAAAGTGGTGGCAAAAGGTAATGAAAACGAAAGGGAAGGAAAAAGGCACGTCAAACATTCGTGAGCTTTTTAAGTGAAAAGAAATTTTAAAGAGCAGAATACAAATCAAAATGTATAGTTTAATCACATAAAATCACATTTAGTATTTATGAAGTTTTATCCTCTCTGGGTGGTATGTTTAAAAGTATTTGCTTAGAATCTTTGTGACTTACTTATTTTTCTCAGTAATTAATATGTATTATTTGTAAAATAAAATATTTTAAATCCTATCCACTGATGAAAGCACAGTAGCATCCCTAAAGGAAAAACTTGAAAAGTAATCCTGATCGACTGTCAAGCTAAAACCAAAAAAAAAAGAGTGTTGAAACTCAGGGTAGTGTAGTGGAAGAGCATCATAGGAATTAAAGGTGACTCTACTTGAGTTTTGATTCCAGCTTCACAATATAACTACGTATAATTCTGGG
Source organism: Tursiops truncatus (assembly GCF_011762595.2). Lineage (NCBI taxonomy): Eukaryota > Metazoa > Chordata > Mammalia > Artiodactyla > Delphinidae > Tursiops > Tursiops truncatus. The sequence goes on from NC_047038.1 coordinate 98,836,287, forward strand.
CAAGTTGCTTAACTTCTCTGACTCTCCATTTTCTCATCTGTAAAACAGGGTAATAATAGTGCCTGCTTTACAGGCGCTAACAGTGTTCTTGTTAGGATGAAATGAGATCGTGCGGGTACAGTACCTAACATGTGGTAGACACTCAGTGAATGTTACTCTCCCACCTCCCTCACCACTCAGAATCAGAACCTAGTAGAGTGTATGAAGGTACATAGAGAGACCATAACAACGCAATTTCTCACTGTTCACTTTGCCTGGCCTTGGGAAGCCTAGACCCCGCACTCTCAGGGAAGAAGGATGGTACCAACCAGCCTTTCCTAGTCTATAAGCACACTGCATCATTACTTCCAACACATCGCCTCTGCCTCCTTCTCTTCTGCTGCCCAACACAGAGTTCTCTGCTGCATGCAGGCTTGGAGAAGGACAGAGACATTATCTTCACCCTGCCTGTGTTAGTTTTCTAGGGCTATCATAATAAAGTACCACAAACTCAATGAATTAAAACAACAGAAATGTATTCTCTCACAGTTCTGGAGTCCAGAAGTCCAAAATCAAGGTATTTGTAGGGCTGCATTCACTCCGAAGTCTTTAGCGGAGAATCCTTCCTTGCTTCTAGGAATCCTTGGCTTGTGGTAGCAATATCCCTGATCTCCTCATATGGTCTTCTTCTCTGTGCTCCTGTGTGTCCCTTTCTGTCTCTTATAAGGACACTCTCATTGCATCTAATTCAATCATCCCCATTCTTATCTTAATTACATCTGCAAAGACCCTATTTCCAAGTAAGATCATATTCCGAGGTTTCTGGTGGGTGGACATGAATTTTGAGGGGACACTATGCAACACACTACAGTGCTTTAAATCAAATTAATTTCTACGTCAGCTGAAAAGGTCCAAAAGAAATGATACCCCTGTAGCAACAAGCATACCTAATGCCCAGATCTTGGTTTCTATTGATAATACCATTCTCCAATGAAAGAGAGTAGTGCTTCTTAGAGAGAGGTGGCTGATTCTAGGACTGGGACAGGAAACATACAAGATCTTGGAACATCTCGTAGAGCCAGAAAGTAAGAAAGTGCTCTCCCACTCACACACACACAAGGGAATATGTCAAAGGAGCACAGTACCTATGTGAGTGACCCCGGGTGATACCACATGAGGAGATGAACTACCCAGCTGAGTCCAACCAGCCTACAGGATTATGAGAAAGAATAAGTCATGTTGTTTTAAGCCAACTAAGTTTTGGGGTGTTTTGTTTCACAGCAATAGATAAGAAAGACAGGTAACTTTTTCTTACTAAAGTGGTGAAGATACGTTTTTAAAATGTTAATGTTGTTAGGAGTACATTAAGATATGGCCAGTCAAAATTTAAATAGTTACAATTTTTTCTGGCAAAATAAAGGAGCCTAGGAGCAACCAAAAGAGCTCCCAATGGCCAAAACTGGAACAAATTGAACACAACAAATAAAGTAGTATTGAATTATAGCACAAATTAGTAAGCAAACATCCATGAGTCCATGGTGACATAAATAATGACTAAATAAATTAATAAATGGGAGCGAGACAAATCTCCACTGCAGAATTCCAAATAAATTACATAGATAATCCACCCTTAAGGAAGCAGGGCATACTATCACTCCTTATGTAGGCTACACATAGTGACTTCTTTCCAAAATGTACAGTATGGAAAGGGGGTAAAAGGAGTAATTTTCCAGTGGAGAAAACTGACAAACACTACATCAGTCAGCTAACCAAAGTTAACAACAACAGTCCTAATTCATGTTGATAGTATGTACCCTTGATAGGGTGTGATAAAAAATTGGCCTCTGTTGAAATGAAGAAAATTTAGAGCACAAAACTTAAAATGTTTTCTTGGTTGACAGGATGCGAGTTGTTTGGATCATCAGGCTGAAGTGGAGTAAGAAATCACTTCCCCATGTCATGGAGGACAAAAGATTAAAGAGTGGCCATCAGCTGTCTAACGCTGGTTATTTCTGTGAGTTAAAAGGAGATCCAAGCATCTTAAAATGTTAATTTGAAGAGACTTATTTAATCATTTCATTATTGACATAAAAGGAGCAATTCCAGATATAACCAGTAATTTGCCCAATACAATTCGGTGGCAACAGAGCAAGCAGGTACCCCAAGAGGCCCAAGAATCTACCGGGTGCCCTTTCCACCTCAATGTCAAAGCTACAATCTACTGGGCTTCGCTGGTGGCGCAGTGGTTGAGAGTCTGCCTGCCAATGCAGGGGACACGGGTTCGTGCCCCAGTCCGGGAAGATCCCACATGCCGCGGAGCGGCTGGGCCTGTGAGCCATGGCCACTGAGCTTGCGCGTCCAGAGCCTGTGCTCCACAATGGGAGAGGCCACAACAGTGAGAGGCCCTCGTACTGCAGAAAAAAACAAACAAACAAAAAACCCTATAATCTACTGAAGGTTATTTATTTGATAACCTGTGATAACAGGTTCTCCATTATTGCTCCTCTTCCTCCATTCTTTAAATGTGAGTGTTCCATCCTTAGCCCTTGCCAGACTCATCTTCCACAAAAATATCTGAGCTACTTACTGGATCTTCTAAACAGCAGGCCCTTCAAGACTTTCATTGGCAAGTAGTGCCATCCTTTCTTTCTTTCTCTGTTAAAACCCTACTCATTTTTCTCAAGACAGTTAAAACACCATGAAACTAGTCTTCTTTATTGAAATTACCAATCCTGCTTTGTTATGTGCTACCAGAACACAAGAAGGCTGTCTACAGTAGTGGTTGAGTGTGGGCTCAGGAGTTAGACTGCCTGCTTTTGACTCTTGACCCTTCCACAATTATACCTCAGCTTCCTCTTCTGTAAAACGGGAAAATCACAATAATGATCTCCTATAGTACAGTGAGGATTAAGTGAGTTACTATATGTAAGAAATCTAGAACAGTACATTAGACATATTTAGTTCTCAATAAATGTTCACTATCAGAGTTATTGTAGCATGGTACCATACTGAATTAAAATTATTCATTTACTTGTCTAACTCTTTTACTAGAATATGAGAATCTTGAGGGTGGGAGCAGGTCCCATTCAACAGTATATACCCAACCTATACCACCAGACCACATAACAGGTGTGTAAACTGTTTGTTGATCATATAGAGTACTTAGCTGAGAATAAATGGGAATGAAATAAACTGATGTTGATCTGAGAGTATCCAGCAGTTCCCCTGGCCAGGCAAAGGTATGATGCTCCTGTAACGACACACAAAACTCCTGAAAATAAGACTTCAACTACGTGGAGAGCTGTCGGAGACTACAAATGCTGAAAGCGGGACATGAGATAAATACCTGACTTGCCTGAAGCACGCAGAATGATGGAAGAAATGAGAACTACAAATGTAGTTCAGACCAAAAAAATGTATATTTAGACTATTTGGGAATATAAAAATAGACAGAATTTGGGACAAATTAAATTTAACAAAAATGTATTTTGTAGCTATTACAAACTCCCATCTACTGTATTTTTTTCTCTTCTGCCACCTAGCCCTTTCTACCTTTCTTTCTTTTTCAAGAAGTTCTACCAAAAATTATTTACTTGTTGATTCAGCCAATATTCATCAAATATGCCCAGTGCTAGGTCATATCTACCTTTCTTTGGAGTTAATTTATGAAACCTCTCCTAGATTCTTACTCTTAAAGGGGAAATGTCATATCTTCTACATTTTCTCTCTCTCACAGCATGTAATGCAGTCCCTTTCACCTAGGAATCAGTTAATATTTTCTGGCTGACTAAATGAAAAGGAACTGAGGGGGAAGTATAAATGCAGAGAAGGGGACATATGAGTGTCAATTGGCTGGTGGAATCTGCAGGATTTAGTAACTTTTTAGATGTGCTAGAGTAATGGAGCCAAAACAATTAAAGACCGAGCATTCTGATCTGGGCATTAAAAGAAGCTGGCACTTTTTAGAGGAATCAGATGTCATTTACAGCAGCTGGTTTCAGAAGCAAGAAAATAAACATGGTCCAGACGTGTTGACTGGGGGTGTTTGGTGAAATATCCAAATGGAATATCTAGGCCATGGCTGACTGGATGATTCTAAAGCCCAGGAGAAGATTCTGGAGCAGAGTCATAGATGTGAGAGTCAGCTGCATTAAGATAGGAACTGAAGACAGTGAAGGATGTGATACTGCTGAGGAAATCATGACAAGAAACAAGAGGAAAGCTCCAAGAATGGGATTACAGAGGAGAAGCACTGAAGGAGTCTGAGGCAAAGCAATGAGAGAAGAAGGAAAGGAGTGGTATCATGGGCATCACAGAGGAGCCAAAGCAAGGAAGCTGTTTCTTGAAGGAGGATGTGGTCAACCATGTCAAATGTGCCAGGGTCAGAGGAAGTTGAGAAAGGATGAGAAAAAAACATTGGCTGGTGGAGAGCAGATTCAGGAGCTTCGCAGAGGCAGGGTAGCCACTGTGAAAAGCTAACGCCTCCAAAAGCCTTAAGAAGATTAAGGCAGTCTCTAGGTCCCTCCACATCTCTACAAATGACCCAATTTCATTCATTTTTATGGCTGAGTAAAATTCCATTGTATATATGGATCCTAGAGACTGTCATACAGAGTGAAGAAAGTCAGAAAGAGAAAAACAAATATCATATATTAACACATATATGTGGAATCTGAAAAAAAATGGTATAGACGATCTTATTTACAAAGCAGAAATAGAGACATAGACATAGAAAACAAACATATGGATACCGGGGCAAGGGGGGGGGTGGGATGAATTGGGAGATGGGGATTGAAATATATACACTATTGATACTATATATAAAATAGATAACTAATGAGAACCTACTGTATAGCACAGGGAACTCTACTCAGTGCTCTGTGGTGACCTAAATGGGAAGGAAATCCAAAAAAGAAGGGATATATGTATACATATAGCTGATTCACTTTGCTGTACAGTAGAAACTAACACAACACGGTAAAGCAGCTACACTCCAATAAAATTTTTTTTTTAAAAAAAGAAGATTAAGGCAATGACTGTGGACCACTTTCAAGAAGCTGCAACTGAAGGGAAAGGATTTAACACCTGTTGTCGTTTGAACAAATGAATAACTGAAGTGATCAAATGAACATGTCCTTCCAGGTGTGAGAGCCATGAGACAGAAAAGGCTTAGATAGATGATGAAATAACTGACCTTGGAGGAACTTTCTAGACACATGAAGTCAACCCTCCAATGTTCCCTAGGAGGAAACCCAGAATGGTTAGGGAGCTAGTTCAGAGTCACCCGGCAAGCTCACGTCAGGAAGAGATTCAAATGAATGTCTCCAATCACCCAGCCGGGTGATCTGCCCACTGCCCTGCCTTTGCAACATGAACCTTCAACTTGGCAAAGAAGAAACAAAAAGAAAAGAAACAGTTTATGCCTTTTCTTGTTCTCCTTCCAGTTACTTCTTCTAACCATCTATCATCCTTCATGAAGATACAACGCTCATCCTTCCTAATTGGTCGGTAATAAACTATTGCTTTCCACAGGGAAGTTGGCACAGGGATGTTTCCAAAGTTATTGGACAAGGACATCACATTCTCCCTATCAAAGTGACATTCACCTTGCCATGAATACACAAGGCCCCAAGGGGCCAAATTCACATGTGAAGAGAGAAGTTGGCTAGAACAGCATTGGTGGGGAAGCAGATTTTCCTCTTAGTTTCATACAGGCAGGGTCTACACAGCCAAAATGGACTACTAGGCAGGACTGAGGGGTAATCTAGAAAACTCAGGCATTGTAAATACCCAATCCAGCCACTCTGGCCTCCAGGTAAAGAAAAACATTTTCCCTAGGCCTACCAAGTTTCCTCCCCATGGATGAAAACTGCTCTAGGACCTATGCCTGAGGACTCATGGATCCCAAATGATGGCATTGCCAAGCTGGCAAGGGATTATGTGAGGCTTCTGTCCAATAGCAAATTGGATTCCATCTGCCATCCCCACCCCTTTCTTAGTCCTCCTTGACACTAAGAGGGTATTTGGGAAGGAACACTCCCTCTGTGCAGCCACTAGGGGACCATTTAATGCATTACATTAGTAATTCAGTGTCTGGGGTCTGGCTAATGCAGATTCACTGGCGAAGGATCCAGATGCTATGGTGATAGGTGATTTAGCATAGCATGGGTAACTACAATGCATCATTCACTACTTGATTTGTTGGCTTCACTTACTGACTGGCTTCAGCCACTTCTAGTGGAAGAAGATATTTCTCACCAGTAAGTCATTTTGTGCTTTCCTTGGATTGCCTCTTCTAGGAATCTTGAATCCAGACTTTCACATTAAAATGGAAGAATAATTTTTAGTGTTTGTTTTCTCCATATAAAAAAGGGTCTGGAGTATCAAGCATTGTGGACTCCTCTCTATGTCCAAGTCACTGGGTAGATAACTGACAACTCCTTCAGGCCAGGGGAAACTTGGAAATTCAGAATTTATTTATGTATTTATTTATTTATTTAAATTGAAGTATAGTTGACTTACAATATTATATTAGTTTCAGATGTACAGCGTAGTGTTCAGTATTTTAACAGATTATGCTCCATTATAAATTATTACAAAATAATGGCTGTAATTTCCTGTGCTGTACAATATATCCTTGCTGCTTATCAGTTTTATACATAGTAGTTTGTACCTCTTAATTCCATAACCCTACTTTGCCCCTCCCCCTTCCCTCTCCCCACTGATAACCACTAGTTTGTTTTCTATATCTGTGAGTCTGTTTCTGTTTTGCTACATATGTCCATCTCTATTCATGTGGGTTTTTTTAGATTCCACATATAAGTGATATCATACAGTATTTGTCTTTCTCTGTTTGACTTATTTCTCCAAGCACTATATTCTCTAGGTCCATCCCCACTGCTGCAAATGGCAGAATTCCATTCTTTTTTGTGGTTAATATTCCATTATATATCTATACCACATCTTCCTTATCCATTCATCTATTGATGGACACTTAGGTTGCTTCTATATCTTGGCAATTATAAATAACACTGCTGTGAACATTGGGGTGCATGTTCCTTTTCCAATTAGTATTTTCATTTTTTCCAGAGATATACCTAGGAGTAGAATTGCTGGGTCACATGGTAGTTCTATTTTTAGTCTTTTGAGGAAACTCCATACTGTTTTCCACAGTGCCTACCCCAATTTACATTCCCACCAACAGTGTACAGGGTTCCCCTTTTCCACAGTGTTGCCACCATTTTTCATTTGTGGTCTTTTTGACAACAGTCATTCTGACAGGTGTGAGGTGATATATCACTGTGATTTTGATTTGCACTTCTCTGATAATTAGCCATGTTGAGCATCTTTTCATGTGTCTGTTGGCCATCTGTATGTCTTCTTTGGAAAAATGTTTATTTAGGTCTTCTGCCCAATTTTTAATCAGGTTGTTTGGGGGTTTTTTGATGTTGAGTTGTATGAGCTATTTATATATTTTGGATATTAGCCATTTATTCGTCGTATAATTTGCAAATATTTTCTCCCACTCCATAGGTTGTCTTTTCATTTTGTCAATGGTTTCCTTCACTGTGCAAAAGCTTCCAAGTATAATTAGGTCCCATTTGTTTATTTTTGCTTTTATTTCCTTTGACTTAGGAGATAAATCTAAAAAAATATTGTTATGATTTATGTCAAAGAATGCTCTGCCTATGTTTTCTTCTAGGAATTTTATGGTTTGGTGTCTTACATTTAGGTCTTTAATCCATTTTGAGTTTATTTTTGTATATGGTGTGAGAAAGTCTTCTCCTCTCATTCTTTTAAGTGTAGCTGTCCAGTTTTCCCAGCACCACTTATTGAAGAGACTATCTTTTCTCCACTGTATATTCTTGTCTCCTTTGTCATAGATTAATTGACAACATGTGGGCAGGTTTATTTCTGGGCTCTCTGTTCAGTTCCATTGATCTATGTGTCTCTTTTTGTGCCAACACCATGCTCCTTTAATTACTGTAGTTTGTAGTATAGTCTGAAGTGAGGGAGGGTGATACCACCCGTTTTGTTCTTTTTTTTCTCAGAACTGCTTTGGTAGTTTGGGGTCTTTTGTTGTTCCATATAAATTTCAGGATTATTTGTTCTAATTCTGTGAAAAATGTCATGGGTATGTTGATAAGTATTGCATTAAATCTGTAGATTGCTTTGGGTATAATATGGTAATTTTAACAATATTAATTCTTCCAATCCAAGAGCACAGGCTATCTTTCCATTTCTTTGTATCTTAAATTTCCTTCATGAATGTCTTATAGTTTTCAGAGTATAGGTCTTTTACCTCAGGTATTTAAAATACTTACCCCCTTGTGTTTCTTTGGCCCTTCTACACCCTACAACACCTTCCCCAACTGGAAACATACAGTTCTGTCAGAACGGCGGTCCCCAACATTTAGGCAGCAGGGACCGGTTTTGTGGAAGACAATTTTTCCACAGACAGGGGGAGGGAAGTGGGATGGTTCAGGCAGTAATGCGAGTGATAGGGAAAGGCAGATGAAGCTTTGCTTGCTCGCCCACCACTCACCTCCTGCTGTGTGGTCTTGTTCCTAACAGGTTGCAGACTGGTACTGGTCCATGGCCAGGGGTTAGGGACTCCTGTGTCAGAGACATACCCACTTTCAGCACAACTATATCTATTCATGCAGGAATGAAGGCTCATAGGACTGCTAACACTTATCCAGTCACAAGAGCAGATTATACCCAAGTACTCATTCTTGTTCCCCTTTTTATTTTTTCCCGTCCCCCCAAAAAGTCCATAAACATAACAGTATTGGAGACAAGCTGGGTAATCTGCCTCTTCAGAAAGCTGACACAAACCTTAGCAGAATAATAATGTATTCATAAGCCACCTAGTCAGCAATGCAATAATGGTCCCTGGGTTCAAGTCTATGATACATTAGAATATAATTTGGCTGGAGATTCTCTCTCTATTATGGAGAACAAATGCATTTTTGAATAACTTGAGGAAGAGGTCATGCTATTACTTATGATGGGTAAACTCAAAGACGGTCAGAGAGGAGACACGGTTAAGATAAGCCCCTGGAAAGTATATATGCTCTTTCAAATCTAATCCTATTTTTTAGGTCACTCTCTTCACTTTCAGGGCAGGAAACCTGGCTGTCATCTGGGGCTCCATTTTCAGTTTGTTGGGAGATTTCAGACAACTGCTGAATCTCTCAGGGCCCTCCAGTTACTCCATCTATGGAGAATGGAAAATACCACCTATCTGAAGCTATAGGGGACACTGAAAAGTTGTTGGTGCTGTTATAGTTGTAGTGGTGGTTTCCCAAAAGACTGGAATCTGGCCAGTTTTCAAGAGTTTTGAGAGAGCTGAGTAACATGGCTTTTCTTCTTAAGCATACCATGTTAAAAACATGCCTGTGTGAAACCTGGACAGCTACAGGCAAAATAATGAAATTAGAACACTCCCTAACACCATACACAAAAATAAACTCAAAATGGTTTAAAGACCTAAATGTAAGACCGGACACTATAAAACTCTTAGAGGAAAACACAGGCAGAACACTCGTTGACATAAATTGTGGCAAGATCTTTTTTGACCCACCTCCTACAGTAATGAAAATAAAAATAAAAATAAACAAATGAGACCTAATTAAACTTAAAACCTTTTGCACAGAAAAGGGAACCATAAACAGATGAAAAGACAACCCTTAAAATGAGAGAAAATATTTGCCAATGAAGAAACTGACAACGGATTAATCTCCAAAATATACAAACAGCTCATGCAGTTCAATATCAAAACAACAACCCAATCAAAAAACGGGCAGAAGACCTAAATAGACATTACTCCAAACAAGAAATACAAATGGCCAACAAACACATGAAAAGATCTCAACATCACTAATTATTAGAGAAATGAAAATCGAAACTACAATGAGGTATCACCTCACACTGGTCAGAATGACCATCAACAAAAAATCTACAAACAATAAATGCTGGAGAGGGTGTGGAGAAAAGGGAATGCCCTTACACTGTTGGTGGGAATGTAAACTGACACAGCCACTATGGAGAAGAGTATGGAGATTCCATAAAAAACTAAAAATAGAACTAACATATGACCCAGCAATCCCACTCCTGGGCATACACCTGGAGAAGACCATAATTCAAAAAGATACATGCACCCCAGAGGGCTGACAGCAGAAGAAAGAAGAACTACAATCCTACAACCTGTGGAAGAAAAACCACATTCACAAAAAGACAGAAAAAATGGAAAGACAGAGGACTATGTACCAGATGCAGGAACAAGATAAAACCCCAGAAAAACAACTAAATGAAGCAGAGATAGGCAACCTTCCAGAAAAAGAATTCAGAATAATGATAGTGAAGATGATCCAAGACCTTGGAAAAAGAATGGAGGCAAAGATCGAGAAGATGTAAGAAATGTTTAACAAAGACCTACAAGAATTAAAGAACAAGCAAACAGAGATGAACAATACAATGACTGAAATGAAGAATACACTAGAAGGAATCAATAGCAGAATAACTGAGGCAGAAGAACAGATAAGTGACCTAGAAATCAGGATGTTGGAAATCAGTGCCATGGAACAGAATACAGAGAAGAAGAATGAAAAGAAATGAAGACAGCCTAAAACACCTATGGGGGGGCTTCCCTGGTGGTGCAGTGGTTGAGAGTCCGCCTGCTGATGCAGGGGACATGGGTTCGTGCCCCGGTCCGGAAAGATCCCACATGCCGTGGAGCGGCTGGGCCCGTGAGCCATGGCCGCTGAGCCTGCGCGTCCAGAGCCTGTGCTCCGCAACAGGAGAGGCCACAGCAGCTAGAGGCCCGCGTACCACCAAAAAAACAAACAAACAAACAAACAAACAAAAAACCACCTATGGGACAACATTAAACACACCAACGTTTGCATTACAGGAGTCCCAGAAGGAGAAGACAGAGAGAAAGGACCAGAGAAAATATTTGAAGAGATTATAGTCGAAAACTTCCCTAACATGGGAAAGGAAATAGCCACCCAAGTCCAGGAAGCACAGACAGTCCCAGGCAGGATAAAGCCAAGGAGAAACATGCCAAGACACATAGTAATCAAACAAAAATTAAAGACAAAGAAAAATTATTAAAAGCAACAAGGAAAAAATGACAAATAATATACAAGGGAACCCCCATAAGGTTAACAGCTGATTTCTCAGCAGAAACTCTACAAGCCACAAGGGAGTGGCACGATATATTTAAAGTGGTGAAAATGGAGAACCTACAAAAAATATCGTACCCGGCAAGGATCTCAGTCAGATTCGACGGAGAAATCAACAGCTTTACAGACAAGCGAAAGCTAAGAGAATTCAGCACCACGAAACCAGCTCTACAACAAATGCTAAAGGGACTTCTCTAAGTGGGAAACACAAGAGAAGAAAACGACCTACAAAAACAAACCCAAAACAATTAAGAAAATGGTAATAAGAACGTACATATTGATAATTACCTTAAATGTGAATGGATTAAATGCTCAAACCAAAAGACACAGGCTCGCTGAATGGATACAAAAACAAGACCCATATATATATATATATATATATATATATATATAGTCTATAAGAGACCCACTTCAGACCTAGGGACACATTCAGACTGAAAGTGAGGAGATGGAGAAAGATATTCCATGCAAATGGAAATCAAAAGAAAGCTGTAGTAGTAATACTCATATCAGATAAAATAGACTTTAAAATAAAGACTGTTACAAGAGACAAGGAAGGACACTGCATAATGATCAAGGATCAATCCAAGAAGAAGATATAACAATTATAAATATATATGCACCCACAATAGAAGCATCTCAATACATAAGGCAAACGCTAACAGCTATACAAGAGGAAATCGACAGTAACACAGTAATAGTGGGGGACTTTAACAACTGACTTACACAAATGGACAGATCATCCAGACAAAAAATTAATAAGGAAACACAAGCTTTAAATGACACAACAGACCATATAGATTTAATTGATATTTATAGGACATCCCACCTGAAAGCAGCAGATTACACTTTCTTCTGAAGTGCACATGGAACATTCTCCAGCATAAATCACATCTTGGGTCACAAATCGAGTCTCAGTAAATTTAAGAAAATTGAAATCATATCAAGCATCGTTTCTGATGACAATGCTATGAGACTAGAAATCAATTACAGGAAAAAAAACGTAAAAAACACAAACACAGGTTTCCCTGGTGGTGCAGTGGTTGACAGTCTGCCTGCCAATGCAGGGGACATGGGTTCGTGCCCCGGTCTGGGAGGATCCCACATGCCGTGGAGTGGCTGGGTCCGTAAGCTATGGCCGCTGGGCCTGCGCATCCGGAGCCTGTGCTCCACAATGGGAGAGGCCACAACAGTGAGAGGCCCATGTACCGCAAAAAAACAAAAACAAACACAAAAACAAAAAAAACCCACAAACACAAGGAGGCTAAACAATACGTTAAAAAATAAACAAGAGATCACTGAAGAAGTCAAAGAGGAACTCAAAAACTACCTAGAGACAAATGACAATGAAAAACGATGATCCAAAATCTATGGGATGCAGCAAAAGTTCTCAGAGGGAAGTTTATAGCAATACAATCCTACCTCAAGAAACAAGAAAAAGCTCAAATAAAAAATCTAACCTTACACTTACAGGAACTAGAGAGAGTGGAACAAACAAACTCCAAAGTCAGTAGAAGGAAAGAAATCATAAAGATCAAAGCAGAAATAAATGAAACAGAACAAAGAAAACAATGGCAAAGATCAATAAAACTAAAAGCTGGTTCTTTGAGAAGATAAACAAAATTGATAAACCTTTAGCCAGAGTCATCAAGAAAAAGAGGGAGAGAACCCAAATCAATAAAGTTAGAAATGAAAAAGGAGAAGTTCCAATGCACACTGCAGAAATACAAAGCATCCTAAGAGACTACAACAGGCAACTCTATGCCAATAAAGTAGACAACCTGGAAGAAATGGACAAATTCTTAGAAAGGTATAACCTTCTGAGACTGAACCAGGAAGAAATAGGAAATATGAGCAGACCAATCACAAGTAATGAAATTTAAACTGTGATTAAAAATCTTCCAACAAACAAAACTCCAGGAATAGATGGCTTCACAGGTGAATTCTACCAAACATTTAGAGAAGAGCTAACACCCATCCTTCTCAAATTCTTCCAAAACACTGCAGAGGAAGGAACACTCCCAAACTCCTTCTATGAGCCCACCATCACCCTGATACCAAAACCAGACAAAGATACTACAAAAAAAACAAAATTATAGACCAATATCACTGATGAATATACATGCAAAAATCCTCAACAAAATACTAGCAAACAGAATCCAACAACACTTTAAAAGGATCATACACCATGATCAAGTGGGATTCATCCCAGGGATGCAAAGATTCTTCAATATATGCAAATCAATGAATGCAATACACCACAGTAACAAATTGAAGAATAAAAACCATATGATCATCGCAATAGATGCTGAAAAAGCTCTTGACAAAATTCAATATCCATTTATGATAAAAACTCTCCAGAAAGTGGGCATAGAGGGAACCTACCTCAACATAATAAAGGCCATATATGACAAACTCATAGCAAACATCATTCTCAATGGTGAAAAACTGAAAGCATTTCCTCTAAGATCAGGAACGGGACAAGGATGTCCATTCTCGCCACTATTATTCAACATAGTTTTGGAAGTCCTAGCGACGGCAGAGAAGAAAAAGAAATAAAAGGAATACAAATTGGAAAAGAAGCAGTAAAACTGTCACTGTCTGCAGACGACATGATACTATACATAGAGAATCCTAAAGATGCCACTAGAAAACTACTACAGCTAATCAATGAATTTGGTAAAGCTGCAGGATACAGAATTAATGCACGGAAATCTCTTGCATTCCTATACACTAACAATGAAAGATCAGAAAGAGAAATTAAGGAAGCAATCCCATTCACCATTTCAACAAAGAGGATAAAATATCTAGGAATAAACCTACCTAAAGAGGTAAAAGACCTGTACTCAGAAAACTATAAGACACTGATGAAAGAAATCAAAGATGACACAAACAGATGGAGAGATATACCATGTTCTTGGATTGGAAGAATCAATACTGTGAAAATGACTATACTACACAAAGCAATCTACAGATCCAGTACAATCACTATCAAATTACCAATGGCATTTTTTACAGAACTAGGACAGAAAAATCTTAAAATTTGTATGGAGACACAAAAGGCCCCAAATAGCCAAAGGAATCTTGAGGGGAAAAAAGCAGAGCTGGAGGAATCAGACTCCCTGACTTCAGACTATAGTACAAATCTACAGTAATCAAGACAATATGGTACTGGCACAAAAACAGAAACATAGATCAAAGGATAGAAAGCCCAGAGATAAACCCACACACCTATGGTCAACTAGTCTATGACAAAGGGGTCAAGAATATACAATGGAGAAAAGACAGCCTCTTCATTAAGTGGTGCTGCGAAAACTGAACAGCTACATGTAAAATAATGAAATTAGAACACTCCCTAACACCATACACGAAAACAAACTCCAAATGGATTAAAGACCTAAATGTAAGACCAGAGACTGTAAAACTCTTAGGGGAAAATATAGGCAGAACACTCTCTGACATAAATCACAGCAAGGTCTTTTTCTATCCACTGCCTAGAGTAATGAAAATAAAGACAAAAATAAACAAATGGGACCTAATGAAACTTAAAAGCTTTTGCACAGCAAAGGAAACTATAAACAAGACTAAAAGACAACCCTCAGAATAGGAGAAAATATTTGTAAACAAATCAATGGACAAAGGATTAATCTCCAAGATATATAAACAGCTCATGCAGCTCAATATTAAAAAAATAAACAACCCAATCCAAAAATGGGCAGAAGACCTAAATAGACATTACTCCAAAGAAGAAATACAAATGGCCAACAAACACATGAAAAGCTGCTCAACATCACTAATTATTAGAGAAATACAAATCAAAACCACAATGACAAAAAAAAACACACAATGACGTATCATCTCACACCAGTCAGAATGGCCCTCATCAAAAAATCTACAAACAATAGATGCCAGAGAGGGTATGGAGAAAGGGAACCCCCTTACACTGTTGGTGGGAATGTAAATTGATATAGCCACTATGGAGAACAGTATGGAGGTTCCTTAAAAAACTAAAAATAGAATTACCATATAACCCAGCAATCCCACTACTGGGCATATACCCAGAGAAAACTATAATTCAAAAATACACATGGAACCCAATGTTCATTGCAGCACTATTTACAATAGCCAGGACATGGAAGCAACTTAAATGCCCAATGACAGATGAATGGATAAAGAAGATGTGAGGGGAGACCTTCATGATGGCGGAAGAGTAAGACGTGGAGATCATCTTCCTCCCCACAAATACATGAGAAATACATCTACATGTGGAACAACTCCTACAAAACACCTACTGAACGCTGGCAGAAGACCTCAGACTTCCCAAATGGCAAGAAACTTCTCAATTACCTGGGTAGGGCAAAAGGAAAAAGAAAAACAGAAACAAAAGAATAGGGACGAGACCTGCACCAGTGGGAGGGAGCTGTGAAGGAGGAAAAGTTTCCACACACTAGGCAGCCCCTTCACTAGCAGAGACGGGGGTGGGGGGGGATGCTTCAGAGCCACAGAGGAGAGTGCAGCAACAGGGGTGCAGAGGGCAAAGCGGTGAGATTTCTGCATAGAGGAGCAGTGCCGACCAGCACTCACCAGCCCGAGAAGCTTGTCAGCTCACCCACGGGGGCGGGCGGGGGCTGGGAGCTGAGGCTTGGGCTTCGGAGGTCGGATCCTAGGGAGAGGACTGGGGCTGGCTTCGTGAACACAGCCTGAAGGGGCTAGTATGCCACAGCTAGCCGGAGGGAGTCCGGGAAAAGGTCTGGACCTGCCTAATAGGCAAGAGACCATTGTTTCGGGGTGCGCGAAGAGAGGGGATTCAGAGCACCACCTAAACGAGCTCCAGAGATGGGCGCAAGCTGCGGCTATCAGAGCGGACCCCAGAGACGGGCATGGGATACTAAGGCTGCTGCTGCAGCCACCAAGAAGAAGCCTGTGAGCAAGCACAGGTCACTATCCACACCTCCCCTCCTGGGAGCAGCCCGCCACTGCCAGCATCCTGTGAACCAGGGACAACTTCCCCAGGAGAACACACAGCCGCCTCAGGCTATTGTAACATCATGCTGTCCTGTGCTGCCACAGGCTCGCCCTGCAGTCCGCACCCCTCCTTCCCCCCAGCCTGAGTGAGCCAGAGCCCCCGAATCAGCTGCTCCTTTAACCCTGTCCTGTCTGAGCGAAGAACAGACGCCCTCACGCGACCTACACGCAGAGGCGGGGCCAAATCCAAAGCTGAATCCCAGGAACTGTGCGAACAAAGAAGAGAAAGGGAAATTTCTCCAGCAGCCTCAGGAGCAGCAGATTAAATCTCCACAATCAACTTGATGTATCCTCCTTCTGTGAACTACCTGAATACAAAACGGATCATCCCAAAATTGAGGCAGTGGACTTTGGGAGCAAAGATATATACATTTTGTCCCTTTTTCCCTTTTTGTCAGTGTGTATGTGTATGCTTCTTTGTGTGATTTTGTCTGTATAGCTTTGCTTTTACCATTTGTCCTAGAGTTCGTCTGTCGGGTTTTTTTGTTTTTGTTTTTTATCTAGTACAGTTTTTAGCACTTGTTATCATTGGTGCATTTATTTTTTGGTTTGGTTGCTGTCTTCTTTCTTTCTTCCTTTCCCTTTTTATTACTTTTTAATTTTTAAAATTTATTTTTAATAATTATTTTTTATTTTAATAACTTTATTTTATTTTTTTCTTTCTTTCAGTCATTTTTTGCTCCCTTTTCTACTGAGCCATGTGGCTGACAGGGTCTTGGTGCTCTGGCAGGGCGTCAGGCCTGTGCCTCTGAGGTGGGAGAGCCAAGTTCAGGACATGGGTCCACCAGAGACCTCCCGGCTCCACGTAATATCAAACGGTGAAAGCTAACCCAGACATCTCCACCTCAATGCTAAGACCTAGTTCCACTCAACGACCAGCAAGTTACAGTGCTGGACACCCTATGCTAAACAATTAGCAACATAGGAGCATAACCCCACCCATTAGCAGAGAGGCTGCCTAAAATCATAAAAAGGTCACAGACACCCCAAAATGCCACCGGAGGCAGACCTGCCCACGAGAAAAACAAGATCCACCCTCATTCACCAGAACACAGGCACTAGTCCCCACCACCAGGAAGCCTACTCTACCCACTGAAACAACCTTAGCCACTGGGGACAGACACCAAAAACAATGGGATCTACGAACCTGCAGCCTGAAAAAAGGAGACCCCAAACACAGTATGTTAAGCAAAATGAGAAAACAGAGAAACACACAGCAGATGAAGGAGCAACGTAAAAACCCACATGACCAAACAAATGAAGATGACATACGTAGCCTACCTGCAAAAGAATTCAGAGTACTGACAGTAAAGATTATCCAAAATCTTGGAAACAGAATGGAGAAAAAAAAAGAAATGTTTAATAAGAACCAAGAAGAACTAAAGAGCAAACAAACAGTGATGAACAACACAATAAATGAAATTAAAAATTCTCTAGAAGGAATCAATAGCAGAATAACTGAGGCAGAAGAACAGATAAGTGACCTGGAAGATAAAATAGTGGAATAACTACTGCAGAGCAGAATAAAGATAAAAGAATGAAAAGAATTGAGGACAGTCTCAGAGACCTCTGGGACAACATTAAACACACCAACGTTCAAATTATAGGTATCCCAAAAGAAGAGAAAAAGAAAGGGACTGAGAAAATATTTGAAGAGATGATAGTTGAAAACTTCCCTAATATGGGAAAGGAAATAGTTAATCAAGTCCAGGAAGTGCAGAGAGTCCCATACAGGATAAATCCAAGGAGAAACATGCCAAGATACATATGAATCAAACTATCAAAAATTAAATACAAAGAAAAAATATTAAAAGCAGCAAGGGAAAAACAACACGTAACATACAAGGGAATCTCCATAAGGTTAACAGCTAATCTTTCAGCAGAAACTCTGCAATCCAGAAGGAAGTGGCAGGACATATTTAAATTAATGAAAAGGAAAAACCCACACCAAGATTACTCCACCCAGCAAGGAACTCATTCAGATTCAATGGAGAAATTAAAACCTTTACAGACAAGCAAAAGCTAAGAGAATTCAGCACCACCACACCAGCTTTACAACAAATGTTAAAGGAACTTCTCTAGGCAGGAAACACAACATAGGAAAAGACCTACAAAAACAAACCCAAAACAATTAAGAAAATGGTAATAGAAACATACACATCGATAATTACCTTAAATGTAATGGATTAAATGCTCTAACTAAAAGACGTAGACTGGTTGAATGGATACAAAGACAAGACCCATATATATGCTGTCTACAAGAGACCCACTTCAGACTTCAGGACACATACAGACTGAAAGTTAGGGGATCGAAAACATATTCCATGCAAATTGAAATCAAAAGAAAGCTAGAGTAGCAATTCTCATATCAGACAAAATAGACTTTAAAATAAAGACTATTACAAGAGACAAAGAAGGACACTACATAATGATCAAGGGATCAATCCAAGAAGAAGATATAACAATTGTAAATATTTATGCACCCAACATAGGAGCACCTCAGTACATAAGGCAAATGCCAACAGCCATAAAAGGGGAAATCGACAGTTACACAATCATAGTAGGGTACTTGAACATCCCGCTTTCACCAATGGACAGATCATCCAAAATGAAAATAAATAAGGAAACACAAGCTTTAAATGATACATTAAACAAGATGGAATTAATTGATATTTATAGGACATTCCATTCAAAAACAACAGAATACAGTTTCTTCTGAAGTGCTCATAGAACATTCTCTGGGAGAGATTATATCTTGGGTCACAAATCAAGACTTGGTAAATTTAAGAAAATTGAAATCATATCAAGTATCTTTTCCGACCACAACACAATGAGACTAGATATCAATTATAGGAAAAAATCTGTAAAAAAAATACAAACACATGGAGGCTAAACAATACACTACTTAGTAACCAAGAGATCACTAAAGAAATCAGAGAGGAAATCTAAAAATACCTACAAACAAATGCCAATGAAAACACAATGATCCAAAACCTATGGGATGCAGCCAAAGAAGTTCTAAGAGGGAAGCTTATAGCAATACAATTCTACCTCAAGAAACAAGAAACATCTCAAATAAACAACCTAACCTTACACCTAAAGCAATTAGAGAAAGAAGAACAAAAGAACCCCAAAGTTAGCAGAGGGAAAGAAATCATACAGATCATATCAGAAATAAATGAAAAAGAAATGAAGGAAACAATAGCAAAGATCAATAAAATTAAAAGCTGGTTCTTTGAGAAGATAAACAAAATTGATAAACCATTAGCCAAACTCATCAAGAAAAAATGGAGAAGACTGAAATCAGTAGAATTAGAAAAGAAAATGGAGAACTACCAACTGACACTGCAGAAATACAAAGGATCATGAGAGATTACTACAAGCAACTCTATGCCAATAAAACGGAAAACCTGGAAGAAATGGACCCATTCTTAGAAAAGCACAACCTTCTGAGACTGAACCAGGAAGAATTACAAAATATGAACAGACCAATCACAAGCACTGAAATTGAGACCGTGATTAAAAATCTTCCAACAAACAGAAGCCCAGGACCAGATAGCTTCACAGGCGAATTCTACCAAACATGTAGAGAAGAGCTAACACCTATCCTTCTCAAACTCTTCCAAAATATAGCAAAGGGAGGAACACTCCCAAACTCATTCTATGATGCCACCATCATCCTGATACCAAAACCAGAAAAAGATGTCACAAAAAAAGAAAACTACAGGCCAGTATCACTGATGAGCATAGATGCAAAAATCCTCAACAGAATACTAGCAAGCAGAACCTAAAAGCACATTAAAAGGATCATACACCATGATAAAGTGGAGTTTATCCCAGGAATGCAAGGATTCTTCAATATACGCAAATCAATCAATGTGATACACCATATTAACAAATTGAAGAATAAAAACCATATGATCACCTCAAAAGATGCAGAAAAAGCTTTCAACAAATTCAACACCCATTTATGATATAAACCCTCCAGAATGTAGGCACAGATGGAACTTACCTCAACATAATAAAGGCCATATATGACAAACCCACAGCCAACATTGTCCTCGATGGTGAAAAACTGAAACCATTTCCACTAAGATCAGGAACAAGACAAGGATGCCCACTCTCACCACTATTATTCAACATTGCTTTGGCAGTTTTAGCCACAGCAATCAGAGAAGAAAAAGACATAAAAGGAATCCAAATCAGAAAAGAAGAAGTAAAGCTGTCACTGTTTGCAGATGACATGATACTACAAATAGAGGGTTCTAAAGATGTTACCAGAAAACTCTCTAGAGCTAATCAATGAATTTGGTAAAGTAGCAGGATACAAAATTAAGACACAGAAATCTCTTGCATTCCTGTACACTAATAATAAAAACTATGGAAGAGAAATTAAGGAAACACTCACATTTACCATTGCAAAAAAAGAATAAAATACCTAGAAATAAACCTACCTAAGGAGACAAAATACCTGCATGCAGAAAACTATAAGACACTGATGAAAGAAATTAAAGATGATCCAAACAGATAGAGAGATATACCATGTTCTTGGACTGGAAGAATCAACATTTTGAAAATGACTATATTACCCAAAGCAATCTACAGATTCAATTCAATCCCTATCAAACTACCAATGGCATTTTTCACAAAACTAGAACAAAAAATTTCACAATCTGTATGGAAACACAAAATATCCTGAATAGCCAAAGTAATCTTGAGAAAGAAAAACAGAGCTGGAGGAATCAGGCTACTGGACTTCAGACTATACTACAAAGCTACAGTAATCAACACAGTATGATATTGGCACAAAAACACAAATATAGATCAATGGAACAGGATACAAAGCCCCGAGGTAAACCCACGCACATATGGTCACCTTATTTTTGATAAAGGAGGCAAGCATATACAATGGAGAAAAGACAACCTGTTCAATAAGTGGTGCTGGAAAAACTGGACAGCTACATGTAAAAGAATGAAATTAGAACACTCCCTAACACCATACACAAAAATAAACTCCAAATGGATTAAAGACCTAAATGTAAGTCCACACACTATAAAACTCTTACAGGAAAACATAGGCAGAATACTCCATGACATAAATCACAGCAAGATCCTTTTTGACCCACCTGTTAGGGAAATGGAGATAAAAACAAAAATAAACAGATGGGACCTAATGAAACTTAAACGCTTTTGCACAGCAAAGGAAACCATAAACAAGATGAAAAGACAGCTCTCAGAATGGGAGAAATATTTGCAAATGAAGCAACTGACAAAGAATTAATCTCCAAAATTTACAAGCAGCTCATGCAGCTCAATACCAAAAAAACAAACAACACAATCCAAAATGGGCAGAAGACCTAAATAGACATTTCTCCAAAGAAGATATACAAATTGCCAACAAACACATGAAAGAATGCTCAGCATCACTAATCATTAGAGAAATGCAAATCAAAACTACAATGAGGGGCTTCCCTGGTGGCGCAGTGGTTAAGAGTCCACCTGCCAATTCAGGGAACACGGGTTCGTGCCCCGGTCCAGGAAGATCCCACATGCCGCAGAGCAGCTGGGCCCGTGAGCCATGGCCACTGAGCCTGCGCATCTGGAGCCTGTGCTCCGCAACGGGAGAAGCCACAACAGTGAGAGGCCTGCGTACCGCAAAAAAAAAACTACAATGAGGTATCACCTCCCACTGGTGAGAATGGCCATCATCAAAAAATCTACAAACTATAAATGCTGGAGAGGGTGTGAAGAAAAGGGAACCTTCATACACTGTTGGTGGGAATGTAAATTGATACATCTACTATGGAGAACTGTACGGAGGTTCCTTATAAAATTAAAAATAGGACTACCATATGACCCAGCAATCCCACTACTGGGCATATATCCTGAGAAAACCATAATTCAAAAAGAGTCATGTAGCACCATGTTCATTGCAGCTCTATTTACAATAGCCGGGTCATGGAAGCAACCTAAGTGTCCACTGACAGATGAATGCATAAAGAAGTTGTGGCACATATATACAATGGAATACTACTCAGCCATAAAAAGAAATGAAATTGAGTTATTTGTAGTGTAGTGGATGAACCTAGATTCTGTCATACGGAGTGAAGTAAGTCAGAAAGAGGAAAACAAATACCGTATGCTAACAAATATATATGGAATACAAAAAACAAAAAATTTGTTATGAAAAACCTAGGGGCAGGACAGGAATAAAGATGCAGATGTAGAGAATGGACTTGAGGACACGGGGAGGGGGAAGGGTAAGCTGGGACCAAGTGAGAGAGTGGCATGCACTTATATATACTACCAAATGTAAAATAGATAGGTAGTGGGAGGCAGCCGCATAGCACAGGGAGATCAGCTGGGTACTTTGTGACCACCTAGAGGGGTGGGATAGGGAGGGTGGGAGGGAGATGCAAGAGGGAGGAGATATGGGGATATATGTATATGTATAGCTGATTCACTTTGTTATAACGCAGAAACTAACACACCATTTTAAAGCAAGTATACTCCAATAAAGATGTTAAAAGAAAAAAGATGTGGTACATATATACAATGGAATATTACTCAGACATAAAAAGGAACGAAATTGTGCCATTTGCAGAGACATAGATGGACACAGAGACTGTCATACAGAGTGAAGTAAGTCAGAAATAGAAAAACAAACATCGTATATTAACGCATATATGTGGAATCTAGAAAAATTGTATAGATGAACTTATCTGCAAAGCAGAAATAGAGACACAGATGTATAGAACAAACGTACGGATACCAAAGGGGAAGTGGGGGTGGGATGAATCGGGAGATTAGGATTGACATATATACACTACTATGTATAAAATAGGTAACTAACGAGAACCTACTGTAGAGCACAGGGAACTCTACTCAGTGCTCTGTGGTGACTTAAATGGGAAGGAAATCCAAAAAAGAGGGGATACATGTATACGTATGGCTGATTCACTTTGCTGTACAGTAGAAACTAACACAACAGTGTAAAGCAACTATACTGCAATTAAAAAAAAAAAAAGATTCCTGTGTGCTTAAAATTTTGTCATCTTTTCTGTTCCTCCCCTTGCCTGTTTTATACACAGGTTCATGTCCACAAAGTTACCAGTTTAAGATTTTTACTGAGGAGCTCAAGTTCCTAATTTTCACAAACCATCAGGCAGTATATTTAGAGAAAAGGCAAATATGCCTTAGATATTCTTAGCCAAACTCTACCAGGAAAATTGCTTAGCACAGTATTCTATTTGCAGTCTTCCTTTTCCTAATTAAACTGGATTAAAGGAGGATCCGGAAAATTGTATAATTACATGAAAAATCAACCAAACTTATTCTGATAGGCTTTGAGTACATTGTTAGAAATCTTGATTAAAAGTCAACTTTTTTCCCCTGCGTTCGCCTATTTTTACACGTGTGCTATAGGTTGAGTAGGCTTCCAAGTCCAGGTCATCGCAATCCTTGTTGGCGTTCATTGGTAGAAACGGAGTGGGCTCTATGAGGGCCAGGTTTAGACCACTCTATGAACAGTCTTACAGTCCTCAGAGCAAGTCTTGGCTATATATCCTTCAGCCCCTGCACCAGGTTTCTTTTGCTTGAGAAAGAGTCACAGTCCATCTGCTGTGCAAATACACAAATACAAAACCATCACCCATTTCATTAGGAGTTAGTCCCCACCAGGATACAGCAGCCCTTTCACCTTTCAGATGAGGAATGAATGTTGTAATTGTAGATCAAACTCCTGGGGGAAGGCCTTTCCTGAGCAATGAACGGAGTCAGCCTTGGCTCCAGGAAGCCACGAGGCCACTGGTGCCCCAGCAAGCTCTGTGCCCACTGCAAAAACAATATGTGCTGATTCTTAGCCTACCTTCTCTTACACAATTTGTCTTTCCACCCCACTGGGTGGGTTTGGGTGGCCAGAACTGAAGACTTGGGGTGGAGGGTGTCCTCCAAGTATCCAGCACATCTGTACCAGTCCACAGCAACTAAACTGTCTCTGCATCCTCCCCATAGACACACTTAGTTTGTGGACCATAAATGTCGTAAGAGTTAGACTGACTTCATCGAGTCCTGTGTTGTTCTTAACTTTTTAATAATGATTAGGTATTATTTCTGTAACTAGAGAAAAAGAGCTGAATGCTTTGACATTTTACATGACTGTATTCTAGACTTGAGCACAACCAAAGAGATTAAAGAAGGGTGAAATTTTAAACTGGATCTCATGTATATGCATAACTTTCTCTGGAAGGGTCTAAAACACCTTGCAGTGGTTGTCTCTGGGAAGAGGACTGAGTTCTGGGGAAAGGGATGTTAACTGAAATGTCACCATCAGTGGGGGAGAAAGAGGAGGAGAAAGGGGCAGGCACTGTGGTTTTTGGAGAGGTACAATTTTTTTTCACATGGAAAACAAAGACACTTCTGATTTCAGACATAGGCAGAACTTCCCCAGCTGCATTTAAAAAAAAAATCAGGCTCCACTGAGATGGCTATTGGGAAAGATAAATTCTAATAGTCTAGAATGCAGATTTTTAAATGTCTCATCGACCTATTTTATTTTCTCCCTCTTTGACATGGTTTTTAACAGCCTCCTCTTTCTCTGTTGGACACATCCAAAGAAAAGACACAAGGTCCCACACTTACAGTATTGGTTACCAAATGTGATTTGTTCTTCCTTTCTCTAGTCACTCCTACCTTTAAGTATGTATTCTCTGGCATAACTTTCTCAGTCCTTGTTAGGGTTCCATTCATTTATCTATCTTTCCTTTCCTCTCTAATAACATTTATTGCATGCTGACTATATTCTCTCTTTAATTTCATTTATGGAGTGCTTATTAGATGCCAGGCACCATCCTAAGCACTTTGTGTGAAGCATCTCATTTAATCTTCAGAAAAACTTTATGAAGTATGATTATTATCTGCATTTTGAGAATTAGAAAGTCAAATATGAAAGTACCTTGCCCCACATCACACATCTTACCCAGAGCTGCTCACATCCAGATTGTAAAAGTGCTATTCTTACCACACTCCTTAATCTTTTTATTAAAATTTCATGTTTTTCCAAACTCCTGCTCACTACGTAATGCCCTCATGTTATTTATCTCTTCCTCTTTTCCTCAATATTCCATTGTTTTCCCTGTCCCTGTAGTACCCTCTTTTTTTTGTTTGTTTGTTTTTTTGCGGTACGCGGGCCTCTCACTACTGTGGCCTCTCCCGTTGCAGAACACAGGCTCCGGACGCACAGGCTCAGTGGCCATGGCTCACGGGCCCAGCCGCTCCGCGGCATGTGGGATCTTCCCGGACTGGGGTACGAACCCGTGTCCCCTGCATCGGCAGGCGGACTCTCAACCACTGCGCCACCAGGGAAGCCTGTAGTACCCTCTTTTGTTTTCTTTGCTCAAGTCCAAAATCCAAAATCCAAAATTATTTTCAGGATTTCCTTTCCTGCCACTCAGTCATAGTGAGGGCACAGCCATGGGAGCAATGACCATGGACTATGTGTTTGGAAGGGAGGCGATTTCCTGCTTATTTACAGCTATGATCCTTAGTTAAATACTCATCCTGTCTGTGCTTGAAAATGGTACTTGTTTCTAAAGATGTGTGACTTTAAATCAAGTATCTTAATAAGGCACTGGAAAGAGAGACATTGTACTTGACCAAACATCACTGTCTAGCTGGTGCTGCTGAATTAGTAGAATACATACTTTTTTCCATGCACTGTAACTTATATGCCCGAGAGAAACACAAACGGAACCCTACTCTGAACAAATGTTTTTATTTTTAGCTGCAAAATATCAATCTTTGCAAAAATGTTAAGCATAAAACAGCACTGAATTACTGAGCTGCTCTTGTTCTATTCACATCACTATATTTCTGAGTGCATTGCTATTATTATTATCATCATCATTGCCATCATTGTTATTATTCCATAATAGAGGAGACAGAGAACTTGAAGAAAGACTATCAAGATTCCAAAATTAAAATTCATCTATAAGTTTCATTCTCACCTTTGCACCCCATGAATTACAGATTAAAAAAGAAAATAGATAGTCCTGCAACAAGAGAGAAGCATGCATAGTGAAATTCACATTCAAAAGGCTACACCAAAAGAAGGAAAATTTTTTTGTCTGGTGATAAATATGCAAGGGAACGCAGGTGCACACACACCCCACCACCCCTGCGTCAGAAGCCTTGGCCCAGCGGAACGTATGGCAGAGACTTCAAGGCGTGACATCACTGCGTCTCGGGTAATATGTGGTAATGAATTCATTGTATGGATCTATGACCAGAAATTCATCCCCACCCCTCCCCCTCGCCCACCCCTCTCGCCACATAAAGCCAAGTTTCTGTAGTACCACTGTGCCGCTCGGCCTGTGTGCTTAATGCATTCATTAAACAGGAGACTGGAGATCGTTTCCTATGTTTCTCATTATTTAAAAGAACAAGTTAATCTCCCCTTTGGGGGGCAGCAGGGGAACTGAAAACCACATGATCCTCCTACATAGCTCTTTGCCTGGTGCTCCCTTGTTGACAAGTCTACTTTCATAATTTTATTGTCGCGTCTGTGGAGCAAATTTTAGAGAGGTAGAGTTTGTTGATGAAAGGGTGAGGAGAAGGAAGATGAGGCTGGAAGGAAGCTAGGGGGTGAAGGAAAGAAATGCAGCCTTCCGAAATACGGCACATCTTTGGTCAGATCTGTTTCCTTCCCTTCTAGAGTGCCTATCATATCACACAAACTGCCCCTGTAGAGCTCTCCATTTACCCTCTTCCCTAATTAAATGTGCACTTCATTAATGTAAATTGGGGGTTTAATGCTCTTGTTGAAATTCTGAAGAAAGTGCTGTGGCCTTGCGAAATGCTTAAGCATCATTGCAAATTAGATTAGGGACCAAGAAAGGCAGTAAAATTAGAATGATAATGGCTGATGTGGCTTCCTGACAGGCATGACTATTCAGGGATCAATGGAATGGAGAACAGTTCCCCGAGCCGAAAGTGAAAGGCAGGGACAAACGTCAGCCTACAGATGTGACTTTTGGAAGCACTTTCAATTAGTTTAATTTGGTAAATGGTGGGGATTTAGAGGCTCTCAGCCAGTCATACAAGACAAGAATACATTGAAATGTTTTTCACTTTTTAACATAAAATAGGATTGGCTTTAAATTTGCATTTCTCGAACAAGAAGATGGAGTGGGGCGGGGTGGGGGGCTGGAGGGTGCAGGGAAAGTTTCCAAAGTGTTTCACCAGCCCCGCTTTTGAAAATGGAAATGACTTTTTGAAGCTTGGACTGCAACCTTCCAAAGAGTGGGAAGGGGGAGAGTAAATGTTCCTTTTCTGGTTCTCAAGGAGGCCTTAAATCCTGAGCACACCAGCAGCCCAATATGTACTGAAACCTGTGGTCAAAATCCCAGGACGGGGGAGGCGGTGCCTAGGCAGCAAAAGACACTCAAACTCATTCATCATTTCTCACTAGAAATATGTTCCTCATCTTTAAAAAAACAAACAAAAAAACGCTCTCTCTCAGTTGCAGGACCCCTTCTGCTCCCCCCCTCACAAAAAATTAATCACATTTTGAAGGTATCACGAAAAAGGAATATTCATAACCCTGTTCCACAAATATTCAAGCACATGTGCTTGAGCGCTGTTTTGAGGGCGGCAGCGGGCACCTCAGCAGACACGCGTTGGGCGGATGCTCCTTTGGCGCTCGTTTGGTTAGTGCTAAGTGCGCCTTTCCCTTTGTGTTCCCTGCTGCTAACTCCAACCCCCTCCCCAACCACTGGTGTCTTTACTGGAAAATAAACTGGCGCTAATCTGGTGACTGGGGACGGTTACAGGCAGGACAGCTTCTGTGCACAAAGACCTCCTTCAGATGCGCAGATTTTGACTACAGGTTCCTCCTTGTGTTCCCAGAATACTGTCAAGCTCGAGTTGGACCTCCTCCCTGAAGGCGTCTACATCTTTCATGAGGTGAAGGGGAAGGAGATGATGCATCAGAAACGACGGTAAATATGATCAAATCCCCGGTGACTCCCAACGCCGGTTCCACCTCGTGAACCGACGCAGTGACTCACCTCCCAAATCCATACGTTCCCTTCACGGAGTCACCAAACGTGTGCTGACTGGCTCACCTCTCACTCTTAAGTTAATAGCTCAAGTGAGCAGCAAGCGTGGCAACAGACAAACCCACACAGAAAGGGGAGAGGCTTGGGCCCAAAAAGGAAAAGAGTGATCTCCACAACCAGTGAAAATAAACCAGGGCAAAGGTAAGCTCATAAAATAGTTTGCACTGTCAATAATTTGGTGGCTAGGGCTTCTCAGTTCATCATGAGGATGGTAGCAGATCAGTGATGTTACAAGCAAATCCATGATTTATGGGCTTCATAAGGCCTCATTTCATAATGGCTACTTGTCTCCTTCAAAACATCCAAGAGGAGAAGTAGGAAAAAAAATTCCAAGTAAGTGTAATCCCAATGAAGTTAATATAAGTGATAACAATAATAATAATATCTAATATAGTACTTTGCTGTTTTCCAAGAACACAGACAAACCCGATAACTCTTTGGATCTGTTGTAAAGTCTTCTGAGTTAGAAAATAAATGAATAGTTCTTTTTATTTTATAAGTGAGGAAAATAAGGCTCAGGGGTCTCCACTTACTTCCCCAAATACACAGAGTAAGTGGCAGAAGAAGAATTAAAACAAAAGTCTTCTTTTTCTAATAACTTTAATGTTGTCGCAAAATTGATAGATCATTGAGAAAAAATTCAAATAATACAGAAATGTACAAAGAAGAAAGTAAAATACATACCAATAATTACCAGAAATATTTTGCAAACATCCTTCCGTATATCTTTTTTTCATATAGATAGATAATATTAATAGTGATTATAATAAGAGTTATTAACTTCTTACAATGAACCAAGTACTATCCTTGATATCTTGGATATTTGCATTTACTCCTTAGAACAACTCCTTTCAGTAGGTGTAACTTACAAATGAGGAAAGCGAGGCTTGGAGAGGTTAAGTAACTTGCCCAAATTCACAGAACTGGGGATATTACTTATAAAAATGTGATCATACTGATCATATAAGTAGGTAATGCTTTTTCACACAACATATCATAGGCATCTTCCCATGTGTCTACCTCATCATGTTTCATGGCTACATATATTTCATTGTATGTAAGTATCATAATTTAATTAATAAATTCTGAATGATGGACTTTAGGTTGTCTTTAGTTTTTTTCTTTTGTAAACACTGCTGTGATGAAAATCATGAGCGGGACTTCCCTGGTGGTCCAGTGGCAAAGAATCCGCTTTACAATGCAGGGGATGCGGGTTCAATCCCTGGTCAGGGAACTAAGATCCCACATGCCATGGGGCAACTAAGCCCGCACGCCACAACTACTGAGCTCACATGCCTCAACTAAGCCCGCATGCTACAAACTACAGAGCCCACACTCTCTGGAACCCACACCACAACTAGAGCCCGCAGGCCACAACTAGAGAGAGAAAACCCACACACCACAACTAGAGAGAAGGCCGCACACCACAACGAAAGATCCTGCGTGCCTCAGCGAAGATCTCGCATGCCAAAACTAAGACCTGACACAGCCAAAAATAAATTAAATAAATAAATAATAAATAAATCTTTAAAAAGAAAAAGAAAATCATGAGCATACTTTCTTTCACAGTTCGCTAGTAGTCGCCTTAGGGTTAATTCTTAGACATAAGATTTAGAGCAAAACTTGAATCTTCTAATTCTTGGTTTTCCTCTCATGCAGCCTCAATAATGGGTATCATGTAAACTCAATAGCTATTGGCTGGAGGTTTTCATATTTTTTGCAGATGAGTTAGCAAAGTATGTTCCCAATTTGTGATCACTGCATCAAGTAAACCTACATCTAGGATTCTTCTGCCCCTCCAGGCACTTAGAGAATTGCCTGCAATTATAGTCCAGCCCCTGAACAATAATGATGTGACAGTGTTGTCATTTCCTTCCTTCCTGTCATTCTATAAACACTTGACTGGATACCAAGGAAACAAGCCCAATAAGATAGAATCTATGCTCTCAAGTAGTACACAGATATGTAGGAGACAGAAAAGTAAAGAGGCAATTACAAATGAGTGTGATAAATGCTATGATAGAAATAGTCACATGATTCTTTCATGGCAACCAAGGTGTACACTCAGCCCAGACTGGTGAACTCAGGGAAGGTCTTCCCAGCATAGCAGACGTCTGGGAAACCTGAAGGATAAGCTGCATATACCCAGGCAAGAAAGGACAAGTGGATGTTGCAGGTGGAAATTCTTTTTAGGAAGCTCTTTCCATACAGCTGTCTTCTCCAGAATTACCCCTCCTGACCCCTTCAGGCCAACAGGTGAGTGATAAGTGTTTTCCCCTGCTAACTTCAGAGTACTGGATTATCCTTTTTCATTTTCAAAAACCCTGCCCAGCCCTTTGTAAATAGCCCATTATTACCCTCTCTTCTAATTACCCAGTTTGAGTGTGAGATCTGCTTCCTGTCAGGACCCTGGCTAATCCAACACATATATACATAAAAGACTGGACACAAAGATATAGACTCCACTGTCCTCCCTGCCCTCACCCTCATCTCAAAGCCCATCTAAGGAGGCAAGAATGAAAATCCTAGCTCCGGAAGAAATGCATAGCACTCAGGATTGGCCCCGTTAGCCTTGTTGGCACAAAGATCTAGCTGGGACATTTCTCTTCTGGCGCCAGTTAGAAATGTTCAATTCCAGCTCACTTTAATTTGCAATAAATGTGCCTAATTTTATTTTTAATTTTCTAAGTAGATTGATTTGGCAAAGCCGCCTCACCAGCTTGACGGTTAAATTCCTGATTGAAAATGCTAATATGGAATTCATTTTCTCAAACACTGATTCTCTGATTTTGTGAAATCACTCTTGTTTAGATAAGAATCAGAGAACTGTAGAGATGGGAGGTTGGGTGGACATGAATCCAAAGGGCCCAACGAAGTTAAAGGTCTTGCCCAACAAGACACAGCTCATTAATAACATCCTTTCACTCTCCTAGAACCTGGATTCCCTGATTCGGGCAACTTGTTTGCACTGGAGAAGCACTGTCTCCTAAGAATGATTCTTTGTATTTTGTGATACTTTTCCTTCCTTGGCTTTCCAACCACTTTGAGATATGTTCTTAATTTTACTTTCCATGACTTTGAAGGAGGTTTTAAAAAGAAAAGAAAAGAATAGTACAAGACCACTGTTGTAAAAAAAAAAATTAAAAAAAAATAAAAAAAATAAAAAGAATAGTACAAGAAACCCGTAACAGTTGCTTCCTGGTCAGGAATCTGAGGACAGGGAGAAGGGAGCAGGAAGGAGAATTACTTTTTGTGAGTTAATATGTAAGTTGTGGGGACTTCCCTAGTGGTGCAGTGGTTAAGACTCCGCACTCCCAATGCAGGGGGCCCAGATTCGATCCCTGGTCCAGGAACTAGACCCCACATGCATGCCACAACTAAGAGTTTGCATGCCACAACTAAGGAGCCAGCAGGCCACAACGAAGGAGCCCACCTGCCACAACTAAGACCCAATGCAACCAAATAAATAAATAATTTTTTTAAATATGTAAGTTCTGGCATTTATAGCATTTGAATTTGTTAACTATTTGAAAACTAAATCAGTTTATTTTAAAAAGGCAAAGAAAGGAAGTATCATTTGAATTCTGTTCAGCAAAGAGATTGCCCAACTACTGCACGTTATGGACCACACCAGGAACTACAAAGCAGTATAAAGGGAACTATGACAGAGTTCCAGACTTTAGAGTCTGTGTCCTGTAGAGGAGACAGAAAAGTACAGAAACAATGATAATCCATCAAGGAACGTGTGAAGTCACAGAATAAAGATGGAAGGACAGTCATTTCCACTTGGTATATCTGAGTTGCACATGAACAGATGGTTAGTATTGGAGCAGGATGGACCAAGTGGGGCAACTGTCCACAAACACCTGAGAGGGGAAATGAAGGACATGAGCAGCTTGCTTCTGCTCACACTACAACAGGTGAGGATAAGCAACAGTCCTCAGTCCCTCCCAAAGCCCAGCCTTGAGGATATCCTACATTTTTCACAAAAGTCCTATTTGTAACGATGACGCCTTACTTGAGCATGAAGTTTTAGTTTTTTAAAGCTTTTCGCAAATAAACAACTTCGTTTTACTTCACAATAACATATCCTCACTACGTAGTTGAAGAAAATCGCTGAGAAAGGACAGCAGAGTTGAACGGGATTTTAAAGGAAACTATCATTTTACAGAGGAGGAAACTGAGGCCTAGGGACATTTAGGTAGGAACAGAGCCAGAAATTTTTGAGGTTGTTCGCCTCACACATACAGGGGACAAAACAAATCTGTCTTCCAGGCACGCATTGCCTCCATCTGCATGGAATAATTTGGAGGTATCAATACAATAAAGTGGCATTTGACTCATATATACTTGTCTTCTGCCTAGATGCAGGATACCAAGCCTTTTTCTTTCCTTTCTTGTTTTTTTTGGGGGGGGGAGGGGGCATTGTCATGCATCTACAGTCATTCTTTCCCCTGGAAGCTGCACTCCCTGAGTGTGACTGTGTCCCTGTAGTCTGAGGAGTAAGGAGGCTACTCCAACCATAGCGCCAGTCAGAGGTTTGCCGACTAGCTGCACTCTCTACCACCCAGAGAACTCTGCTGGGAGGGGCTATTAAATACGTGCAGGTATTGTTTTGCAAAGAGAAAAATCAAATACATATTAGAAGATAATTAATGCTATAAACTGCAAAGGTCTGGGGCAGGGGTAGCTGCTATAGACAGCAAGCAGCATGCAGAACAGACAGAAAGAAAAAAGGCACAGGCACATTTCTTCTTGAGTTTCCTGTATATATTATATAAGTTATTTCATCTTTTACCCCTCACTGCCCCCTCACGAAATGCATGCCCCTTTCCCCTCGGCCAGCCCCCTACACCCGTACCCTCTGCATCTCTTGCCTTTTTGAGAAGCTCCCCCTGTCCCAGCTGGGCCTGAATGATTAGGTGTGGCCCTATAGCTCACTCTCACTTATTCAGCTGTTAAAGCAGCTTAAACCCTCATAAGAACATTAACATTTGGGTGCCAATAACAGATTGACCTTTATTCATAAGGTGCAAATAGTTGGAAGTTGAACAGATTGGTTGCCAGCGGCTGCCTTTTATGTGCAGTTTAAGGCTTTGGGTGCTCTCTCCTTTCTTCCTTTAATCTGACATAGCCAGCTTGAATACGGTTTGCGCTTTAAGTAAACAGGGCCAGAGGAAGCCTCTGCTTTTGTAGCACAGTTTGCTTGTGAGGAGGAAAGTAGACGGGAGGGTGACTTTAAAAGATTTGCCTTTGGAATTAAACAATTTGAAAATGAATTGGAAACCCCCAAAACTGAATGGAGCTGTTGGAAGAGATCTGAACTAAACGGGCACAAGAATCTTTTGCCCACGGGACTATTTATCCAAAATCGGCCATCTAGATACAGAATGAGAATGTAAGGCTTTATATTAACTCTCTTGAAAGTTTACTCCATGCCATACACAAAAGGGAATCTCTGACACCCACAGAGCCTATCGATCTGAAATGGGACGACCACACTGCACCGCTTTGTTACCCCCTTCTCGCCAGCTGGGAGCATTTGATGCTTAAGAGTGCAAAGGGTGGCTGAATCCCTTTAAACAAGTTATGTTTCCTTAAAACATTCCAAGGAAATCTCTCTGAAGCACAGGCTCTTTAAGGAACTCTCCAACACAGCATTCAGTTCTGGATTTTTTTCTCCTGATTTATCTTGACAATACTTCACTTTCAACAGCACAGCCCACACTTTATGGCAAATGGAGAGTCTTTATAGCATTTTTGTAGAGAGCATGTGTAAATGCAAAGCTTCCCAGCAATCACTTGCACCCATTTAGAAATAATAAAGTCCTTTGTGGGTCAACAGAGTGAATACAGGAAATGGAAGGTATGAAGCTCTCATGAATAAGACTTGACCATAAGAATAAGGCAATTTCATGTGAATGCTGGTTCTGCTAGACCTTCTGCATTACCTTGAAAAAAATCTTAAATGTATTTTAGGAGTAAAGGGGCATTTCTTTTTGATCTCGATTATTTAGCATTGTGCTGTATATTAACAACTTTGGCCTTAGAATTAGGCAGATCTAGGTTTGTCCCCAGCCCTTATTAGAAGCTATTAGCCATGTGACTTAGACAAGGAACTTGTCTCAAAGCCTCATTTTCTCCTCTGAAATTTATGGGCAACTATAGTGCCAGTCACAAAGGGACAAGCATCCTATGAAGCTCAACATGGCTCCCTGGCATCTTAGTATTCAGTGAAACTTAGTTATTGTTACTTTATCAATTTTTAATTTTACATAGTGTTACTATCATAGGTCTGTATGAGAATTTGACCAAAAGAAATAGAAAGTGCTTAGCAATGGACCCAACCCACAGTTAACCCCAATAAAGAGAAATTGTTAGTATTATTGTTTTTATTAATTTATACTTCCCTGTGCATGGACTGCTCCACTATCTCAAACTACATCATGGTTGTCTTATGGCAGAAAACAGGTTTTCCATATCTTTTGCACCCCCTGATGCCCTAAGCACAATATTAAATGCAGAGTGGATGCTTAATAAATGACTTGTTGGTTAACTGTTTCTTCTCTTTTATTGCACATCACTGGCTCCAAAGCGGAAATCATAGGCATTATCTTTCACTCCTTCTCCTTCAATCCCTCCATTTGTTCTATTACTGAGTACGGTCATTTCTTGCTTAAGAAAATGAGTTCTCCTAGTCTCCACTCATATTATCACCAGGCTAATCCAGGTGTGCCACAGCCTTCAAATGGAGACCGTGTTCACCCCACATCCTTACCACCATTCCCCACCTGCTGCCAGTCATTCTGCAGACTCAGGCTGGGCAAATATTCCCTAGACTTCTTTCATGTCGCTACCCAGCATTTCATGCTGTGGCCCCCCTCATCTTCCAGACTTTCCCTAATAATGATGTGGAAAGTTGCATGGATGGGAAGAGTTTTAAAAAGAAATAGGAATCTTACCTACAGTGCTTTGATTCAGAGGTGTTTCCTGAACTCAGAATATCACAAAGAGCGCAAAGCCTTACCACATTTGGTAACTGGTTAGCCATCTTGCTATCATGTACCTGGCTTCAGTCCATGAGAGGGACAGTTTTACAGGTTATGGATGTACAACTCAATAGCAAAATCAAATCTGCTGACCGCAGATGGGCAGAGGACCTGAACAAAAGTTTTCCCAAAGAAGACATACAATGGCCAACAGGCACATGTAAAGGTGTTCAATGTCACCCATCATCAGGGAAATGCAAATCAAAACCACAGTGAAGTATCACCTCATATGTGTTAGAAGGCCTATTATCAAAAAGACAAGAGATAACAAGTGCTGATGAGTATATGGAGCAAAGAGAATCCTTGTGCACTGTTGGTGGGAATGTAAATTAGTACAGCCACTATGGAGAACAGTATGGAGGTTCTTCAAAAAATTAAAAATAGGACTACCATATGGTCCAGAATTTCCACTTCTGGGTATATATCTGAAGGAAATGAAATCAGGAGCTTGAAGAGAAATCTGCACCCCTTCATGTTAGTTGCAGCATTATTCACAATAGCCAAAACATGGAAACAATCTAAGTGTCCAACAACAGATGAATGGATAAAGATGTGGTATATGTAGACAATGGAATATTATTCAGCTATAAAAAAGAAGGAAATCCTGCCATTTGCAACAACATAGATGAACCTGGGGGCCATTATGCTGAGTGAAATAAGTCAGAGAAAGACAAACAGTGTATGATCTCACTTACATGTTGAATCTAAAAATGTGGAGCTCATAGAAACAAATATTATTTACTTGAAATTTGCTGAGAGAGTAAATCTTACATGTTCTCACCACAAAAAATAATTATTATTATGTGAGATAATGAATGTGTTAACTAACTTTATTGTGGTAATCATTTCACAATATATACATATATCAAATCAACGTGTTGTACACCTTAAACTTACACGATGTTATATGTCAATTATACCTCAATACAACTGGGGGCAAAAAGGCTGTGGATGGGTCAGAGCTACTACTAGAGGGAAAAGGCAAAAACCCTTTAAACCTCAGCTACTGTCACAGTGTTGTGTGTATATATATATATATGTGTGTGTGTATATACATATATATATATATATATATTTTAGAATTTCTCCAAAATTTCAATGGAATACAGATGTCAAACTTTAGATCACAGTAACTTTAGAATTTTGTTTTGGAATCCTAAAACAAAGGGCAGCAAACAAGGAAAATTAAAAATTACGCACAAGAATACAAACACATAAAAGTAATGACACAGAAGGCAAAAAGAAAAAAATGAGGAAAAAATTGGGATGTTAAATTTCAGATTCCCAGGAAAACTTCCTACTCTTCCAAGTCCCCAGTTACTCCAAAAAAGGGACAAGAGCCAGAGGTAATGAGAAACTGTCCTTTCTCCCAGGTTGCATGCCCACCCATCCCTAAATCCATTACTCACCCCAAGTCAGAGAAAAGTGTTTATCCTCAGTGGCAACTCATTTCTATTTAACTGTTTTTCCTCACAGCTTTTCCTTCCATAATCAGAGATTGCAATGCCAACGGGCTCTCAAGCCAAGTCATTTTAAGGAGGGAAAGACTTCAAAAAGATTAGGGCTGGGATTTTAAATGTCTACTGAAATACACACAAAAAAGTCTTCATTGTAAAGGAGGAAATGCTTTAAAAAGTATCTTTAAATAAATCCTCAATAACAGAGACTTGGCAAGCCCAGCGCTGCTGCCGGTCTATCGCTGGGAAAGCGGGCATTTTACAGATTCCAATCTAAGTGTTTGTGCTGACAGGAGCCCCTAATCTATAGTACTGTTCAGTACTCATGAGAGTCTCGTTAATTAGTCCCTGATGAGGTGCAAAAGGAGTTAATTTTCTTTCAATTTAACGATGACCTTCATTTTAATTCCATTTCCTTTGTGAAAACCTGGAAATTACATGACCATTCCCAAACAGTAGAGTTTTTAAAAGCTCCTCTAGTCGTGCGAATTGCTTTAATTTCTTACCCCTTTACTGAATGCAGAGCTATAATGAACCTAATGTACTTGTGGAAAAAGAACTGACAGAAGAAAATTTAAGTTTTTGGACTGTTGGGGAAATTTTGGCAAGGGATATGTAGGGGGAAAGAAATGAAAGGTTTTAGTTTGCACTTATGACAAAGAACAAATCACATAAAAAGTCTGAGGATGATAAAAAAAAGTGTTCTTTTCATCAAAATGAAAAAGCACTTATTGCACATAGGAGATGATAAATAGCCTGGACATCAATGCCTGGCACAGAGTATTTTTTTAATAAAACTTTGTTGAATGAATGAATGGATGAATTCTTTTGATGTCACCTTACTTTCAGTCAATACTGCTATTTTCAGCTGTAATGTTCCTAAATGCAGCTAAGCAGTGGATTTGATACACTGTTGGCACTAACAAATGTTGAACAATTCGTTGAGAAAGCAGTCCTTGGCCACCCAGCAGGGAACAAGCTCTCAGTTGCTCAGGGAATAAGCCAGAAGGTAAAAGGGCAAGTTGAAGAGGCAGCTGCCTGCCTCACCACCACCAAGACTTCTCAGATTGCAGATCCCAGCATCAGGGGTTCCCCTCTAGGCCAGCGAGGGGGCTGACTCACTGAAGCTGCTTGAAAGCAATGCAGGTCGGAGACATTACCATGGGCTTTTGGGGCACAGCCATTTTAACAAAGTAAAAACTATAGTGGCATTTTTCTTTCTTTCTTTCTTTCTAATCTGTACAGAAGGCACTTTTCAGCTTCACATCATCCCTGACCCCATCTTCCAGGATGGGGTGAGACTTAGAGATGGACTGAGGATGTCTGCATCACACAATACTTGGAGGGTTTTCAAAACTGAAAGTTAAATTATTTGAAAGCCAAGTCAAAGTGTCCTGTTTCCTACAATGCTCCCTCCATCCCCTTGTCCACATACACACACACACACACACACACACACACACACGTGAATTGAATGAATGAATGAGTGAACAATTGCTATAAATAAATTACAACTCAGTATAGCGTTCACATCATTGGCCACATTTAGTATTCACCCAAACCAAGTATTTCTAGAGCCACTATGGAAAACATATAGAGGTTCCTCAAAAAATAAAGATGGAACTATCATATGACCCGGCAATTCCACTTCTGGGTATTTATCCCAAGAAAACATAAACATTAACTCAAAAAGATATCTGCACCCCCATATTCATTGCAGCATTATTTACAACAGCCATGACATGGAAACAACCTAACTGTTCATCAATGGATAAATGGAGAAAGAAAACGTGGTGTATATACACACAATGGAATATTGTCCAGCCATAAAAAAGAAAGAAATCTTGCCATTTGTGACAACATGGATGGACCTTGAGGGCACTGTGCTAAGTGAAATAAGCAGACAGAGAAATGTAAGCACCATATGATCTCACTTGTATGTACAATCTAAAAAAAAAAAAAGTCAAACTCATAGATACAGGGAACAGATTGGTAGTTGCCAGAGTTGGGAGGTGGGGGATTGGGTGAAATGGATGAAAGGAGTCAAAAGGTACAAACTTCCAGTTATATGTCCTGGGGATGTAATGTACAGCATGGGGACTATAGTTAATAATACTGTCTGGTAGATTTGAAGGTTCATAAGAGAGTAGATCTTAAAAGTTCTTATCACAAGAAAAAAATTTATAACTATGTGTGGTGATGGATGTCAGTAGACTTATTGTGGTGATCATTTCACAATATATACAAATATTGAATCATTATGATGAATCATTTATGACTGAAACTAATATAATGGTATATGTCAATTATATCTCAATTTTTTTAAAATAAAAACTCCTGGTAAGAGTGAGAGAAATCTGTCTATCATTCACATTCCAGTGCAAATTACTAAAGACCAATATTCTTTCCTCCCTTACATCTATCTGAAACTTCCATGGGAAGGTTCCCATGGATGACCTCTGAGTAGCTGTTCTCAGTGAACAATCGGTACAGTGACTATGTATGTGGTGTCGAGCCTGTACACAATAAGTTCAACAGAACTCTATTTGCTAGAACTATAAGAAACTGGGAATAATAACATAATCACATATAATGCTTTTACAGCTTCTTCTCGTGCATTTCTTCATTTAATCTTCACACAACTCTGTAAGGTAGTATGATCACCACCCCATTTTATAGATGAAAGAAAGAAATTAAACATCTTCCCTAAGAGGAAGGAGATCTGGACTTTGAAACCAGATAGAGAGATCCCGAGGCAGGGTATCTTTTACAATGCCAAGGTATCTCTGGGAAAGTTATCCCTGAGACGTCTTTGGGAAAGGCATCTCAGTTGGTGTGTTCTAAGGCATTGCTACCATCACATGACAAAATTTGGAAAGTAGTGAAGGTATTGGCAATGACAGAAGTCCAAATATAAGAAATAAGAACAATAAGAGTGCTTTCAAATGTAGGCAGGTTCTTTCACCTTCCTCTTTTTAATTCCCATTAAGTCTTCCAGAGAAATGCAGTCTAGCTGCATGCCTCTTCTTTCATCTGGACATTTTAACAGCTCCTTCCATCCAAGGGCAAATTCTGCCTCAAGGCTATTCAGCATCAGCCTGGGTGGAGCAACTTGTCTTCCCTTTGTTAACAACACCAGGCGGCTCAGAACTGGTGAATCCACCACTGGAGGATGTTCTACCCTGTTCTGTGCCCTCTTTATGAGACAGGGTCCACCTTGAGCACGTCAAGGGGTAGAAGCCCCACATCAAATGCCGGGAAAGGTAATCACAAGAGCTAACAATTATTAATGTCTCAGGAAGTCCTCCACAGCCCTATGAAGTAGTACTTTCTGAGTCTCCTGTAACTAGAAAGTAACTAGAAAGTGCAAGGCTGAATAGGCATAGCAAGATCCAGGTGTTAAAATGTCACAAACAATCTGTCCCTTTTTTCCATCTCTCCACTCAGCTCCTCTGTTCACACTGTTCTCCAGCAGATTCTCCCTCATTGGGCAGAAATATCACCAAAAGTTCCAGAGTTACATCATCTTCACAATTGCTAATCCCTCCAGAAATCCACAGAAATTAGCAGTTAACTCTGCCTGTGGGCAAGGGGTGAAGAAGTCTGAGAGGACTTCTAGAGGAAGTGACATTTACTTGCATCTTGGTGATGTGTAGGAGTTTCCCAGGCAAAGAAGGATGGGATGAGACAGGCTCTCCTCTACCTGAGGGACTGTTCCAGCCTGAGCATACTGGAGCGTGTGGAGGAGGACAGAGAGATGAGAACAGCTGTCATATTCACTGATAGCAATTTGCAGAATGGCTAATTCACTGAAAAATCAACTTGCAAAACATTCAATTCATAATTTACCAAATTTATCGACTTACCAAAAAAACCCCTTTTGATCATTTATATAAAGTTTCCAGCAACTTGTATTGGGTCACTGTCCATGGTTGACCAGATTTTACTTTGTTTTGAGAACAGCATTTTCAGGAATATTCAGTTTATTAAGACCTAAGATAATATGGGAGGGGTTGTGGTCTCCTAGGGCTATATTTAATATTCAGAGAAGTATATCTTCCTTAATGACCAAATGTTAATGTTTCATATGGGAATGTTTTCCAGTTTCTACTGATTCTTTCAACCTTTTCTCATTCTTTTAAATGTTTCACTATGTCTTGCCAAACCTTATTTTCTCTTTGGAGGAAGTTTTCACTTTACTGCTCAGACCTCATTGTCCTCAGACTTTAGATGTGTAAGAGCCACTAGCCACATATGGCTATCAAACTTTAAATTAACTAACATTAAATGAGATTGAAATTTCAGTCACATGAGCCACATCTCAAGAGATCAACAGCCACAGTGGCTGTTGGCTACCATATTGGGCAGCTCAGATGGAGAACACTTCCATTATCACAGAAACTTCTACTGGATGGCATTTTAAACCTGCGCAATGAGTCCTGAGCCTGCTTTTTCCCCAGGATTCTGACTTTGATTCCCTCAGTTCTATGCCCTGCAGCAGCTAATGAGCCAGACTCCACTACTGCCCCTGGTCTTGACTCCTCAGGACCCTACTTGCCTAGGAAGGGAATTTAAAAACAAGCTCATGATTGACCATTTCCAGTTTGTTTATTTTCTAGCCTAGCAGTAGGATGAGTTGTTCTAATATTTTAAAGGTCCTTATGCAAAATTTTCTATGGAATGATCTGCCTCAATTAAATCCAAATAAATACTGTCATATTCTGTGATGATCTCCTTCCTCAAGCTCCACTGCCCTTCAGAGAAGGAGGGAGAGTAGGAGGAAGAGAATGAGGAAGGGAGAGGAAAAGGGAGGGAGGGAGGCAGAGAGGGAGAGAGAGTGGAGGGATGTACAGAGAGAGAGAGCGGGAGAGAGAGAGCCTCTTGTCAGCAAACTCCTTACTGAAAATATTAATTCCACTAAAAGCATCAAAAGAGTGCTTTTTTCCCTTAGAATGAAAAAAATACAGCTGCATTGCAAAATGGAAGGCTTGAATGAACATTTCAAGTCCTACTTGTCACAAGCCATTAGTTGAATTGCCTAAAGAAATCCCTTGCAAGTATTAAGTGCTGTTTTTATGTTAGAGAGCTTCATAATGTTGGCCACAAGAAGAAATTTCTCCACAAAAGCTCCATCTGCTTAATAAAGTGATTTGTTCCAGCAACAGTGATAATAAAATTGCTGAATTGAAACAGGATTGTTCAATGAAGACCTGAATCCAATTTGCTGGACTAGTCTGATTACACTTTTATCTCTGTGTTTACTCATTTGTAGAATTGCTACCAGTCTTTTGATATGCAATTAATAGGATTAATGGTTTTCAGGACCAGAGGGCAGTAAGAGGGAACAGAGCCCGTCTTAGGTAGCCTGGCAGCAGTGTGTGGCCTCTTTCAGGCTGTACACCTTGCTGGCTATGTGCTACAGAATGATAGTTGATTTCCTTGCCTTGTCTTTTAAAATAAGATTTTTTTTCCTAATGAAAATTATTTTGAATAACTGTATCTATGGTAATGTATGTCCCTCCCATCTGTGAGTTCCTCAGGCTGCTCATGGGACAGCTTCATGGCCCAGGAAAAACAAGTAATGATTAGAATAACAGCAATAATTTTCTAAAATTTAACTTTTGGAGTGATCTATCTTCCTCATCTAATCCCACAGTAAAGTTCTTGTCACCACTATTAGTGGCTTTAATAACAGAATGAAAAATTTTGACAAACCATTTCATTCATTACCTAGAAATTTTTGAAGGCTTAAATGAACACATATTAAAGTTATTTTTGTGATCATTTACATATGCTTATAGTTTTTCCTAATCTCCACTGTTTGAGATGGGGCCATCTTGACCCCTCAAAAGGAATTAGTATAATCATATGGTACACAAAGTAAGATTTATTAAATCCAGACTCTTTTTTTGTGTGGAGATGTTTGTCTTGTTTTGTTGTTTGTTAGTTTGCGTTTTGGTTGTGTGTGTGTGTGTGTGTGTGTGTGTGTGTGTGTGTGTGTATGTGACAGATCAAGAAACTAGTAAAAATATATCTAATAATGAACTAAACAAGACTATTATTTTTTATTAAAGTATATTTGACATATAACGTTGTGTAAGTTTAAGGTGTACAGCATGTTAATTTGATACACTTATATATGGCAACATGATTGCCATTGCAGTGTTAGCTAGCACCTCTAGCACATCACAGAATTACCTTAAGTACCCATCAAGAGCTGAATGGGATAAAGAGGATGTGGTATATACATACAATGGAATATTAT
This sequence comes from Tursiops truncatus, assembly GCF_011762595.2. Lineage (NCBI taxonomy): Eukaryota > Metazoa > Chordata > Mammalia > Artiodactyla > Delphinidae > Tursiops > Tursiops truncatus. The sequence goes on from NC_047038.1 coordinate 98,879,367, forward strand.
TCAGCCATGAGACAGCTACCAGATTATTTTAAGACCAGACCTTGATCATTTTTAGCAGACACTAGTGCCTTTGTCTGGGTTCCTAGTAAAGATAAGCATAAGGCAAACCTTAGTGTTAATGCTTTATTGAGGGCACAATCCCAGGGAAGGAAGAGCGAGGTGAAAAAAAATGAAGCTAGGCAGGAAAGGGGGAAACCATGTACAAGATGGTATGTTACGAAGTTGATATAGCATCACCGGTAGCTTAATCATGTCAGATTTTTCTCTATCCAGCTACAGGGAGGCTAAAGGGACCACTGTGTCTTAGAAGTCTGCCAGAGAGAAGGGTAAGCGAATGTCCACCGCCTCCTTTCTGTCCCCTAACTTTCATTAGTCAAAGTTCTTTCATTGGAGTATTAACAACCTGATGCTTCCTGGTTATGTTGCCTGGTCCCTCAAGTAAGTCACTGGGGAAGCCAGAGCTTCCTGGGTCTTACTGGGTCAGAATATGGTGGCTTAGCCACTACATTTCTCCATGGGCTCAATGAAGACCAGGCTGGAAACCAGCGTTCATCCATAGAGGAGGCTAAAACAACTCTAGGCATTAGGAAATAAGGCTGTGGCTGCTAGAGCTTTACAGTCACAGGAAGAGCGTGAGCTGTCACAGGAAGAGTGTGAGCTGTCAGCAGAGTTGATCTGTCTGACAAGCAGGGAAAATGGCCAAGGGCTGGGAAAAGAAGACAAAGCAGATCTGGAACGATGCATAAACTGGTCTAGTACAGCTGACAAGATGAACCTATTCTGAAGAGCTGTTTCCACAATAAAGAGGAACATTTTCCCCAGGTCTTGATCAAATGTAAAAATTATCAAAATATTTGTTGTATCTTCCAAAGTGGCATTTCCTAAACAATCCTTACATTAAGTGGAGTATTTACATAATTGTAACTGGGGTTTGCCTGCTATCACTTTAAATATGTGATCCATGTAGTCAAGACACCTTCCCAAGATAAAAACAGGGGTGACTGAGTTACTCACCCCTGGCCTCAGGGCCTTGAATGTGATAGAAAACTATTGGTAGAAATCACTGGTTGAATGAATGAACGAGTGAAGGCTCAGCCAATTAGCCGAAGGCATGTACTTCTCAAGCCACACCTTCATCCCAGCTCTGCCTGAGTTTACTGAATATGACCAAGACACTAAAAATGTAACTTCACCAAAAAAGAATATTTCAGGGTCTAACAGTGGCATTTCCATTCTTACATTTTAGTGGAAATAGAGTCAAATATTTTCCACTAGCCTCAAATCCCTCCCTAGTCCCTGGGCAAGTTTGCTTCTTCAATTGCACATCTTGAATAGTAATTTTGGTATTAGAATGTAACTATGAAAACATTTTTGATATATCATATATCTTTCTATAAAGCCCCTACAGTGCCAGGTATCTGATTTTCATCAACTGCTGAACAAGTTCAAAACATTTTTTGAAATATGCTCTCAGTGTCTTCTCCAGTTGGTGAAGCCCTTTATTCCAGCATAAACAGAGACCATAGTCTTTCATTCAAAGTGATAGTGTCTGGGAATCTTATTTATATGGGTACAAGAGGACCCAGATGGAACAGAAGTTCACATTTTTTTAGTATGCAGGCAGTTCTCACTTTGCATGGTAGTATGGGACCATTAAAAAGACCTTTCTAACTGAAACCATGTAAATCAACCTAAATAATAAACAAGAAAAATCATGGTGATCTCATAACATATTAAAAAAATCATCTAAACATTAAAAACTCTCTTACTGTAAGTTATAAATGTGTAATAAAATGAAAAATAGTAAAACTAATATTAATTTAATACACTAATTTAAAACATTAGAAATATTTATGTTTTATTCCTTCATTAAAAAAAAACTACTCAGAATACTTTTGTAGCACTTGCCTCTTTCTTATATACATGTTAGCATCTTTTCTATGCCTTGATAAATTGACCTACTCCTTTCTAAATATAAATTGTCTCCCAATCTTTTATCATTTGCAATGTCAATGTTATGAAATACCTCCGAGAGTTCCTTTAATGTGAAACTTTTTGCCAGTGTCACTTCACCCGGCATATATTCAACCTTTTCATCACAACCCCTTTCCTCATTTATGTTGACCAGTTTGCCTTTACCAAGTTTTTCTGGCTGCACATTCTGAGTCTCTTGAATAAGGACAGTGTCAACATTCTCTCAGTCAGTTATTTCTTCTATAACTCCATTTAAATTTAATTTGAATATCACTTTCAGAATTATCACTTTTCATTTCTTTGTTGCAATTTCATCTTTGTTAGCCAATTCCCTCTTTCAGTTATCCACTTCTGTAAAATGCCATGTGGCTTTGTCAGTCCCCCAAATTCACCATGCATCTGCTCCTCAAAGGCTGTCTTGTTTACCACTTGATCTCTGGCACCCAGCATGATGGCTGGTATATAGTGAGTGTGCAGTAAATATTTAATCAGGAAAAAAAAAGAAGCAAAACAAGGAGGCAGCACAACAACACACTTTTTTGTCTGTGCATGAGCTGCATAACAGTTGCTCAATGATCAATCACTGACAGGGTTTGAAAAAGTGATGTGATTGATCACTGATCATGATACTTATTTGTTATTTACATAGTGATTTGTGGACTAAAGAGCTAGCAGTGAAGTTTATGCAATTACTCACTGTTAATATACTGTGGTAACCAAAGTTCGAACCATGTTGTTGAGTTCTGATACTATTCAAGTAAACCACAGTAACTGAAGTCTGCTCATATCAGCAACTTGCAAATTGAGCACTGCCTACATTAGATATCCCTGCTTTTTAGACTTGGTGACGGAACCAACTAACCACCACAAGATGAAAGGAATCTGTCACCATCTTGGCCAAGAAATACCCAAAGGAACAAAAGAACATACATGATTTCTTATGCATATATGTGTGTAAGTATCCATTAGAAATTGTGCCTAAACTCATGGAATAGAGTGTAAGTTTTGGAATCTGAGAGAACTGAGTTCAAATGTTATCTAATCTCTCACAAACTTAATTTCCTCATATGTAAAACCCTATTTCAAAGAACTGTTGTGAGGATTAAGTGAGATAATATATGTAATATTTTTAGTACGGTGTCTGGTCCACAGTAAGGGTCATTAAATGGTGTTAATGGTAGTAGAAGTTATGATAGTGGTCATGATGTTGTGCTGTTGGGTACCTGAAAGAACAATGAAATACAGAACTTTTAAAAAGAATACAACTGGAATGCTGAATTGGAAAAACTTGAGCTTTCCAGAAGGTTATTATAGTACAGTTTTATAATGAACTCATAGAACATTTACTTGGAAAATCTAGAACATTAAATAGGTTTAAATGCCTCCAATTTAGGGGAAAAAATGAGCAAATAAGCTTTGATGTGGTTCCATGCCAAGTCATGGTGCCAACAAAGCATTTATATCTCCACTGTGAGCTTTATCCAACATCCATTTACCAGTTCCTGGTTTGCAAATCCAATTGCTCTAGGAGAGGGATTTGAACAACAAAATTGGCAACACTGTAAGCTTGATAAATTGAAGCTGCCGGCATGATAGCACAATTGTAAAAAAGAGTTCGGCTTGTCCATTTCAAGAGCTTGCTGTGGATTTACGTTTGAGCAAATTGACTTTCATTAACCATCTCACTGCCATACACACTTGGGAAATTTGAAGGGGTCCTATCCTAATTAAGACAGGCTAAATTTATTTAGATTAAATTATAAAAATGACTAACATTAATCAAACAATTGAATAGTCTTTCACCTTTACAGCTGCGTTTCCTAGACTATGTTCTATGGAACAGCAGTGTTCATTATGATGTAATATGCATTGCTCTCAACAAAAAGGGGGAGTTTTGTAGTCATGGATCTGGAGACTCACAGTGTACAACAGCATCTGAAAGACTTTGAGAATCTCTGCAGTTAAAAAAAAAAACTCTTAGATTAATCATATTTCCAAAATATATTGACCATGAAACACTTTTTGTAAAAATATCTATTGCTTTCTCACAGAATACAGTGTTTCATGTAGCAGCTTTGAAAAGTCTCACAAAAAGTATAAATCAACTAGGGATTCACAGCATTACATTATTTACATCTTGAGACACTGAAGAGATTTTAATAATATTTCTGTGCTATATCCCTGAACATCCACACATTTTGAAAATAAATTTCAAGTAGCTTTCAGCAACAATTTACACAATGATCCACAAGTTTACCTAAAATGCTTTATTCCTGATATGAGTTCTCCCTTCACTCCATTCCATTCCATTGCCCACCCTGGACCATGCTATATTCCTCAAGAACCACTTTTCTCTCTGGGGAGAGTTTCTTGCTCAGTCATCTTAACTGCTCCTCTAATTCGATTCATCAATAAGAAAACAATTTTCAACTCCTATGATGAAGTCCTAGCTCTGTGTTAAGAGGAACACAGAAGATACATAAGTTCAGGTGCTTGGACTCAAGGGCCTTACAATTTATATATGTATGTATATATATATATATATATATAAAATTATATATATATAATTTTTTTTTTGGCTGCATCGGGTCTTAGTTGTGGCATGCCGCTCTTCGTTGTGGTATGCAGGTTTCTCTCTAGTTGTGGTGCACAGGCTCCAGAGTGCATGGACTCTGTAGCTGTGACATGCAAGGGCCTTACAATTTAGCAGGAGAAGCAAAACTCACATACATAAAGCAATTAAGAACAACTGCAGAGGTTTTCAAATAGGGAAAGATCAACATGCACTGAGATCTCTGGAGAAGACTTTGTGTACCTGAGCTTATGAATAGGATGTAGAAAAGTGCAGAGGGAGAAGAGAGAAGATTTCAGACTAAGAGGAAAACATGACCAAAGTCAAATGGCAGGATAGAAGTATTTGGATTCAGGAGGATACAGGAAAAAATTAGGTATAGAAGTCTTCCTGTGGTGGTACATTCATGGTATATGTGAAAAGAAATAAGACAGAAAAAGTACAGTGGGCTCTACACAGTGGAAGATTCTGACTGTCAGATTAAGGAGTTGGACTTGTTTTGTTAAGTAGGAAGGAAACATGATCACAAGCACGAGGTCATAAATTTGAGCCTGGTCTTAAATAACCAAATGAGTGCTCTAGAAAGATTAGCCTTGCATCTCACATGGAAACGTTGGAAAGAGAAAAAAAACCGAAGGCCAGGATTGAAGTTAAAATGCTATTGAAGTAATTAATGTGTTAAGGTCCTTGACAGGTGAGAATAAAATAGGAAGAAAGAAGAAAATGTTGAACCCATAAATTTGAAGGCACAAATGACAAAATTTGGTGCAAGAAAAGAGTAGAGTTGAGTGCAACCCAAGCTTTCTAGTCTAGGAACATGGGTGACTCTAAGAACTAAGTTTTGGGGAAAGAAGATGAATATTTACTAAGTAGGAAACTAAAAAGCATATTTTCATGGCTTTCAAGTCCAGTCTTCCATAATTTAATCCAAATACAGATATCTTACATTATTTTCCACTACCCAATCTTCAATTCAACAATTATTTTACAACTACCTATTGTATGCCAAACAATATTCTAGACACTGGGGGAAAAAATGTGGTGTGCACAGTTTGAGGCAAAGGGTGGATATGTGGATGGATATATAAATAAATAATTAGGGAATGTGAAATCTCTCAATCTATTCCTTATTTTCAGATTAGAAGGGATAGATGCTAATATTTATTAAGCTCCTACTATGCACCAGGCCTTTTAGATTCATCTAACTTAATTTCTATATCAACACAAAGAAGTAGATATTGTTATTCCCATTTTTCTTGATCAAAATCACCACCTATGAGGTTCCCACCATACAGAACCACTGAGAACACCAAAAATGTGAAAAACCTCTAGAAAATGTTGCTTCCTCTGGAAAATATTGCTTCGTCTCTTGACACAACTACCCAGGACTCCTGGATGGATGGCAGGGATCCTTCATTATAAGAAAAACAAGATTTGTCAAGGCCCTTCCAGTCTTCAAAGAGTCTACCCCAGGACCAAAACAACACAGCAGATTTCACGAATTTTAAGATGTATATATTTTTTCATATTTTAGCACCTCGAAGTTCGGACAATCAAAGAGGTGTTTTATTCTTCTGGTAAAACAGAGGGTCCTTGGTATCTATGTGTAGAGAGAAAGCAATAGCTTGCTTCATGAAAACTGTTAATTTTTTGCTACCATTTTTGTCATGTTTCTCCATCATGGAGACAATGAACTGTCTCAGTGATTAAAAGAAAAAAGCAACATAAAATTGCATTAGAGGATTTTATTTCCAACCTACACTTTATTATAGGCTTTAATTTATTAAACTCAAGCAAAAAAAAAAGTTTCCTTAATAAATAGGAATCATTCAAGTGTTAAACACTACTTTTAGAGAAGTATTATAATGATTGTGCCATCAAGGTGTTTTCTGTTAGTTTTAAATTGTTTGCTCAGGGTTTGCTGGTAAAATTGGTGGTAAGGGAGTCTTCGGTATTTAAACCCTCTCTCCATACATCAAATAAAATTAGGTCACTATGGCCAAAACCAATTTCACCCCAGAAGTTTCATCCCAAACAAAGTGAGAAGTAAATATTAGCAATTCTCCACTCTGGAAAGTGTCAGATTGAATGAGCCTAAGAGTGGAGGAGCTGCTTGACATGTCTACATTTCACAGCACAGGTAGCCAACTCAGCTTTTTAGGTTCTGTCTCGCTGCCAGTGCTTTTGCTTGGCACGACTTCAAGGGCCTTATGTGTCCAATCCAAGGCAGCCCCCTTCAGGATACATAAGCCAAACTAACTGCATGCAAACCAGGCCAGGTCTTGGAATCAGTATACATGGGCATGTTGTCAGAGAAAGATGTTTATGTGTGTGAGAGTCTTAAAGGACTGAATAGAAAGATCAGAAGCAAGGTTAAGCAGAATGGCGCTGGGAAGAATTCCATATGTCCTTAGAGGACAGGCAGAGGATAAAAGAAGGTACAGTAGGGAGGCAAAAACAGAAGTGCATTCTTCACAGTCTGGCTGGCAAGCCCTGCAACAGTGCCATTCTTCAAACAAAACCTCCCTTGGCCTCAGATCCTGCACTGGTCATGCCAGCTCTATTGATTTACACAAAACCTTCAAGACTTTGATCAGCTACCAAAATGCAAACATTTTAAGCAATGCCCCAAAGAAGCTTGTTTAAAAAACAGTTGATGTAAGGGTTTAAAACAGTCCATTAACAATCTCATGTAGAAATGTGTATAAGCCCACCCGTGCATGCTTCTACACAAAAGAACATTTTTATAGTCTGTTAACAATGCCCTGTGCTTATTACACATATTCACTTCAAGTCCAAAGAGATGTTTTTAATTTGCAAATCTAAAGTCAAAAACATAAAATTAAACTCTTCTTTCACTGAACCTCACGCTCATTCCCACCCAAAAAGAGAAAAAGGACATCATACTCTACCCACCCATCAGACATACATCAGGTGATTTATGGTTGGGTTTATTCAGACCATAAATTTTTTCACAGGGCAGAATTTTAGGATATGAATTAATCACATAATTTTAGAGGCCTGAAATAGCCAAATGATCATTTCCAACTTTTTATTCTTTATTGAGTGTCCCAATGCTTGTCAATCTGATAAATACCCAATCCATTATTACGAGATGGCTGCTAAGAATAATGCCCCGTGACACATATAAATGTCAGCTTCTCTGGACCCTCAGGTCTTGCTCAACCTGAAGAATGGGCTCAGTGAGCTAGCTGGAAAGAGCAGCTAGCAAGGTTTCTAACTATGAAGTAGGCAGCCAGGAGGTTTAATGGTGTGGCTCCTGTACTTTAAAGAAATTACTAAATAATATTTATCTGCCTTGAGTCAATTTGACTCTATTTCTGGACCTGGTGACTGTAAAGAGCTCTATTTTGTTTAAAAATAGCATATATATATATATATATATATATATATATATATATATATATACACTCTTCACCTATTCTAATACAATAATAGCACCTCAGCTCCAAACTTCCTTCAAAAAGAAAAAAGTGACTCACTGGTCCAGTTTTCCTTAACAAAGTCAGTACATTATTAATATACTGGCTTATGACAGGATATGATAGTGCCCAAAGGTGGTCAACTGACTTTCAGCTAGGGCTTCCTCCAGCTGGAAAGTCAAACAGCAGGACAGCAACTTCCTAATTCAGAGTGTGCACTAGCCTGAGAAGGCAGGACAAGGGGCAACCAAATTTCAATTCTTTCAACCTCAAGTGAAGAATTCCAAATGCTGTTCTATCTCAGTGACTTAAGTTCTAATTGATCCCAAGCCCAGTGTGTTCTTCACTGAAGTTCAGGGCTAAAGAGACACTGAGAAATTTTAAAACAGAGACCATCTCTGGACTACAAATAATACAAGCCTTTGCCAGCTCTTTACTGAATAAACTGCTTCTCGAATCAGCCACCCTCTCTCTCTGAAACCCACGTGGAAGGGAAGTACCCTCCAGACTAACAAACACTAACAAAGACTCAACTAGGGTCTCCCCTCTGTCAGTGTAGGTTCTCCTAACCTGATTCACCAACATGATTCCCCATTCACTCTCCTCCTTCCAGCTGAGCAAACTTCCCCATAGCCCCCTTCATTATATTCTGTACCTTCTAATTCTACTACCTACGGTTAGGGGAGCATGAGCCTGCACAATCCCACTCCTTCATTTTAGCATGTCCAAAGCTTTCCTCCACTAAATTTAAATGAAGTGTAACTCTATTTAGTCAGCAACCTATGCAAGCCCCCTTAAAAATATATGGACAGAGAGATCCAGAGTCATCCCTTCTTTGAGACAGACAGTGCTGGAGAGGGTTAAAATGCCGTCTCTGGAGTCAGGCAAGCCTGGGTGTATAGTCCAGCATTGTTCCTATCAGCTGGGTGGCTCTGGGTGGATATGCATCTGTTTGAGTTCCTAAGTTTTCACCTACAAAATGTGAAGGAAGTACCTCACAAAACTGTGGCAGATTAAACACGTGTGTAAAAAAGTATCTAGAACTTAACATCCACACAAAAACCTGCATGTTGATGCTTATAGCAGCTTTATTCATAATTGTTAAAACCTGGAAGTGACCAAGATGACCTCCAGCTGGTGAATGGGTAAATAAGCTGTGGTACCTCTAGACAATCGAATATGATTCAGTGCTGAAAAGGAAATGTATCTATTAAGCCATGAAAAGACATAGAGGAACTTTAAGTGCATATTACTAAGGGAAAGAAGCCAATCTGAAAAGTCTACATACTATATGATTACAACTATATGACATTCAGGAAATGACAAAACTATGAAGACAGCAAAAAAGATCAGTGGTTTTCAGGGGTCAAGGTGAAGAGAAGGGATGACTAGGTGGAGTGCAGAGGATTTTTAGTGTAGTGAAAATACTCTGTATGATACTGTAATGATGAATATATGTCATTATACATTTGTGCAAACTCACAGAATGTTCAACATCCAGAGTGAACCCTAAGGTAAACTATGGATTCTGGGTGATTATGACGTGTCAACGTAGGTTCATCAGTTGTAACAAACATACCATTCTAGTGGAGGATGTTGATAATGGCAGGGCTATGGATGTGTCAGGGCAGGGGGTATATGGGAAATCTCTGTAGCTTCCTCTCAATTTTGTTGTGAACCTAACACTGTTCTTAAAACATTAAGTCTTTAAAACACGAAAAAGAGTCTAGCACATATTTTCCTTCTCATGATTACAGAACAAAGAAACTTTTATGCTCAGCAATTGCCTCAAGTCGATAAATATGTCCAAGGTGGGAAGTTATACACAGAATTGTTTAGTTAGAGTGACTGGGTTTGAACCGCAGCTCACTTACATTCTATAGGGCTCCTATGCGCCTCAATTTCTTCATCTTCCTCATCTCTAAAATGGAGTTAATAATAGTATCAATACTTACCTCCTAAAGCTGTTGAAGGAATGAAATGAGAGAATGCTTGGAAAATGCTTAACCAGGTACCTATGCCATCGATGGTAGTCAGTGTAGGCAGACAGAAAGCATGAACGCAGGGCATGGCTAGTCACCAAGGTGTTTACAACCTAATGGGAGGGTGTTGGAGAGGAAGAATGAAATCAGGTGAGATAAGAGAAAGAAGCACTGTCAGCTTCGGGTACCAGGAGTTACAGGTGTCCTTTAGAGGGCAAGCTCCCTTACATTAGTAGATTGATGTCTGCCTATGCATGGGAGGTGGTTTGAAAAATATTAACTGACTTTGCTTTTTTCTCCCGTGGACATTCAGTCCTGTCATTGTTCTTCCCCAAAGATTTTTAAAATAATCTTAACTGATAATGAGAACCATTCTCCTATTTTCTAAAAGTACATCTGGGTCCTATACTGACTATAGCTTGAGGTGGCTGAGGTCTGGATATCATTGGAGCTATTAAAGAGAATCCTGTCCAGCTGATTTGCCAAGTCCTTCTCCATTACCAGCCTCACTCACTGTCATAGCAGTTACAGCCTGAAGCCTGGTTGATTCCTACGCCCAAATTCTTGCTATTTTATAGAAACTTAACCAATGATTTTATTATGTGACGCAAAATAAAATGTAAATTTTGAAGTTTTAAAACTGCCCCCAAAATATGCAGAATGAGTTATATCTAATTCCATTCCTAATCTGCGTTGAATACTGTGAACTTAGCCAAGTCTTTCCATGTCTCTGAGCACAATGTTTATCCTACAAAAAAATGAAGACCGAGGCTCTAAAGTATAGTGATATACAATTCCATTGTCCCAGATCCCATCAGCCAAGAAGGAAAGCAGATGTTTACGGTTTGGCTTTGACCTCCCTGGATCCTGCTTAGTCTTAGACAAGCAAGGTGGTTGGGCATGTGGCCTCCAGAGCCAGGCTGCCCAGGTATGACTCGCAGATCTGCCACTCCTGCTGTTTCAGCTGCAGGCCTGGCAGCCTCCCACGGTCAGACAGAGAGCTGCAGGAGCTAGCGGCTGCAAGCAGTAAGGTCCTTGCAGGTGAGCAGGTGAGTGCAGAGGGCACTGGGCAGGACACAATCAGTTGTGCTATATACCTCATGTGGTTGCTGTGAGAATTTAACTAAATAAGCTAATATGCAAAAGGATGCAGAGTCATGCCTAGCACAGAGTGAGCACTCCTTAAGTTTTAGCTATTATTACTGGGATACATCAGAGACCACTCTATACATGTCCCCTGTGCTGAAATAAATATCAGCTGTGAGCCAGGCCCTTGACATATGTTATCCATTTAATTCTCACAACAACCCTGAGAAGAAGAAATTATCTCTGTGTTATACAACAAATGAGTAAACAGGCTTGGTAAGGTACATAATAGACTCAGAAGGCAAAAGAAACTGATGTTCAATACCTAAATCCTTGCTAAAATGCACTGTTTTCTAATAATTATAATACACATTACATCTTATTGTCTATATAACAAACAATAGAGAATCAACTATTTTATTTTCATTTGCTAATAGTGGCCACTTCTTCAGAAAACTGTGAATACAGTTTGTTTATCTATTTTTCTGTGAACTTGGAAGTCTCCAAGATTATCCTCCTGAGTCTAGTAGGGATAAGAATCTAAGCTAATATGATCACTTTAATTAAGTCTTATATCATTAGAGTCCAATCAACACTATTCTCTTGCCTTCAAAGTTCCTTGATTTGCATTTCTCTAATAAATAGTGATGTTGAGCAGCTTTTCATGTGCTTCTTGGCCATCTCTATGTCTTCTTTGGAGAAATGTCTATTTAGATCTTCTGCCCATTTTTTTTATTGGGTTGTTTGTTTTTCTAATATTGAGCTGCATGAGCTGTTTACATATTTTGGAGATTAATCCTTTGTCCACTGATACATTTGCAAATATTTTCTCCCATTCTGAGGGTTGTCTTTTCATCTTGTTTGTAGTTTCCTTTGCTTTGCAAAAGGTTTTAAGTTTCATTAGGTCCCATTTGTTTATTTTTGTTTTTATTTCCATTACTCTAGGAGGTGGATCAAAAAAGATCTTGCTGTGATTTATGTCAAAGAGTGTTCTTCCTATGTTTTCCCCTAAGAGTTTTATAGTGTCCTGTCTTACATTTAGGTCTCTAATCCATTTTGAGTTTATTTTTGTATATGGTGTTAAAGAATGTTCTAATTTCTTTTTTTTTTTACATGTAGCTGTCCAGTTTTCCCAGCATCATTTATTGAAGAGACTGTCTTTTCTCCATTGTATACCCTTGCCTCCTTTGTCATAGATTAGTTGACCATAGGTGTGTGGGTTTATCTCTGGGCTTTCTATCCTGTTCCATTGATCTACATTTCTGTTTTTGTGTCAGTACCATATTGTCTTGATTACTGTAGCTTTGTAATATAGTCTGAAGTCAGGGAGTCTGATTCCTCCAACTCCGTTTTTTTCCCTCAAGACTGCTTTGGCTATTCGGGGTCTTTTGTGTCTCCACCCCGGGAAACGTCTTGCACTGTTGGTGGGAATGTAAATTGATACAGCCACTATGGAGAACAGTATGGAGGTTCCTTAAAAAACTAAAAATAGAATTACCATATGACCCAGCAGTCCCACTACCAAGCATATACCCAGAGAAAACCATAATACAAAAAGACACATGCACCCCAGTTTTCACTGCAGCACTATTTACAATAGCCAGGTCATGGAAGCAACCTAAATGCCGATTGACAAACGAATGGAGAAAGAAGATGTGGTACATATATACAATGGATATTACTCGGCCATAAAAAGGAACAAAATTGGGTCATTTGTAGAGACGTGGATGGATCTATCGACTTTCATACAGAGTGAAGTAAGTCAGAAAGAGAAAAACAAATATTGTATATATTTCCACACATATATGTGGAACCTAGAAAAATGGTACGGATGAAACCAGTTTGCAGGGCAGTAATAGAGGCCCAGATGTAGAGAATAAACGTATGGACACCAAGGGGGGAAAGTGGTAGCGTGTGTGGTGGTGGTGGGATGAATTGAGAGATTGGGATTGACATATATACACTAATATGTATAAAATAAATAACTAATAAGAACCTGCTGTATAAAAAAATAAAATAAAATTCAAAATTTCAAAATAAATAAAAAAAAAAGTTCCTTGAGTTAAAGTAACAGAAACATCAAATTTGCTTAAGAAAAAAAAAAGGAGATTTATTTATTATAGAAAACAGAGAGTCAGAGAACCCCAGGGAGGGAAGACCACCAGGTCTCAGAGGAGCAGAACCAGTACCTGAAAAGCTGGCAGGAAGGCAGCAGTCACTCTCTTGGCTCTCGCCCTCCCTGAAGGGCATCACACAGTCTCCTGTGTCTGCCTCTCTTGCCTCATCCTTCTTTGCTGGTCAGTTTTCTCTGCTTCTCCAAGCCCATCACCATCCATAGCTCCTTACTCAGAGCATTCAAGCAACTGACCCAGGATGAGACTAGAATCTCTCAGACCCAATTCAGAATTCTCAAAAGTAACCATATAGAACAGGAATACAGGAATTCCAAGGTCTCTCTCTCTCTCTCTCTCTCTCTCACACACACACACACACACACACACAAGATAAACCTAGACAGCTATTATGAGCCTCTACAAAGTGAATTACTGCTACTTCATCATATCTGTACCCATCATTCTATCAGCATATTCAGGAAATTCTGAATACATTTAAAGGGGAGTCCAGCTCCCAGGCATGAACAGTGAAAAGAGAAATGGAAGAAAGAGATTTTGAAACTGGCCACCTTCAAGCTCCCAGAAAATTGCCAAACAGCAGCTGAGCAGGGGGGCTGAGACTAGGCCTTTATGTGATGCTTAATCAGATGGTGATGAGGTAGTGGAACTGCCAGCTAGCACACCATCCGGCCGCCAGGAGCCCCGAGAGTAGGGAGCAGTCTGCTGTAGAATTCTCTCACAATAGCCTGGCAGAAATGGATGGTCAACACAGGGAAGGATCAATTGTAAAAAGTGGAATTAGTCATTCCAAATCATGCAGCTGTGGTCGAAGGGAGCTCTTCTAAAAATCATTAAACAATCATGTATTCCTATTGATTTATTCAAAATACCTTGAGGGAAAGCAGATTAAACACAAGGTAAAAGTAAGCTAATGCAGATTAAATGGATGAAGGATGGGCCGAGAGTTCCCTAGGTAGTTTTTGTACTAATGAGAGGAAAATTATATGTACACTATTACCAGGATAAAAGGGTCTATTAGAGGTCTTTTGCTTGACATATTTATGTATTTCAAATACTAAGTAGCATAGTGAATTAGGTTTACTCTAGACATTTGTTATTTTTATTGCATCTCCAAAGTGATAAACAGAGTTCTCTGTTGAGGGCAGCATGCTGCCTCACTCCAGGAAGCCCTGCCTGAATAGACAAATCCCAATGCCAGTGTGATTCCCTGGATGTCATTTATTAACAAACCCAGTGCAACTTGATTGCAAGGACAAGGGCTTTAAAATCCAGGAGCAAAATGCATAACCCAGGGGTGGAAATGAGCTTCAGTGCTCATGATGTCTGTTCCCTGGGCTATGTTTGAAGATGTCCTTTCTTCCTCAAGTGGAATTTATTCAACTACCTTATCATATAAGAAAACCAGAAATGTGGTATGTATGTTACACTTCCTTCTCATGTGTGGTAGATACAGCAGGTGTTATGATCCTCAAAGGAAGAGACTGAAGCAGAGACTTGGTAAATGAGGGGCCAGAGAACACACAGCCAGTGAGGATTAGTATTAAGACCTCAAATTTTCTTTCACCTGGTTCAGGCCATTTCTGCTATACTATGTGCCATTGAAAATGCATTTGTGGTTCACTATTTAACAAAAAGGATTATGACCACTAAATTCCCTGAATATTTAAGATGAAATTGATTGTTCTCCTCAAACGGTTCCACCTTTCCTGTTCCTCACTCCCATTCTCATCCCTAGTTCAGTCAACTAGGAAACTGCATCATTCTCCCATCATCTCTCTGGACCAAAGCAATAAAATTCTAGTGATGTCCTTGCTTCCACGCTTTCCTCCTTTGCATCCATTCTGCACCCCACTGCTAGCTTCATCTATCTAAAATATTGCTTTCAGGGGACTTCCCTGGTGGTCCAGTGGTTAAGACTCCATGCTTCCACTCCAGGGGGAGTGGGTTCAATCCCTGGTCTGGGAACTAAAATCCCACATGCCGCACGTGCAGTCAAAAAAAAAAAACATAAAATATTGCTTTCATCACACTATTCCCTATTCATAAAATCCAGGGAGGTAGAGTGGCAGGCATCCTTATTTCTCTACTCCTCAATCTGGAAAGGTATCACGGAAGGCTGAGATTCAGACTGGTTTTAAGAGAGATTACTTGTAAAGGAAGCATTTCTGGTTGGCGGAACTTGTGATGGCTTCAATCAGGAGTGGGTGGCTCAGAAGGAACGTCAAGAAGGTTGTATGGTTAGAGCAGAAGCTGAAAGCTCAGGAGATGGGCCGAAAAGAAGATTACCCAAAAGGCATGCAAGATGAAGAGAACATAAGAGTGAGGACCTGGGAGTTGATGACAAGTCATGCAATGTGGCTGACATCATTGCAAACTCCAATTAGAACCAACAGAAACATGCACCTCACCGTATTCCATGGTAATGACTTTGGCCAGTAAATATAGCCACAGCATTGGTTCTCAACTCTACAAATGCCCAGGATTTGTGGACCTCTGGATCAATAATCTCCAGGGAACAGACCCACAAGTCTGTGGTTTTAGAAAACTCCACATATTTTGATGTACAACCAGGTCCAAAACCTCTATGTATTGCATTAGACTCCTTCTATTAACCATCTGCACTTGTAAGAATTGGTGTAATATTTTACAGAACTCCATATTTCAGCTGTCACGTATTTCCTTATAAACTCTCTATATATCTCCAAGCAGCTCTTCTAATCTACAGTACAGATATCATAACCATAGGCCTGTGTATGATCTGGCCAGAAAACTAGAGAAATAAGCTATTCTTGCCACGAGGTTAAATGTTATCACACTTCTTGCTGCCTAATTGTGTTCTTTATGTGTTCTATGCTTTGGAGTTATAATCTGAAGCAATATCTGAAGCAAAATGCACCTTGCATTTTCATAGCACTTAAATTCCATATATATATTAATTCATTTGGTCATTGCTTCAGTCTATGAAAGAGGCAAAGTTATCATTATTCCAATCTGCTAATGGGGAAACTGAGACTCAGTGATATTGAAGGACTTGCTCATAGTTACATGAGTAGGTAGTAACAGAACTTACATTAGAACCCTATCTTTAGAATTTTGTAATCTGATGTTCTTTTCCATTTAAGTATTGTCACTTTTTAATAAGTTGGGTACAAATCTGTTAAAAAAAAATCCCAGTCTAAACTATGATAAATATTTTTTAATATCCACATATAGATTTCATCAAAAATTTAAACACAGATTAACAGCAATAGGATTTTCTCCTCAATGTAAATTTGTGGTAAACTATTAGTACTTTGATAAAGTATTTTAAAGTGCTAACAAAAAATACAAGGTGCATATATGTATTAAGAACTAGTGGTGTTATCACTTCAGTCATTTCCAGTTTTGTTCTGTGCTTTTTGGATATCGGCAGTATGCGCGCACGCACACACACACACACACACACACACAGGCCATTATACCATCTAAAGCTATCTTGAACAAATCTCGATAGCATAGGCTAAGATCTACGAAATATCTGTCCGGTTACAACTGCTTAAATACTAAAGAACACACAAAGAGCAGAAATACTGTCCTGATACACATCAGCAGTGCTGCAAAACACAAACTGTAGTCCATTCGGGTCTGTTTAAGATGACATCCTACTCCCAAATCATAATCTGAGCTGCAACACTAATCAAAAGGATAAGGAATATGGCTTCCTCTCCCATTTTGCAATGGAGAACAAGCTTTCAAATTGTCCAATTCAAGAAGCATCAGAGGAAGCCTTCTTAGCGCAGGAGGCCTTACCCAGTTGACAGTGTATTTTGTTCTCCTGTTGGGGGGACAGTTTCACTATGACCATGTAGGTTCGGGACAGGAAAGGGCTTTCTGCTTACTGAAAATGAGTTCTATTCAGAACTGTGCTTTTTCAGAGTTTGGCCGTCCACATTTTCTTGGACGCTGTTAGAGTTATAAAATAAACACTTCCAAGATTGTTTTCTTAAAAGTCAGTCCAACATAAAATAAAATGAAAAGAACTTTTCTGAGTCTTCAGTTCAACATGGGTGCATTTAACTAGGAACATACCTTTTTCTTCCTCTCTTTGAACTTCTTCAGAGTGATCTTTGTTTTTCAGTCTGAGCACTGGCTCATTCCACTGGAGACTTCTGTTTGATGGCTGGCTCCATCCTAAACTCTGGGACAACATTTGGATGTCAGTTATTTATTTAAGATCTGAAATCAGGCAAATACTGAGACAGGTGTTTAGGAACTTGAGCAGTGGTTGAGTAATTATAGAACTTAAGCCTCAAGGAATATATGACCTAGCCAGCAGCTTTCAGGCAGATAAGGTATTATCCCATTTTACAGCTGGGGCATCTGAGGTGTAGAAGTAGTAGGTTCATTTATTAACGGCTGCACAGTTATTTAGTTAAGGAAGAGGGAAGGAAAGCAAATGAGATGGAGGAGAACTGGATCCCAAACTGCCCAAACTGTTTTAAAGTGTACTGTTTCCACTGCACATAGAACAACTAGTATCGCCCACCCACTACATATTCAATCCTAAAACTACAGCAAAGTGGTTAACAACTTGGATCCTAATCTAATCACACAGGCCTTGGTTTGAACCCTGTTTCTTCCATCCACTGGGCATGAGAATGAGCAAGTTACTTTATCGAGTGAGAAAAATATAGAGCAGATATCTCATAGAGATAGTGTGAGAATTAAACAGGAAACTACATGTAAAGTTTTTATCCCAGAGTCTAGCACACGGTAAATACTCAAATATATTAGCTACTCTTACAAATCAACAACTATAATCTATTTGTCAAGGGTCCCTTTACAGTGATATTTAGAAGTTTCTATAATGATATTTGGAAGCTTCTGGTAATTCCAAGACAGGAAAAACTGTCTTCAAACAGGTAAAAAAGAAAGTAAAAAGAGAACAGATTTTTCATACAAATTAGCATGACCTCCCAATAAAATGGGCCCAGCTGAGGTCCAAGCTGTTGATCAAAAAGGCTTTAACTGATTTAATCATGTGACCATGGGTGGATTTAACGCAAAGCTAATGAAGTTTATTTGCAGAGTCTCTCAAATTGCATGGGCTCCTTCCAAAGCCTTGCCAGGGGCTTTAGCAATATGTTCAAGGGACAGTTTGATATTTCCTCTTAAATCATATCCCCTGAATTGTATAAGCTTCAGGCCCCCAAAAAACTTGAACTTGCTCCTACAATGATGTCCTGTTTATAACTCTTCTAAAACCAAACAAAGCTAAAGCTGATATAAATGTGGGCAGATGTCTTCTTCATTTGGCTTTTCTGTTTTTCAGGTGTCTTGGTACCAGCCATATGGGCCAAGAGAAAGGGTCAGGTTACTGTAGTACTGTACCAGACACTAGATGGTTCCTTCCAGGAATGTTAAAACCCACAGACTGGGCACAGCTCCAGGGGACTCCCTGGAGCTCTGGATCAGGTGACTCAAACAATGACCTGAAGAAGACAAATTTCAAAATCCACCCAAAGAATTAGAAGATGTACCATTGGTTCATTTAGTGACTCCTACTGAGGAATTAAAATGGGCCATCAGGTGGAGCCTGGCCAAGAGGGACACTCCTTCCTGAGTATAAAGTGGTTTTAGACTCTTCAAGAGAAAGCACCATAGTGTCATTAAATATACAAGGCTTATCTGGGTGAAACTATACATAGATTGTTTCATCCTTATAGTCCTTCTATTGCCCTATTCCCTGACATCACAACTTGGTCATCACTTTCTAAGAAGAGACACAGTGAGGAAAAAGGAAAAACTAAACATTTACTGAATTTTCACAATTTGAGCAAAGTATTACGGCAGCACTACATATGTCATTTCATCATCACAACCATCAGAAGTCCTGCATCTCACAGATGAAGAAACAGGCAAAGAGAAGCAGGGAAAGACAGTGAGTGATGGAGTTAGGATTCCAAACTCAAAATAAAAAATAAAAATCTAGACATTAAAAGTTAAGTTGGTCTCTTGGATTTTATTTACTTATGGTACATCCTCCATTACCACAAGCAGCAACATGAAAAGGAGTTAAGAAAAGGGAAACTACGAGGGGAATGGAATGATTTCTTCCCTCGCTCTCTTTGACAATGTGGACCCTATTCCTTAAAGTCAACTACCCCACTGGGTTAGAGAAAGGCAAGAAGGTGAGAAGGAAAGGGGAAGAAGAAGAGCAAAGAGGAAGAAAGGAAAAAGAAGGGGAAACGATGTGATGGAATTTCGAGAAGGATTTGCACCTCATTGGAGTAGTGGAATCCCCAAGTCTAGAATTAATTTTAGTAAACAATTAAATGGAACTCAAATAGTACAGTGGATTATCTAAATTGGATAGACCTGAATTCAAATTCTGGTTCCAGCTGCAAGCTACTTTACTTCTCTAAGCTTCAATTTCCTCATATGAAAATTGTGATTAAGAGTTCCCGCTGCATAGGATTGTTAGAGGATTAAATGTGCTTATACACGTTAAGCACTTTAAAAAGTACCTGGAGCATAGTAAATACTCAATAAATGTTAGCAACTCTAATTCTATGGAGGAATTCACAACTTGGCCATAATTCCATTTATCAATGAAATTGCACATGGAAACTGATATAACGCAAGCATTTATTCATTGATTCATTTATCCTACAAATTTTAATGTGTACACCCTGGGGGCTGAGGATACAGCATGAAGACGATAGATCCAGTCCCTGACTTCTTGGAGCTCACAGTCTAAATCAGTCTTTATTCCATGTAAAATGAAGAAAAAAAATTGACCGTTCTTTTTTCAGTGTCACTCCAAATGAACTTCTTTCTTATAATTCCTTTAGTTGGTTGTACTAATTGCTTATAAAACACCTAGTAAATCTCTACCCACTTCAAAATGGTCTTTGATAAGGGTGTATAAGATAGCTTAGTAGAGTGCAAGCTGCACGCAATAATTTCTTAGCTAATCCCTTTAGAGATAAGTCTAGTACTTGTTAAGTGTCAGGATGGAGTGTCTAACATGGGAGAGGAAAAGCCTCGATTTGTATTGGTTCAGGGGCTTTCTATTGTCTGGTGAACCTCAGCTCTTCATTTTCAGGGAACTGTCATTGAAGAGACATCTTTTTGTCATCTAACATGTGTTTAGTGATTACTTTATCTGTAAGTGGTGAAGATCATACTAAACGATTGCTTCCTCTGTCTAGTTAAAGCTGACAGGGTTGTCACTACTTCAGTGATGGATTCAACACCCCAGCTTCTTTTCACAAATATGTCTTATTCTATAATCAGAGAAATATGGACAGCTTGAGAATGGACTTAGCCAGTGGTAAACAATGGATTCAATATGATATTCTTAGAGTCAATATCAGAAAACAAAGGTTTATTTAAAGTTGGTCTTTCCTCTATCCCATAACCCAGAGCTTGTTCTCTGCTTTCAATGTCAAAATGGTTAATTTAGTCAACCATTTAATGCTATTTTTTTGAAAGTGTGTTCATGGAAGATGGCTGTACCTCTCCTTTCCTCAATGCCTCTACCCTTTTCAGGTAACGGATACGAACTCCAGTAAGGGCTTCTAGGGTAAATATTCCTACCTTAATGGGCAAGAGTGATGCTAGTGGTGGGAATTTTTAGCCAGTATATTCACGAAATCCAACCACTGAGAAAATTATTTGGGTAACTAGAGCCTTAAAGATTTTCTTAAATAAGAAGTAGAGAAACAGCCAGAGTTACTGCTAATAACAGGCAAGGAAATGCTTGAAAAGTATTTGAAACGGCTATTTTTATTATATATATCCCCTTCTTGTTTGGAATTAATTGGAATCTGAGTATTCCTCCTCAAAGTCATTTTCATTACCTACATTATTTGAATTGTTAAGGACAATGCCCAGCTTCTTATACAAGCTAGCCTATCACATAGTTCCTTTTTGTTGTTGTTGAGGAAAGAATAATTCTAGACACTGGCATTCATTGATTTTGATTTTTCTGCTAAGCTTTAATTCCATCATTTAGTTCTCACCTTGAAAAAACAATGGGCTAGAATAAGATAAACAAGATCTTGGTAAGGAAATATACTGGAAAAGGTCAGGGCCTCCACAGAATTATGTACCTGGTGCTAAGAAGGGGAGGAGACAAGAAAGTTGCTGAAGCAGTTGGAATGGGGAATAGAAATGGTCACTAAACCAATCAGCAATGAACAATGAAAAGGTCAGGCTACTTTTGAACATTACCATGTCTTTCACAGGCTAAAGTGAGCATTAAAATTCTGAAGTCTTCCTTGCTTCCCAAAGTTTAGCGAGAACAGAAAATGGCATCACACCAAGATTGTGATGATATTTAGAAATGATTTGAACATCTGGGGGTAAATATGAGGTCACCCTTGGAGCACTGCCATCAACCTGGTCACACTCGCCACTTCTCCCCACCCCACCCCCAATCCTTCCCCTCTCCCTTCATGCATATCCATGGGGCAGCTGCCTGATAAATCAGACAGAATTCTTCAAAAGGCCCCTGAGGGGCTGATAATCACAATAAATATTACAAGTTTGTCCTCACACAGACCTTTCTTCAGAAGGCCTTCTAGGCTAGCCAGTTTAATTGTTATGACTGCTCTTTTTTTCTCCCATATGGGATTGATGAAGCACAGTGGCTTCCCTGAGGTCACCCAGCAGGATGGGTCCCCTACCATACAGCCTAGAGAATCAATGATGCTGCAGAACAGAGCTCCATAGGAGCCAACAAAAATATGTCAGTGGCTTTTACAAAGGACTTTTTAATAAAACAGCAAAATCCATTTCTGTACCAAGTCATTTTAGTGGGTTGTGCTATGTTATTTCAGCAGGCTCTACTAACACCAAAATCAACCAAATGGGGAACTACATTTTGTAGTGTTTATAGGATGGATAGTCCTAAGTAGTGATTACGTTTTTAAAAACAGAGAATTTTTAAAACAAGATCTACTTTACCAGTCATGTTCTTCTTGAGCCAGTAACCATTGATGTGCGTTCTCCTAACACAGTGATTCTCAACCTGGGACAATTTTGCCCGGCAGGGGACATTTGGCCATGTCTAGAGAATTTGCTGATTATCACAACTAGGGGGAAGGGTGCTACTGAAGGTAGTGGGAGGAGCCAGGGCTGCTGCTAAACATCCTACAAGGCACTGGACAGCTCCCACACCAAAGAGGTCTCTTGTCATGAACGTCAGTAGTGCCAAGATTGAGATACCGATGGCTTGGAAGCAGATGAGAATTGGGACAGAAAAGAGAGAAACTGGCTTGTCGAGTGTTAGCATCTCTGGGTTTCTTCCCCAGAGTTGGACAGCAGGCAACTACTCCACTCCCACTGCCACCTTTGCAGTAAACCCTCCAACTTCTACCACATCTATCTGTATTTCTAAAGCATAGGTACAAAATTTTTTGGTTTTGTTGGTTTTGTCTTAATGATAAAAAGGGTATCATGCTGTATCTAATCTTTGGAGAAATATTTTTTGCTTCAAATTATGTTGCTGAGATTCATCTATTTTTGTGGCCAGCTTCAGCTCATTCATTTTGACTGCAATATACTATTCCATTGTATAAATGAACTATAATTTATTTTGACGAATATTCAGGTTGTTTGCAGGTATTTACTATTATGAACGGCAGTCCTACAAACATCTTATATAAAACTCATAGTGTGCCTATATTTTCTGTAAATATATATAGGGAGATAAAGAAGTATGGAGTTATACACCCAGATATTAAAAACGATTATCTTGGGGCTTCCCTGGTGGCGCAGTCGTTGAGAGTCTGCCTGCCGATGCAGGGGACACGGGTTTGTGCCCTGGTCCAGGAAGATCCCACATGCCACGGACTGGCTGGGCTAGTGAGCCATGGCCCCTGAGCCTGCGCATCCGGAGCCTGTGCTCTGCAACGGGAGAGGCCACAACAGTGAGAGGCCTGCGTACCACAAAAAATAAATAAATAAATAAAAACGATTATCTCTATTGTTGTAGGATTATTAATGATTTTAATCTCATCATAATAAAAAATTTTTTTAATTAATTTTTTTTTGGCTGTGTTGGGTCTTCATTTCTGTGCGTGGGCTTTCTCTAGTTGCTGCAAGCGGGGGCCACTCTTCATCGTGGTGCGCGGGCCTCTCACTGTCACGGCCTCTCTTGTTGCGGAGCACAGGCTCCGGATGCACAGGCTCAGTAGTTGTGGCTCACAGGCCTAGCTGCTCCGCGGCATGTGGGATCTTCCCAGACCAGGGCTCGAACCCGTGTCCCCTGCATTGGCAGGCAGATTCACCAGGGAAGCCCTCTTTTTTCTTATTTATATTTTCTAGAATCAATTTTTTGTAACAAAAAATGTTTTCTAAGAAACAGACTCAGAGACTTAAAAAACAAACTTATGGTTACCAAAGGGGAAAGGTCGGGGGGAAGGATAAATTGGGAGTTTGCGATTGACATATACACACTACTGTATTTGAAACAGATAACCAACAAGGACCTACTGTATAGCACAGGGAACGCTGTTCAATACTCTGTAATAACCTAAATGGGAAAATAATTTTAAAAGGAATAGATACATGTGTATGTATAACTGAATCACTTTACTGTACACCTGAAAATAACACATTGTTAATCAACTACTCTTCAATATAAAATAAAAATTAAAAGAATTTAAAAAAAAGAATTGACAGCTAAAAATCATACAATGTATTTACAATAGTCAGAAATAGATTTCTGTTCCAGAGATTTCCAGGGAACCCTGTACATTGCTTATTTTAGGAGTACCTAGCATAAGGTTAATAGTACAGACACTGAGTTCAGACACCTCTGAGTTCAAATCCCTGTTCTATTTCCTAATGTTTTTGCCTGTGTGACTTTGAACAAGTCATTTACCTTACTTAAGCTTCATTTCTTTTTTTGGTAAAAATTGGGATAATTCTTGTATAAGCTTTATTTTTTAATTAGGTGAATTTTAATACCTAAGAAGAGCTTTTTAATAATATAGATAGTAGATTGAACACCTAGCAGACTACTTAGCCTTAATAAACAATAATAAATCATGGTTATTTCTATTATTAGCTACTTGGAGGACTTCCATAAAATATCCATTTCTCTATGGGTTGCTACTCCCTACTCTTCTAACTAAACTAAATAGGAGATGATGATCAATTTTAAAATGCTTACATTGGCACAGTTTGGGTCTGATAGATTCAGATTTCCCTGCAGGAATTATACATTCTTTGTTATGCTGCAGCCTAGAATTGAAAAAAAAGCTAGAGTAATAGATTCTGCATGGTTTGACAAAAGCATGGACACATGCATCAATTGAACAAAACGGAAAATTGAGTAATAGACCCACATATATGTAGTCAATTGATTTTCAACAAAGCTGCTAAGGAAACTTAATGGAGAAAAGATAATCTTCTTGAAACATGATGTTGCAACAATTTGATAGCCATATACAATTGAGTTTCAATTCTTATCTCCACAGTATGTAATTAAAAACTCAAAATAGATAATCAACCAAATATGAGAGCTAAAAATATAAATTTTCTAGATAAAATTAAGAGAAACCCTTGTACTCTTTGGTTTGTAAAATGTTTCTTAAAACTTAAAAAACATAAAATATAAAATAGAACTTTAATAACTTGGGGAAAAAAAGTAATGGCCACAGCTAAATTAACCCAAATTCCAAATCTGCCCATATGATATATAGAGTTGAAAGCAAACAAACTGAACACAAACTAAACCTAACAAATGTAATGGTAAGATAGGCATCAAAAAGCCAAAGAAGCGCAACATTCAGCTTGTCAACATCCTTATACATAATTAAAAAGGCAAATCTATCCCAATAAAAATCCATTTTCCTAGGAAGAGATAGCCTGCTTGGACTTGTTGCAAAAAAATATAGATAACTGATAAAATGTGAAAGTAAACTTTATATGATCAAAGGAATACAAGACTGCTACTAACAATAAAAAGTTAATTTTTATCCTGCCCACGCCAAAAAACACACTATAAACACTATATCATCCTCGAGTTTACAGTCTGACCATTCAAGATTAAACCTGTTGGGACTTCCCTGGTGACGCAGTGGTTAAGATCCACCTGCCGGGCTTCCCTGGTGGCGCAGTGGTTGGGAGTCCGCCTGCCGATGCAGGGGACACGGGTTCGTGCCCCGGTCCGGGAAGATCCCACGTGCCGCGGAGCGGCCGGGCCCGTGAGCCATGGCCGCTGAGCCTGCGCGTCCGGAGCCTGTGCTCCGCAACGGGAGAGGCCACAACAGTGAGAAGCCCGCGTACAGCAAAAAAAAAAAAAAAAAAGAATCCACCTGCCAATGCAGGGGACATGGTTTGAGCCCTGGTCTGGGAGAATCCCACATGCTGTGGGGCAACTGGGCCTCTGCGCCACAGCCACCGAGCCTGCACTCTAGAGCCCGCGAGCCACAACTACTGAGCCTGCGCTCTAGAGCCCACAAGCCACGACTGCTGAACCCACGTGCTGCAGCTGCCGAGGGCCGAGCGCCTAGAGCCCGTGCTCCGCAGCGGGAGAGGCCACCGCAATGAGAAGCCCGCGCACCACAACAAAGAGTAGCTCCCACTCTCTGCAACTACAGAAAAAAACCCACGCACAGCAAGGAAGACCCAACGCAGCCAAAAATAAATATAATAAAATAATTTTTTAAAAAAAGATTAAATCTGTTGGTTATAAATCATAACCTGTTTCCAGCCCATGTGACCAGGTGATGGCTGAGGGGCAATGTGATCACCACCACGTAGTTATAATATAGAGGTCAGTCACTTGTTCTGCTGTGCTGCACTCCCAGCCATGGAAAGCTGGAATGGGGGCTATAACCTCAAACATTAACCAAGGGAGACAATACAGAAATGGTTCCACTTATCTAAGTCCCTCTCCTTACTCCCATAAAAAGCAACAGCCCCCTTTTCCAAGTTTGTCAGAAAAAAACACAGGTGAAGATCTGAATTAACCTCATTCTTTTTCTTTAATTTTCCATCTCATTTTTCCAGAGTGGAGAAAATCTCAATGCTCACCTCCATAACAAAGGATTTTTTTTTCCTTTCTATATCACAGAGCCAGCATCCCTTGCTGTGTACAGTGGTTGGAACTGTGTGAACAAGAAATGTCATATCAAAACTGACAAAGAGGTGTAAGGGGATACAGAAAAGAAGAGAGGGGAAAAGCACTGTGACTAGCAATAGCAACAATTCATCTCTAAATCCCAAAAAGTTCCTCCTTCAAAGAAAATGCCAGTCCTATAGGAAACCAGAAACTATAAAGAATGTAAGCTCCAGTCAGGTACACTTCTTTTGTCATTGGCAAGAAAAGCAGACAGGTGGCAGGGTTCCCGCTCATGCTTCTGCATGCAGTGACCCAACCATGCATAGAGACACATGCAGAAAGACAGATCTGCAGGCTGAAGAGACACTAGACACAGAGAAGCTCACGGTGTTTGCCAGAGGTCTTAAGGGGATCTTCTGTTTCATTCCGTAGTAATGCCCTTTTTGTTGACAAAAGTAAATTGATGATAGTCAAGAGGGAAGCATTTGGTGGAAAAATTCTGTTGACCCTTCTCAGATTGAATTTGACCACAGAACAGGATACCAGCAGTTGCAGAAATGATAGATTATTGTAATGACTGCCAGAATGCCCTTTTGGCATGTTTAAATGGCAATAAATTTCACCAGGAAGAAGGCAATTTTACTACTTTAGAGCAGTAAGGAAACACAGTGTTTAAGGTGTAAATAAATTGTGGGTCATTAACAGCAAGCATATTCTGTCCGTGGTGCAATTCCCAATCAGTGGCTATTCATATTTAATTTAATTACGTGGATTTTCTTAGCTAATTATGCTTTTTGGTTCCAGGTCACAAACTTCTCGGACTGACAATTTTGCTCTTTTCCTGTCTCCCTCATG
This sequence comes from Tursiops truncatus, assembly GCF_011762595.2. Lineage (NCBI taxonomy): Eukaryota > Metazoa > Chordata > Mammalia > Artiodactyla > Delphinidae > Tursiops > Tursiops truncatus. The sequence goes on from NC_047038.1 coordinate 98,906,474, forward strand.
TTCATAAACTCAGCCCTTGTTTCTCCCTTGTTTTTCCTTCTACAGGTACATAAATACAATCGGGTAGTTCAATAATGCTAGCTCACTGAATAGCCTACTAAAATGTTATATTAGAGACTGATCGGCTATGTGGTCTTTTCCCTGGCTCTAAAATCCTCTCCATCCCTTGCTCATTAATCTGGCTCAGTCCTTCACTGAATTCTTCCATTAAAGGAAGGGGGAAGGAGAGAGAGCAGTGCAATGAAGTTTGACATTCCCTCAAAAATGATTGTATTAAAACCCACTTACATTTATAGTTCCATCTCATTTGAGAATGTTAGTAAGTTGCACTTTCATCAAGATAAAGGTATTGGGAACTAATCAAGTCAAAGGCTTGCTCACATTGGTATAGACTGTGCTTCTCAAGCACCACTGTAAAAGGTCATTTTTAAATACAGCTTAAGCTGAAAATTAACAAAGTTCATTAATAACAATCTGCTTATGGACTGTTTAAAACATTCCGGCTCCATCTACAGCATCAGTTTCAGGCCACATTCAGCTCATTCAAGTTTGTGTCAGTTCCGACCCAAGGAGCTAACTTCTGGAGACACACTCCAAATCAGGCAGGTCAACACCGTGCTGTACAGAACCAAATTAGGGTTGAGCTGGGGTTGGCCAAACAAGCACGATCCCTCCAAAAGCCTAAATCTCATTTTATACCGAGCACACTGCGATTGTCCTTTCTCAGTATGGCTGAAACGACAGTCCAGGTGATTAGTCCCAAGCCTCACTGTTATATCTGAAACCAGGCAACAAGGTTTCTTTCTGCTGGCTTTGTGCTTTCTGGAATGTTTACTGAGACCACATTGGAAAGCTCTTCTGTTCCTTTAATTTTATAAACTGCCAGGAACATACCAGGAGCTCCAAGCACTTTGAGGCCAAAAACATCATCTTGGTTTATGTCAGATCATCCCTGGGAACTTCTGAAACTCTGGGCAGTTCGTGTGTGCCGTGGAGGATACAGGGGTGCTCACCACAATGACTTACCCACCAACCCAGGGATCACGTTGACATTGGGATCATTGACATCCCAGGTGGAGACAGAAGAGAAAATACAAGATGTTAAATAAAGCAAACCACCAGCGGAAGTTTAAGCAGGCAAAATCTGAGGCAGTCGGATGAAAAGCTAGGAAGTTAATAGCAAGAGAAAAGAATCATTGCTTGTAGAGGTTGGAAGATTTTAGAAAACGATTTATCAATTGTCTTATTTTACTGATGAGGAAGTGGAGACCCCAAAATCTGAGTGGCTTTCTCAAGGCCAACAGTTTGGTGACAAAACAGGACTTGAACAAGGGCTTCTGGACTCCTAATTCCACTAGTCCAGTGAAGGGGAAGAGAGAACCATGAAAAGTGCTGTCAAACTGGCCTGGTGATCAGCGGACTTCAGCTGCAACCTGGGGCAGCGGGAGCCTGAGAAAGCCTGCAGGTGTCCTCAGCTCAACCCTGGGCATGAGCTTCTGTGTTCACAATTCCTGAAAACAAAGGTCTAGTGTGTTTGGGCTGCAGGGGTGGGAATGCACAGTTTTCCAAGTCCGCATGTTGTTTCCAAGGCCCAGGCTCATTTTTGTCATTATTGCTAGAGAGATAAAGAGGATACTGGGAAGGGCAGGGTATTTTTAGGCCACAGGGCAAGGCTATCTGGCTCTAGCTGAGATAAATGTGAAGGGTCAGAACCTTGCCAGTTTTCACTGCAGTAGGTCAAGTTGACCCCAGGCAAGGAAGATGGAATTTTTGTAGAAGCTGTCGATAGTCACGTGTAGTGATAAGTCAAGCCTCCCCAGTTTTTAATGGACTTGCCTCCCAGCTTCACTGCTCCAGCTGACGATAGCTTTATCTCTTAGTGCTTAGTTAATGCTCCAGCTAGATCTATCCCCAGTCAGGCAGGCCAAGGGGAAGTAGGGCTGCACTTCCTTTGTTTACCATCCCCAGCTAAGCTAATTGTAGGTTAGTGGAAAAACATCCCTGCATGGGGGTAATCATGACCATAGGGAAGGTAATGGTGTTGGTGATGATGATGATGATGCTGATGCCAGCATATGAGGTGGAAGCAGACAGCCTTCTCTACTAACTGATGGGTGCTAAACTACTAAAGCAAATAGCCTGAGATAAGATGTAAATGAAAGAACTTGAGTCAATAAAATGACTGTTTGCTTCACCTCATGAATAAATATGGTGGCCCCATGACCAAAAAAAATTCATTTTCTTTCTGTTTGACTTCTACCTGGTTGGCTTTATGATTTACTTATTCTGTCAGGTTGATCAGGTACAATTAGCATGTCTTTCTAACAAAGATTAATAACTCTTCAAGTCAACAAAGGGCAATTAGATGTGGGATATATTATACCAATACAGTATGAAGGAGACTTATTTATTTGATCTTGTGCTGTTGGTCATATGCATGGTGTCACAGACTCCCACCTATGCCACAGCAATGAGGAGAAAAACCAGTTCATTCAAGTGTAGGTAAGAGACCCTTTAGTTTAAAGCTAATTGCCCTTATACAATGCTTCCGAAAAGGGGTTGTTTTGAATTGGCTTTGCAGAGATAACATCTACTAAGCAATTAGCACATGCCAGAGACTATGCCACATGTTTTACATGCATTTTTTTTAATTCTTACATTAAGCTTGAAAGACATAGAAAAAAACTGTTTCTTGCTCACCCAATATCCATTCTCCCTTTTGTCCTCAGCAATAGAACCCTAATTTTATTCACGGTGACAATATTGCCAACTAAAATGACATTTCTCAGCTTCCTTTACAACTAGGAAGGCCATGAGAATAATTTCTAACCAATGAGATTTATGCAGAAGAGGTGTTAGGGGTTTCAGAGATAGTTTCTTTAAAAAGTCATCTCTGCTTTTGCCCTTTCCCCATTTCCTCCTTCCTTCTGTCTGAAAAACAGATGTGATGGGTGCAGCTCCAGCAGCCATTTTGAACCATGCATCAGGATGTCAAAAGAAGACAGGAGGAGCCTAGGTCGTTCTGATGACGTCTCTTACACAGAGAGAAATAAAGTTCCATCTTTCTTAAGCTGCTAATCTTTTGGATTTTCTATTATATGTCACCCAACCTAATCCTAGTATAATATATAAATATTATCGTCCCCAAGAATTTGAACACAGGTTGTCTGACTGTGGAGCCTTTTGTGTTAATGCTGTATTCAATTGCTTATGAAGAGTAATTGAAATGGCAGCCTCCTACCCTTAGTCCTCATACTCCTCACTAAAGCCATCTAAGATTTGTTTCAATCCTTCAAACCAAACTGGCCCTGTTCTATCTTGCTTTAGACATTTGCATATGTCATTTTCTTTACATGGAAAGCACTTCTCCCTATTCTTTGCCCGGATAACACCTATTCGGATTTCAAACTTGATTTAGAGATCACTTCCTCTTAAAAAAAAAAAAAAAAAAAAACTCCCCTGATCCTTCTAGTCTGGCCATGGTTGCCTCTGATATACCATCATAGTTCTCTCATCACTCAGCAGTTATCACTCAGCATTAACTCCCAATAGACTATAAAGGAAGACACAGGGTCTTCTATCTTGCTCACTGTTAGATAGAACAGTGCCTGGTGTCCACACAGGGCCAGGAATAGTACTTGTTCCTACTAGCTAGACTAGAAAACCTCATAATTGATGTGGCATTGGGCAGAGTACTCAGAAGGGTCTTGCCTTAGTAGTGAGGAATAATCAGCCAGAGACTAGACATGGCTCTGGTCCTACTAACAAATCTTGAAAGCAAAACCCAAATGTATCTTAACTGTGTCCCAGAACAAAATGCAACAATATTTTTATACCTTGCATTGAACCAAAGAGTACCAGGCATGCAAAAAAGCATGAGAATGTGACCCATAATGAAGAGGAAAAAAGATCAATTAATTGATATTGACCCAGATGTTAGAATTACCAGGCAAAAGCCTTATAACAGTTTTTATAATTATTCAAAATTTAGGTAGAGACATAGAAGGTTTTTTTTAAATCCAAACAGCCTCTAGAGATAAAAACTATAATGTGTAAGATGAAAAAATACACTGAATGATATTAATGGCAAACTAGATACTACAAAAGGATACATTAGTGAAGTATAAGACAGGAATATTAACTATCCAAAAGGAAACTAGGCAGGAGGCAAAATGTACCTGAAAAGCATGGAAAAGAAGTAGAAGAGGGAGGTCATAGGGACAGTGGGATAGCTGGGGAGAGGGAGGAATAGAGTTCTACCTTTGCTTATCTCACCGGCTTACTGGTGGAAAACCTCAGAATTCCCCATAGGATTTGGCCTCTGATTTCGCCATGTGTCCTGCCCCTTTCAGTGTAGCCTCTGGAGTCAGACCGACCAACTAAAGGCTGGCTGCATCACTTGTAACCCGGGGCAAGGGTTAATCTCTCTGAGTTTCCCCTCTAAAACAGAGATGTGAACTCTTACAGCCTGCCTCATTGAATTAAACTGTTGGGAGAATTAAAGGTAGAGCAGGTAGAGCAGGTAGAGGACTAAAATTTTTTTTTCCCCCAAACAACTTCCTCTGGAAAATTTGGTTCCGATAGCCCAGTTGGTTAATGATCTGGAAGGCTTCTCCCAAGACTGAAGAAAAGAATTTCCTCCTGCTGCTTTCTCCTGGAGAAAAGGGAATAATGTACAGTTCCCCAAAGACTTCTTAAAAGACAGATCAAAACTGTTTGAGCAGGGGATGATCCTTTTAAAATGGAAACCTCTGGTCCCCCTGGTCTAAACCCATCCTCAGGCCAAATACTTTTCCCCAGGCAGCTATTTAGCATTACAGTAATAGTTATCTTTGGTTGACAGACCTGAGAAGCCAGGATCTATGAGCACATTCATTTAAAATTAAAAGGAAAAAAATTCCTGAAATCCTTACTGAACTACTGGTTCCAAAAGACTTAAACTCAAAATCAAGCTCAATTAAATTTCATATCTAGTTCCATTCCATCTCAGCCCTAAACTTATGTTTTATTCATTTATTATTTATATCAATAATTATTTTTATATTCACTATGTTTATTTCTATTTATTGTTTATTTATAGGTCACTCATCATGCAATATTAACCAGGCTATAACACAGGCTCTGATGGAAAGGTGGACTCCTTTTTCATTTTCCTTTATAAATATTTCAAATCGGTAGCCAAAATGCACAATTCCTCCATTTTTATATAAGCTCCTTGATGTGCTAGGTTATGAAGTACTACAAATTCTTTGCCATGGGTCCCAAAAGAAGTGTTTATTATAACTGCCCCCAAATTTCTCTGCATTTCAGAAGATGCTTATACATAAAAATGGTATGTCACTGACTATACAGCAACTAAGAACAGGCCTCCCCAAGCAAGTTAGAGGGCATATGGCTTGTGTGTTAGAATAAACCACTGAGTCACAGACCAAGTAGAGGAAGTGACTGCCATGCTAATTTAGAAAAATTTAGTTTGTATTTACCTCTGTGTTGACTTTAAATCTGGTTTAACAGTATACTTAATCCAAGTCCTATACAGTACCACTATAGAGATGGGAAGTTCCAGTCACTACAGGAACAAAGGATTATTGAACATTATATTACATTGCATTTCATAATTTTACAAAAATTGTCTGTGTACTTGCCTCCAGTCCTAGAAAGTGAATTTCTTTAACACACAGAATATGCATAGTTTTGTGCGGGTTTTTGCGTGAATGATTCTGGTAAATAATAAAAGATTAACTAACAATGTAGTTGTATATATAAAAACATACCTAGGGGAGTTCTGTGGTGGCCTAGTGGTTAGGATTTCAGGCTTTCACTGCCATGGCAAGCCATGCAGTACAGTCAAAATATGTATGTGTGTGTATATATATGTATATATATATATATATATATATATACACATATATACACACACATACACATACACACACACACACACACATATATCTTGGGGGTGGATCAGAACCACCATACAAATATACAAATACACCATATACAAAGGTTTGTTCTACTCAAAACTATCTAAAAAGAATCAACCCATCCTTCAATTAATTACAAGTACCCTAAGACTCTATACTTGATCATTCTGTAGTAACAGCATCAGAGCCCATTTTATGAGAACTTACTATGTGTATGGCCTATTGCCAGATGCACTGCATTTCCATAAATATGTTGCCATTTAAACTTCACAACATCCCTAGGAAGTAGATTTTCCCCCCTGCTTTCATATAAGAAAACTGCATTTTGCCTTGCAAGCTTTACCCTTTTCACTAAGATATTTTTTGTTGTTCTTGATAAATAAGCAATATATTGAATAAATGACACCTCAAAGTTTCAAACAATTCATGTAAATTGTGTATTCCCTTTCCACTTGTTCCCTGGAGAAATTACAAAATAGTGCTCTCATTTCAGAGGCAGGATCTGTTTGAGGTAAGTACTTCCACAGTGAGTGATGGTTTTGGTCAGTGGACAGGGGGAAATTATTTCATTCTTCCTACTAGCCTCTCTCTTTCCCTTTACTAGGTCTCTTGTTTAACTATCCCTCTCTATCCTCTGACTTTTTCCTTAGGGAACAGACATGTAAATGGGAAAAAGTCAAACCCCACATCTAACATTTTCAGATAGTTTTCACTGAGTTTCACATTAGTCTCACACCTTTGTTGAACTGTTTGGAACACACCTGGCTCATATGACACCAAAAAAATTCATCCTAGCTGGTATATTCAATAATTTCAATTGTACAGTGTGCTATTCTCAAAATAATTGTTTATTTAAATTTGCTTCTATGGAATTTAACGAGGAGTTTAGGAAAGTAGCTTTAATAATGTCTATGAACTGATGATTATTGTGGATAACCAGTACCTAGCACAGTACCTGCCACAGGCAGGCACTCAGTAGATATTTTTTGAATGAATGAATATTCTATTACCTGTGATTCTAAATATTCCCTGCCAAGGCTGTCTTCCCTTATATCGCTAATCAGGACAAATTCCAATCACATTCCTATTACACGCCCCTTAAATTGGCAAGTATGTACCACAACCAGAAAGGATGTCATTGCTTGAAAGGATAAGAGGGGCCTGGCCAGCCAGACACAACATATGAGTGTGCAAAGGATCAAAAATGGCTCATCCTTTGGAATGAGAATAGAGAAAAGAGGTTAGGAAATGTATTCCCCATTTCATTGATAGTGATCCGGGACTTTTTTTGATCACAAATCCCCGAGGACAAGCATTAATTAAAAAGGTCGTTGCAGAAAAGCTTTCAGGAGAGAATATTAAAACTAACTACAGGCAGTAAACATTTGCAACTCTTTTGTATTATTTGACCCAAAATGACTTTTCCTCTGATGTAACAACTGTCTATAAACTTACAAAAAGAAAGCAAGGGATGGTGCTAAGGACAAGACAGCATGTAAAATTTTATTCTGCGTTTATCCTTAACGCAGTCTCTTAGAATTAGTACTTCAAACTACTGGTATTTAAATAAATTGTGGCCTAATGTCTTTCCTTCAGGCTGTCACTTCTTAATAATTGGCCTTGCCTACTGATAGCCAAATATGAAGTAGAATAGGAGGCATTATTTTATTTGCAAAGCACCCACTAACTGTAGTATGCTCTATCCCAAATAAAATACTTTGAAGAGTTGATTCCAGTTCTAAGTTAGACCCATGTACACCTACAAACACTAATTTATTCTCTTCTCTCTGATGACAAAGGCTAAATTAGTCTAAAAATTATGAGCATTGCATTTGTAGAGTACTCCTGTGTTATAACTGCCCCATCTCTTTAATCAATTTTCCATTCTAAAGTGGAAAATGATTTAGGAAAAGCTGTCAAACAGGAGAGAAGGAAAATCTAATCTGTACAAGTTATTAAGAAAACTGCTTCTCTGAGTCTTTAGCGTTTAAAACTGTCCACAGAGATTTAGAAATGAAGGTGATTGGAGGGCAGGAGGGTTGGGGCAAGAGGGGCGGGGGCTGGAAATGGGGACTGGATGCCGCCAGGGTCACGGTCCAGCCGCAGGACGAATGCAAAGGAAGAAGAACGGGGAAGTTACATGTCGGGGGAGAAAGAGCCGCGGAGACAGGTGGCAAAAAGAACAAGTATGAGACGCAGACATGAACACAGGAGGAGACAAAGGGGACCATGAAAAGCAGAGGAAAAGGAAAAGAGAAGCCTAGAGGGGTCGTAGAAAGAGAGAGGGAGAGCAGAGGGAACCTGCAGGGAAGAATGAAAAGAGACACTGAGAGAAACAGAACAGCTCCTCCATCGTTGGCGTTGCCTTCTTCACCTTCGTCTTTTTTTTTTTTTTCAGATGGCACACTGACAGAAGATTAATTCAAGTCAGCTGCTGAAAATAATTATTGCATTATGGGAGCAGTAATCATTATTTAGAACATGATTAAATATGTCTGCACCTATTGACTCTGCCTATGATTTATGTATTTGTTTAGTCAATAGTCTAATGTAAATGATGTAATTAATTATAGATGGTGGTGTCAGGTCATTGGTGAAAACAATCTGAGGAGAACAAGGGCTCTGTTTCTTTCATGACAGATGCAGAGAGGCGGGGGTGGGCTGAGTTGAGGGAATTCCAGGGGAACTTTTTCACGTGTGAATGGCGGCTTGGAGCTCAATTTGCATGTTGTCTTTCTCTTGTTCAGCCTTCGTTTAGAAATTGAAATAACTTGTTAAGCAAAGGGGAAGGGAGCACATGATTGCCAAGAGGACACCGGGGACTTGGGCGGGTGAGGAGGTGAAGAGCCAGATGCTCCCTAACACAGGGGAGCAGGGCACCATCATTTACCGCTTCATAAAATTAAATGTTTTCCAAATTAAATCAGTAGGCAGCATGCAGGAGGCCTACTATCTCTAATAACAATTTTTCAATCAATATTAGGGGCCTTGCCGGTATGAAATCTGAGCTGAGAAAGTGAGCGTGGGTTGCGGCAGGCGCGCTGGGGGGAGGATCCGGGAGACGAGGTGGAAACAAGGTTTGAGTACTGAAGCTTTCAATCAAACCAGAGGTTTAAAAGATATAGATATATATGCATGGGGGATTCGCCATCACTGTGAGTCTATTCCCCGTAGATTTTTCTCTTAACTGATAATTCGGTCAGTCACATTCCTCAGAGGGAGGTCACAGGTCACCCCAGCCCCTGTCAGGCCTCAGAGAAACCATTTCCATTTTAATGCCACAGCTATAATCTATCAAAGATGTGATGTACAAGATACAATGAATTTAAGTGGTCTTCATATATCACTGAGCTTTCGTGCCTTCACCTGGGTAATAGTCTGAATTACTCTCCCTACCTCACAATCTGTCACCCCCAGTAAAATAACTGCCATGCTGGTGTTAATGGCAGATTTGTCCAAATTGGGGCCACAGGAGCCAAAGTCATTCTACATCATGAACTTTAGCATTCAGTGCTTAGCCTGGAAAGGGCCCATAGCTTAAAATTCTTTCGTAAATAATTCTGTAGAGAGGCTCTGCTCATGTTTTTATTTATAAGGGCTAAAATAAATCTAGCTGGGGCTGCACACAGCCCGCCTCCTCTGTTTTTCTGTATTTAGTCCTCTAGCCCTCTCTCTCTCCAGCCCATCTAATCTGACCTGTCACTTATCCCAGAAAGTTATCTAATAGACACAGGTCTCTTCCTTAGACAATAAACATAGCAGAGTTCAGAAGACTCAGCTCATAGGTAGTGACCTTCTCCTCAACTCAACTGTTAACCCTTCTTATATTACCACTAAGGAGTAAGACTAGCCAAAGTTGCTGACATATATATCTGCCACCTAAACTATCCCTGTCTATGAACACTGGCAAAACCCTCCAGAGGTGGAGGTCTCAAGTGTCCTCCTTATTCAAGTAGGTTCATGAATCCCTCTGTGTTTCTATTCTTTTCACCAGTTCCATGGTCTACTATTTCATTTGCAACCTTTTAGATCAAGGGTTAGAGAGCTGGGTTTGGACCCAGTGTCTGAGTTACGGCAACAGGATCATAAAGGGATGATATCTTTCCTAACCCAGAAAATATTTGCCATCCCACCAATGGACCCATATGGTAGAAAAGACCGTATAATCATTGATCATTTAGGTACTAAAGCCCCTTGGATCACACCAAGAAAAACTTCAGTTAGATCAGTTGGCTACAAGCATTCATCTCACCAAAGCTCCCGTATAAACATCTTCTAATGGTGTATCACCTGTGTTTGATAAACTCAAAGACCTTAGGCAATATTGAGAGGGGACCTCGGTTTCTGCACATTGCTCTAACATGGTAAGAATATAGACTCTAAATAAAATCTCCTAATGTATTACAAATCTTCCAGGAAAGAGGCAGTTTTATTTTATTCATAGGTCACCTAGTACTAGAGCCAACCAATGCTTATAATTAATAATCACATATAAAAGTATGAAGACTGTTAGTTTTTCAGGGAACTCTCAGCCTCTGTATCATTTATAGCCTTTCTGTACCTCATTCTTCATATATGAAAACTGGGGTCATTAGGACTTATAGACCTTTTACTTCTCAAGGCTATGGTAAGGATAAATGAAGTAAGGTTTATAAGATGTCTTGAGCTACTCACTCTTTCCACAGGCTATGGATTTCTAGAAATGGAAGCAAAGCTATCTAGAAAGCTGATGGCTTGGTTAAAAGGCCAAAAAAGTCAATAGAATTGAAATTATTTAGGAAAGGTTCAGACACGGAGCAGCAATTATTCCTTCAGGTTGCAGACTGCTTGTGTGTAGCAATAACAAAAAAGGCTGGCCCTCCTGTTTCTGATAGTGCTTTCATTAAGGTAAATAGTATATTACTCATGCTGAGGGTTTCTCCAGCAGGCTCTGTTTGCTTCCACTTTATCTGGGCTTCTTTGCAGTGAGTGTAGACTCAGAAGATGTAAATTAGAAATATGGTCCCAGCCAGTCAAAATCAATGAAAGGCCTTACCTTCAGCTGGAAAGAAACTGTAGTAAAATGAAGTCAGAAGCAGGAATGTTCTTTCTATCAATGTTCTTGAGCCCACCATGGATCAGACTTTACTGGACTCTCCAGTCTGTTCATGAAGCATGTTTTTAAGCACGTTTCATACAAACGTGGGTGATGAAAAGATGGTTTCACTCCTCCACAGTCACCCCTCAGCAGGCCTCTGAAGAGAGAGCATGCCTGTGAGCACAGATGTCCCAGGCAATCACTTTCTCACAATTCTGCAAACCTTTCAGCCTGAAAGATTGTTTGGATTGTTATCGAAATAAAAAAATCATCAAACCCTCGTCTCCTCTGAAAGAAACTAAAACTTGCACCAAGAATTCCAAAAAGTTTCCTTACAAAAAATACAGCCTGATGTTAACCAAGGAATAACTTCACTTCCCTAACATGGATAGAGCTGAACAGGAGTTAACAAACTGTTTAGCCCAATATTTAGAAAATCATCATAGGTTCCCAAAGAAGGTTGTAAAAATGTCCATCTAGGAAGCACCTGTCCATCCTCCCTTCTCTTTTCCCCTATGGTTAAGAGAACAAGCTTTAAAAAGATAACAAGCTGTGTGCTGATAACACGCAGATTTCCTAAAGTTGTTGCTTTTCCTGTGGGAAAACACTTACCTGGTAAAACAGGATGGAAGCAAGGCTTTGCTGACCCCATGTTTGCACGCTTTAGAGTTTACAAAGCTCTTCTTAGTCATTTAGAGTCAGATCAGCAAAAATCCCTCCACCCTTCATCTCCCAAAAAGTTTTCAGCTATGGCCAGAGCTTTGTGCTGGTTCTGAACATTTGAATATACCCCTTAAATCAGTGTTTCTCAAACTTCAGTGTGTGTCAAATAGGGTTGCCATACAAAAGACAAGATGCATAGTTTGATTTGAATTTCAGATCAAAATAAAGTGTTTTTTTAGTACAAATATGTTCCCAAAATCTCATGGGATATACTTATCCCTAAAAATGTTGTCTGTCTGAAATTCAAATTTAACTGAGTGTCCTGGGTTTCTTTTTTTTTTCTTTGTTTGCTTGTTTTTTGCATTTTGTTTTGTTTACTAAATCTAGCAAGCCTAGCATAAGAATTACCTGGAATATTTACTTTACAATGCAGATTCTCAGTCTCCAGACCCCATAGATTTGGGGTTTTTTTCTTTTCATTCAATTGAGATACAATTGACATACAGCACTATATAAGTTTAAGGTGTACAGCATAATGATTTGACTTACTTACATCATGAAATGATCACCGCAATAAGTTTAGTGAACATGCATCATCTCATACAGATATAACAGTAAAGAAATAAAAAAATATATATTTTCCTGTCATGGAAACTCTTAGGATTTACTCTCTTAACTTTCATATATAACATACAGCAGTGTCAATTGTATTAATCATGCTGTACATTACATCCCTAGTATTATTTATCTTATAACTGGAATTTGTACCTTTTGGCTGCCTTCATCCAATTCCTCCCCTCCCAACTCCATAGATTTGGATTTGATTGTTCTATCATGGGGTCAGGAAAGCTTATTTTTTAATTAAGCACTATGAATGATTCCAGTGCAGGCAGACTTGGAACCACTCTTTGAGAAACACTGCTTAAATGGTGGAATGTCCCCTGAGGTACCTTGGTATATCAGCAGCAAAATGTTTTGAATTTAAAGGTGCTGGTTATTATAACTTTGCCATAGGAAGTTTAATATGTTTGCCCATCCTTCTAACAATCCCAAAGACAGACAGAGTCCTTGATCCCCCAGAGGGGATAAGCACAAACAATATGAATTTCTGTCAAGGGATAAATGGAGCCTATTACCTCTTCCTGGTAATTTTCCTTTTTCACATATAGAATAAACTGATTTCTGTTGCTGTATTTCTTTTGCAACTTGGGTATTATTTACAATAAATTGAATCCTTTCTGTGCTTGACATATTACACTGATCTATGACTTTGCTTTCATTTTGTCCTGTTAACTAGAAACCCACTTCATCATGAAATATGTTCCTCACACTTTCCTCCATAGTAAGTAAAAACATTGATAAAGCATCATAAATTGTAGGTCATTTCTCAAATCCTTCCTGTTACAGTGAGGATTAGGAGAAAGAAAAGTAAGTACTGATCAATGGCCACTTGATAAAATTTATGCTGAATGTATGGACAGAAAAGCAATGGATATATTAGAAGCCACATTATAAGGATGCTTGTCTCACATTCAGACTTCATTCTTTACTCCATAATGCCAAAGGTAATTCAGCTTTTCTCTCTAGCAAACTACTCCCACCTCCAAAATAAATTAATATTAACGTAAACGTCTAACAGTGATTTTTGCCTAAGTCACCTATAAAATTGAGAAGGAAGGAATATACCTAAGCTATTGGGATATTTACCAAGTCCTCCTCTTTATTCTGTGTGAATCTTGGGTACATATTGTTGCTAACGCCTAATTTGAACTAAAGATGTAAAAATAACACTGATCCTGGAACACACAATACCACTAATATAACAAGATATGTCGATATACTGTGAGCCAACAAATTTACCAGGCACTTTACCAACATTATCTCAGGCAGGACTTTACAGCAACATTTTAGAAATGAGGAGTTAAGGATAAGGCTCAGACCACAAGCTAAAAGATGGAAAGGGGAGGGGGAGCAGGGAAAGGAGAAAAGGTTAAAAAAAAAAAAGGAGAGAAGGATGATGTCCCTTAAAAATGATTTCAGCTAAACTGATTTCCAGTACTCTTTCTCTAAACACCCTAAATGTAGATCAAATATCTGAGATCCCTGAATATTCCAGGGAATCGATGCCTTTCTTTGCTATAGTACAGAATCTACTTTATCAGCATTTCTTTCCTTTGGAATTTGTGCCTTAGTAAAATTAAAGTGTTCTTTCAAAGTAAATTCAGCTATGAAAACAAGCACTCGCCAATACACCCTGGAAACACAATGGCTGAGCGTATTCAGACTAACCACTGCCCTGTTTAAGGTCCCACATGCCTTAACGCAAGAAGCTAACTAGTCCTCTGCCAAGTCTTCTCAGCGGAGTACTGAGGAAAATGAACCTGCCTCTCAGGATTGGTATGAAGAATAGCTTATAAAAATGAGTGTGAAACCCTTTGCAAATACCAAATGCTAAGTAATAATAAAGATCTGTAGGAATGCAGCCAAACAGCCCACCTTCCAGGTGCTTGTTCAAACTGGACACCAATCATTTAAGATTCATCCATCATTCACCTTCAGGCATCCTTCTCTTTATGAAAATATAAAATAGGCTGTCTTCATCGCAAGGAAACAGAAAACTTGAATTTCAAAGCATATACACCCCCAAACCTTGACCATTCAAAGTAATGGGTTATGTTATTTAGTTAATGAAGATAATGCTCATGAAATAATGAAAGGACAAAAAATATCAATTACCATTTTGACTTTGTTTTCAGCTCAAAGGGCACAAAATTCTAGCTGCAAGCAGACTTTAGAGTCATCATAAAGGTACATGACACACAGTCAGTAATACAGGGTATTTAGAGTCTTTCTTCCTGTTCCTAACTCCTGCAAGAAGTCACTTGTCAGTAATTCCCAAGCATTGTCTATGTGTTAGAAGACAGGAGGAGAGGGGGAGAAATATGGTGTAATAAACATGATGATGATGGCTGTCATCCTGCAGCCCCATGCAGCAAGAAGGACAGGAAAGAAAGGAAAAGGGAAGGGAAGGGAAAGGAAGGAAAGGGGAAAGAGAAAGAAAGAGAAAGAGAGAAAGCAAGCAAGCAAGCAAGCAAGCTAGCTCTTCTCCAGCAAACCATCTCCTCCAAAGACATGATTCACTAACATTTGATCTGACAAGTTGTAGGCACTCCCAACATTATTTTTTTCCCCTTTGCTGTTCAGTTGGGGAGCAAAGATTTATTGCCTCTCCTGCAAAGGACAAGGGATGCACTAGAAATAAGAATTAATAGGGTTTTTTTCCCCTGTTGTCTATCTTTGTAGAAAAGAACTACTTCTTGACTAGATTCTTAACTCTTTTTGGTTCCAAAATACAGTGACTCTTTCTCCACAATATCAATAAAATTTGGAGACAGACGCAAATAGTAGAAGTCATCTGTTGTAGGGCAATCGGGGGCAATCCGTTTCAAAGTCCAATCCTCTCCCCACGTGAAGTTTCCCTTCCACGCCCAGTCATAGCCCCATCCCTGGATGGCTCTCCTCTTGAATGTAGCGTGCGTAAACCTGCCACACATATAAGCTGTATTGCATATAGGTTTGTACTGAATGTGCCCTAAAAGAAAACTGTGTAAGATTCTACTCACAAGATATCAAGAAATTATTGTTTAATAAAACAAAGGAAAAAAAAGAGGCTGGGGTCTAGTCTGCACAGATACTGTTAGGTATCTGATGAATTGCTCTAAGAAACAACAAGCCAGGAGAGCCAGGAACTTGATTGCACCAAGTTTTACTCCTGGGTAAAAAAGAGCATAGTTTTTGTTACCCCCCTGTTGGTAGGTAAGTGGGTGTAAAGAGAAAGGCAAAGAGGAACAGGTAAAGTTTATTTAACACACAGTATATGAAACTAATTTTTATGAGTGTTATGTTTTATCACTGGTAAGATAGCTATAACCTCCTGATATATGCATATTATATGCATATACAACCTTTTTAAAGCAGTTCTAGCTCTGGTTGTTAAAATGGCAGAAAGCCTCTCAGCATTTCCAATATAAAACCTAATTTTCAGGGATTTATAACTAAACTGAAGATTTCCTTCAGGGTGAAGCAAGAAACACCAGATCTCGGCTCAGAGTACAATTTTGCTTTCAGTTTTCTGGGAAGTTTGGTTTGATCATTATCAAGTTACGGAAATGCAAAAATAAATAAGTCAAAGCTTATGACGATCTGGCTTTTTTCCTCTTTTTTAAAAATCCTCATAGAGCTTTCAAATAGCTTGGTTACCTGAAATGACATTTAGTCCAAAATATGGATTTCTTTCTTAAAATGGCTGCAACTTTGACATTTAAAGATTGGTTATTACACATGCATAGAAGCTGCTTCTCCAAAAGATACTTGGCAGTACTGTGTGATACTGTATGTATCACGCATACTTAATGCTCACTTTCCAAATGACCCTCTCCTATTGCTGGGCAGAAGAAAGAGCTTTTAACAGGAATGATAAATATATTACCAATTCAATTACTGCTTTATTATATTGCACTCATTAAAGATTGCTTGAAGAGTAAAATAGATTGTGCAAAAATTATTTAATTTCCTGCATCATTTTAAAAGTAATTATTTACCTCAAAATTACTATTGGCTGAAAGATCTTACCCTGCCACTGAAGACTTCTGGAAAACTACAATGGTGATTTTTTTACAGGGTCCAGAGGCATAAAAGAAAATAATTAAGATCAGGATAATGCTTAATAAGCATTCACAGAATGCGCCACTATAGTTTCACCCAAAGAGGCAATAATATGCTACATGCTCCCCAATGTATTTCAAAACACACAGACTTCAATCGTTTAAATAGGTTCATTTAAAAAAAATTTTTAGTTCGTACTGACTTTCATCTGCATAGTATTTCTTTCCCTTAATGAAAACACTTAAGTAACACACTTGTAATAATATTTACAAGATGGATTTACAAGATGGATTGACAAGGTGTAACACCTTTGTGAAAAGCTTTTGCATAGTCATTTGAATATCATCAACTATGACAGATCGAAATCCTTTTGGGAGCAAGGTCTTTTCTTTCTTTTTCTTTTTTTTTTTTCTTTTTTGGCAGCACCACATGGCTTGTGGGATCTTAGTTCCCCAACTAGGGATTGAACCTGGGCCCCAGCAATGAAAGCACCAAGGCCTAACCACTGGACCACCAGGGAATTCTCAGGAGCAAAGTCTTTTGAAACAGATAAATATATTACTAGCTAAGACTTGTGAATGAAACCAGCACAAGAGTTTTGGTTTGGCCGGAGATTAATGAGACTGGTTTCGTTTGTGGGTTTTTTTGTTTGTTGTTTTCTGTGACCTGTAAGCAACCTAAAAGGAGAGTATGGGAAAATGTTTTGTGCAATAGAAGCACGACTGAAATGTGACATTTTTCGATTCATGAAATAAACTTTCATTACATGCCTACTGCGGGCCAAACATTGTGCTTGGGATCCCAAAGACACCAATCATGTTCTCAAAGTTCTTAAGGTCTACAATCAATAAATTTTGATTTTTTTCAGGTTGGTATTCAAACTTAATCATAGGTATGTCCAGCCTATTAACACATACTCATGAAACTATAGATGTCAGGCAAAAGACAGTTCAGGTATTGTTCTTGTTCAGCAAGAAAGTGAATGAGTGAGTCTTTGGGAGGGTGGGGACAAAGGGAGGAAGGCACCTGCAGCATCAATCAACAGTCTGTCAAGAGACTATGTCTTCTCAGCTACCTGAACCCCTTAGAAAAAATACGCTGCATAAGAATTTGTTCAACTACTTGGCCACAAAATAATTGATTAAAATGATATATAATCTTAAAAACTTTTCTAGTGAAATGCATTTCACATACTTTTTCCTGTTTGATCCTCTGAGATAAGGAGGGTATATTACTATATTTATTTTCTAGATAAATAAACTGAAGTTTAGAGAGGTTAACCACACAGAGGTGACAATTCTGGGACTAGTCAAGAGTATAGAAACAATAATAAATAAAAACAATGGGGACTAGATGCAAATTTGTCTGAAGTTTGGATTGTCAATAAATCTTTAAAAAATTCCAACAAATTTATATTTTTGTTTCTTCCATTCAGTAGCTAAGACTGTTATTTACCTGCCATAATTAAATCAGCCAAAACATGCTGCAGTCAATATTTCTGATGAACTTAGATACTAGTTGGGCAGTAATCAGTTTAACTTCACTAAGTAAAACTGGGCATAACAACAACAAAAAATTCTGATCAACTTTGCTGCCATCTGACTTTTTCTGCCATCAAAATAAATTAAGACCAAGACATTTACTGTTGAAGTAAGGAAGGTGTTTAAGTTCTTGAATCATCCAGAGATGCTATCTATATAGGAGTAAAAAATGCTGGGTTTTGATTGGGATTGACATATATACACTAATATGTATAAAAGAGATAACTAATAAGAACCTGCTGTATAAAAAACAAATTAAATTAAATTTAAACAAACAAACAAAAAATGCTGGGTTTTTCTTTCGGCCGAGCCGCGCAGCTTGCGGGATGTTCCCCAGCCCGGGACTGAACCCGGGCCCTCGGCAGTGAAAGCGCGGAGTCCCAATCACTGGACCACCAGGGAATTCCCAAAAATGCTGTTGATAATATATCAAATCTCCATTTTAAGTACTCTGCAGTGCACATCATCACTGAATTGTACAGCAGTGAATATACTGTAACTGACGCAATGAATAAGTGCAGTAAATTAAAATAAAGAAAATAATCCTTTTACCTCTGACTTTTCTTGATTTTGATCTTTAATCTGTCAGAATAAAGGCAGGTCCCTTATTTCTCCACAAAGGACACATTGCTGCATTATAAAATGAACAAATAGAAAGAGTGTGAACATAGATACACAAAGAGTGTGGTTTACAGTATAGAATGTAGAACATTGAAAAGAACATGAGACTTACAGTCAAATCCTGGACTCTAGACCGTCCTTCCAACCACTTGCTGTGTGACCTTGATCAAATCATCTCTCAGCCTTAGTTCCCCTATGGGGAAAAATAAAATGTGAATAATAATAGCATCCTGCTAGCTCACAAGCATAAGAAAGTGAAAGCACTTTGTAAACGATGCAAAGGAATGTACACATGAGGTATCAATTTTAAGGTACTATTATTATTATTTTCATGATCACAGGGGATTTTTTTTTAAATGTAGGTTTTTAAATGCCTGAGAAAATGGGGCAGTCACAGAACCATGACTTTAAACAAACTTTATTTGGGCGCATGACTGACTGGCAATCGTGTGCAATCATTTTAGCTGTCACAGGCCCAGAGAAATGTGGGAGAGCTCTTCCATGAAATGTTTATATTTCATAAACAAAATGATGTGCTTAACAGTCAGAGCGATGGGAGGGTTCCGGCTAATGCATTTTCCAATGTGTGAGGCAGATTATTAATGCGCTCCAGTAGCTGTTAATTTCAGTTTGCCGGAATGATTTATGGGGAGGTAAAGGAGAGAGACATAATCTAATTGAGATCAGAATCACTGTTCTAGCAGCAAAGCAGCAGCATGGGCCCTAGGCACGGCAGAATGATTAATACCTAATAAGCAAATAATCCGTTAAATTATTATAAACATTACTTTTGACAACTCTTTTGTTGGCAAATGAAAGAGAAAAAAAAGAGAAAAGAAACGAAAGATAGAAAAACACCACTTTCCCTAATAATAGTATAAAGGCAGATTTTGTCAGAGCAAGGGTGATGGATATCATGATGGGCTTGAGCATTATGATCAATTTTAAGTTGACTGGGGAGGCACTTTTACCATAATACAAACAATAATTGAATGCCTGGAGCAAGATCACTCTTCAGAAACAAAAATAAATAACACCAGTTCTCAAAGTGTGGCTCTTCTTACCACACCTTATCCTTAGCCCTCTAGTAAGTATGCCAGTCCCTTGTCACCATGAAGGTGACAATTTGAATTGAATTTGATTCCTCTAGGGAACTCATATAAGTGGAATCATACAGTATTTTTCCTTTTTACTTAGCATAATGTCTTCAAGGTTCATCCACATTGTAACACTATCAGAATTTCCTTCCTTTTTAAGGTTGAATAATATTCCACTGTATGCATATATCACATTTTGTTTATTCATTCATCTATCTATTGATGCACAGTTGGATTGCCTCTACCTTTTGGCTACTGTGAGTAACGCTGCCATGAAGATGTGTATATACAAATATCTATTCAAATCCCTGCTTTCAGTTCATTTGTTCAGCTTTAATTGGGGTATAATTGACCAAACTGTAAGATATTTAAAGTATACAACCTGATGATTTGATATACAAATACATTGTGAAAGGTTTCCCCCTGTGAAATTAATTAACAAATCCATCACTTCATGTATGTGCTTTTTTTCTTTTTGGTGAGAACATTTAAGTTCTACTCTCTTCGCAAATTTCAATTATCCAATACAGCTCTATTAACTATAGTCACCATGTTATACATTAGATCCTCAGTCTTTATTCATATTATAACTGAAAGTTTGTACCCTTTTACTAACCTATTTATTGTGAATAATGCCGCAATGAACATGGGAGTACAGATATCTCTTCAAGATAATAATTTCATTTCTTTTGGATATATACCAAGAAGTTGGATTGTGGATCATATGGTAGTTCTATTTTTAATTTCTTGAGGAAACTCCATACTCTTCTCATAGTGGCTGTATTAGTTTACATTCCCACCAATAGGGCACAAGGATTTATTTCTCCATATCCTTGCTACCATTTGTTATCTCTTGTATTCTGATAATAGCCATCCTAACAGGTGTGAGGTGATATTGTGGTTTTCATTTGTACTTCCCTGATGATTAGTGATGTTGAACACCTTTTCATGTTCCTGTTGGCCATGTGTATTTTTCTTTGGAAAATGCTTATTCGGGTCCTTTGCCCATTTTTTAATTGGATTATTTGGTTTTTGCTACTGATTTGTATGAGTTCCTTATATATTTTGGATATTAACTCCTTATTGGATATGTGGTTTACAAATATTTTTTCCCATTCCATAGGATGCCTTTTCATTTTGTTGATGGTTTCCTTTGCTGTGCAGAAGCTTTTTAGTTTGATGTAGTCCCACGTGTTTATTTTTACTTTTGTTGCCTTTGCTTTTGATATCAAATGCAAAAAATAATTTCCAAGACCAATGTCAAAGAGCTTACCACCTATGTTTTCTTCTAGGAGTTTTATGGTTTCAGGTCTTACGCTCAAGTCTTTAATCTATTTTGAGTTAATTTAGAAGTATGGTATAAGTTAGTGGTCCAATTTCATTATTTTATATGTGGCTTTCCAGTTTTCCCAACACCATTTATTGAAGACACTATCCTTTCCTCATTGTATATTTTTGGCTCTTTTGTTGTTAACCCATATATGCATGGGTTTATTTCTGGGCTCTTTATTCTGTTCCATTGAACTCTGTGACTATTTTTATGCCAGTACCATATAGTTTTGATTACTATAGCTTTGTAATGTAGTTTGAAATCAGGAAGCTTTGTTCTTTCTCAAAATTGCTTTGGCTATTCCAGGTCTTTTGTAGTCCCATACAAATTTTAGGATTGTTTTTTCTATTTCTATAAAAAATGCCATTGGAGGTTTGGTAAGGATTGTATTTAATCTGTAGATCACTTTAGGTAGTATAGACACTTTAACAATATTATTTCTTCCAATCTGTGAGCATAGAATATTTTTCCATTTATTTACATCTTCTTTTCTTCATCAATGTCTTATAGTTTTCAATGTACAGATCTTTCATCTCCTTAGTTAAATTCTATGCTTTCAAGTCCTTTGAGTATATAGTCAAAAGTGGAATGGCTAGATCATATGACAATTCCATTTTTAATTTTTTGAGGAATTGCCACACTGTTTTCCATAGCAACTGCATCATTGTACATTCCTACCAGCAAAGCACAAGTGTTCCAATTTCTCCACATCATCGACACTTATGTTCTAGTTTTTTGTTTTTTGGTTTTTTTTAATAATAGCCATCCTAATGAGTGTAAAGGAGTTTCTTCTTGGACTGAGTTGTCTAATCTGGCTTTGACTCTCCAAGAGACCAAAAAAAAAAAATGTTATTTTCATCTTGGGCCTACTCAGGGACTTTTATTTTGTGTGTAGTTCAACATATATTGGCATCTACGTCATGACAATTGCAGACCCCACTGGGTAATCATCACCAGCTAAGGAAGCAAAACCACACTGAAATTAGTAAAGACAGGGAAAGAGGTCCCTGGAGGGCTCAGCAGAGAGCGTGTGCAGTTGAGCAGGTGATGCATGTAGAGCCTCTTTTACTACAACCCAGAAATCCCAAAGCTATTATCTGACAAGAACTCTCATGCACCCCTCATATCTTTCTTCATCTTCCTCTACTTCCTATTTAACAATTCCCTCTGCACCTCCATGTCGCCAAGATTAATCATGGCTGTTTGAAGTACCATACCATTGCCCACTCCATCTCCTGCTCCATCGCCTGCTCCTGACCACAAATCTAAATCAATTAGTTCCTCATTACATGAGTGTAAAATGTCTAAAGTCTGATAAGAGCAACTCAACCACTCAGGGACCTGGTGGGTCTAACTTCTTGTCTCCCACTCCATTACTGACATTCTCTAGGGCACAGACTAAGTTATATCCCTTCTTTTTGCCTCAATTTCTTCTTTCACAAAGTCTGGGCAACAGAATTAAGTCACTGATTAGGTTAATATCTAATATGGAGACTGGAGCCTGCTTTGAGATTTTAAGATGTCTCTAATTAACATTATAATTAGCATTAAAGTTAATTGTTAATAATCTAAGAATTTATTAGCCCAGGTGAAACATTAATAGATATAGGATAATGAAAGATCTAGCAAAGAAAGGGCAACTAAATATTTGGGATCTGGTTTTACATATAATGTACCAATCCCTTCCCAATCATCATAAGGTCACCATAGAATGTCTTATTAAGTTTTGTTTATGGTTTCCTTTGCTGTGCAAAAGCTTTTGAGTTTAATTAGGTCCCCTTTGTTTACTTTTCCATTACTCTTGGAGATGGATCAAAAAAAATATTGCTGTGATTTATGTCATAACTGAATCACTTTGCTGTGCACCTAAAAGTAACACAACAGTGTTAATCAACTATACTCCAATATAAAATTAGAAAATTTTTTAAAAAGAATGTCTTAAGTAATACTGCCACAAGAGCTGTATGAATTTATTTACCATCTTTTTGATTTTCAAAGAGTTTATTATATCTAAACTCAAACTGTAGAGAAATAATATCTACATTTATAATGAGACAGTTAAATTGGCAATGCAAGAACTTCTAAGCATTCCTAAAATCTTACTCTGATATACACTTTAGAGACATTCCCAGAATACTATGATAGTATAATTCAACTTTTCTTTCTGGAATTCATCATTTAAGATGTGCCTCTATCAAGAATGACAGAAGAGGGTGTGTCTCTCTTCTTTACACTCAAATTCCACATTACATGAGTGAAAATGGTTTTAATTCTTTCAAAGAGTAGTTCTCTTAAGAAATTTGTTCAAAACCCTCTAGATGTACACTGGAAGCCAGCCCAAAAGATAACCAAATTTCAAGGCAATCCCTCCATTCCCACTAAGCATGGGCAATTCCCATTCCTCAGCATCCTTGAATAATCTAGAGAGACATTTCTTCTTCACAATCACTAAAGGATTCAAGTTGGAAATAATATCCAGAAATGCCCAGTCCCAACCTTGATACTGCGCCTCTTGATTCTTGGAAAGGATACCCCATTTAAAGGTCATGGACTGGCTCCCATAAAATTTTAAGGGTACCTATTTTGTAAAAGCTTGGGAGCATCTTACATCAGAAAGATCTTGCCCAAGGTATCTAAAGAACCTTATAAATATCAGAGCTTGAAACTGCTGTCCAGATACAGAAAGTAGAGATTAGAGAGCTTACAAAGCTTATTAGTGACAGAGTCAGGACTAAAAACAAGAGCTCCTGAGTCTTTATCCACAAACCTTTTCATTCTTCCACGCTGCTTCCTCACTAATTCCAGCTAAGCATCACTGATTATTGCTTTTAGCTGCCCATTCAACAAATTTAACTGATGGCTAAAACACATTGGATCTCATTCATTCATTCAACCATTGAGCACTAACCACATGCCATAGACTTTGCTAAGCATTAGGGTCAGCCCCATGAGTATGCAAACCTGCCCTCACGTGCTTATACTCCAGGAGGGGAGAAAGGAATTAGGCAAGTAAACAAAATTTTAAAATATGATTACACATCCTGATAAGTTCTTTGAGGGAAATAGGGTGATGAGACAGTCATAGAGAAGGCCAATTTACATTGAGTTATCAGAAAAAAACATCTCTGAGTAGGAGTCATTTGAGCTGAAAGTGAAATATGAAGATAAGTCAACACACAAAGAGCTGGAGAAGAGCACTGCAGGTTGAGGCAAGAGCAAGCAGGAAAGCCTCACAGCACAAGAGGGCTTGCTGGGTCAGAGGATCAGAAAAGAGGCTGGTTGGCTGGGGTGCAGAAAGAAGGATAAAATGGGGTTACAGAGCATCCAGGACCTTGTAGGCCATTTTAAGGGGGCTGGTTTTATTTGAAGAGCAATGAGAAATTTTTGAAGGTTTAGGCTGGAACATGATGTGACCTGCTTTATGTTCTTAAAAGATCACTCACAGCAACAGTTGGGTAGAGAACGGATTGTAAGGGAGTGGGTGTGGAATCAGGAAGACGAGACAAGGCTACAGCAATGCCCGGGTGAGAAATAACAACATTCTGACTATCATAATGGCAGGACAGTAAAAAGAAGTAGATGGATTGCAGATATGTTTCAGAAGTAGAACTGGTAAGAGTTGGTGATCTATATCATGAGTGTGGGAAATAGACTAAGTGTGATTCTTAGTTGCTGTCATGAGATAGTGACAGTGCTATCTACCAAGGTGAAGAATTTTGCTGTCACTTTGCTAAGTTACCTCACGGTGAAGACCTCAGGAATGTATTGCTCTGTAAAACCAGGGGCATAACTAGATATTAGAAACATCTATGATACCTCCAAGAAGAACTCTTAAAGAGGTTCATCCATCTCTCCATTTGCTAAGCATAATCTCCCATCAATACTAAAAAGAATGGAGGAACATGTCCCTGCATTAATCACAGAACATTGATTACAATCAGCTCACTTTGGCAACTCCACACTCCTTCACTCCAGAGCCCTCCAAATGCCTGCCAAGTAGCTAGTGATTCACTTGCTAAAACCTTGAGGGAGCTTGTAATCAGTTATAGATGCACTAGAAAGACTAAGTGGGAAAAATAATTCTGGAGAAGGTATGCACTTTTGAACATCATCATATAACATACTATCAACGTTTTAACACTCTGAACAAAACATCCATACTTTCCTATTTCAGAGTTGCACACCTAATGAAAATTTGCTATTTTCCTCCACATAAACCAAATATGCCTAAGCTCTAAGAAGTGTCTTATGGTACTTCTGAGAGCAAAATCTATATACATTACAATAAAAAAACATATTTGGTATTTGCTCAGCACCATATGTTTATAAAGCACTCTTACATACATGAGTTTAAACCATCTGGCAACATTGGTTAAGTCAACAGGACAAATATTAGCATCCTTTATTTTCAGCTGAAGAAATTATGGAGAAAAAACTTTTAATTCAGTTTAAAATATTTAATCCCTTTGATGTAGTAATTCCACAATCTACCCTAAAGAAATAACCAGAAATGGCAGAGATCTCATCGTATTACTGCTTCATCATATTACTCACGGCTGAGGTGTTACCAAAAGGTAACTATGGCAATGCAGAGGAAACTACCCACAATCCCTTTCAGAGAAAATTTGTTCCTCTAGTCTGTCAGCTGGCTCAAGCACCTTTCATGTATTGTCCCTTATGTTATTACCTACCAAGACCTTTTGGACCTAACCTTATAAGGCTTTTCAGTTAATTCAAAGGAAACTTCTTCTTAGGTTTAACTGGTTAACCATTCCCAGATAACTCTAGGGGTTTCCTCAGCATGAAGGACTCCTGAATTTGTATCATCCATTCTCACCTTTCTGCCAATCTATGACCAACAGGGTAGAATAGTTATACTGAATACAAAAAGCTGTTGTCCATAAGCCTATTTTTCAAAACAATTACTGTTCTCTGCTTTGAAGATAATATATGATACAGATTTATCACAGATTAGGCAACTTCCTTTATAAGAAGACAAACAGGATTATGTTTTATTCACTCCCTCATTCACTCATTCATTCATGCATGCAATGTATATTCGTCCAAGTCTACTCTTGGGCAGGTATGTGCTGTGACTACAGAAGTGAACAAAACAAAGTTGCTATCTTCATGTATCTTATGTTTAGTGGGACAATGAATAAGAAAATCAATTCATTAAATCATTTCTAATAGTGATCAGCGATAACGAAAAATAAATCAGGAATGAAAGATTCAGAGTTACAAGAGATGAGGAGAGCAATTTTAGATAAGTGGGCAGGGAGATCTCCCAACAGAAACCCAAATGGTGTGAAAGAATGAGCTGTGGGAATATTTGAAGAAGACTAATATCACTGCTTTTGAAACTCTGATCTCCTGAACTTTGAACCCTACAAATATGAATAGCCTTTCCAATTTAGTTGATTTCCCTCAACTGAATCTCTTACTTGTATACTTAATCCACTCTAGCTCCATTCACTCTTTTAGGACCAATTGCTTGCCCTCTGGTTTACGACAGCTAGGAGGCCTTCCTGCCTAGCTCATCCTCCTAAAACATCCTGACACCTATGTCCCAGCAAAGAGGCAATTTTTCCTGCCTTTCAACTAACAAATGAAGATAAAGACAACAAAAACGAATGTGAGGAGATAGCTGATGATAGCTTTTTTTGGGGGGGGGGGGAGGGGTGAAGAAGATACAAGAAACGTTGAAAAAGTTTACTTTGTGAAAAATTAGGAGAAATAATAACTATGAGATCTACAACAACAAAAAAGAAAAGTGTTGGCAAAAAAGATCACTGTGTAACTCCTGGAGCACCAGCAAAACTAGAGAAAACAGAGAGAAAAATAAAGCACTCCTTTTTGTTTAGGCCACCTATAGCTGTATCAAGTCCACTGTCCAGGTTGTAGGTCTTTCCCAATTTCAGTACAGATGGAATAGAAAATATAATTAACAACTACACCTTGATTTTTGTTCCTGGGTAATATTCCAAGTTCTAAAATCAGTTTATATGACAGAATACCAATATACAGCTCTCACTAGGAAACTGAGTAGCCAGCCTTTTCCCCCTGAGACATAGAAATATGCCTGAATTTCTGAAAGTAAGCTTCCAAAGGGGGAAACAGAAGTGACCTAATCCCCCGGATAATGGACCAAAGGCTGAATAGTCAAACTTCAACTTTGGGTTCATATTCCTTCACACAAATATTTTACATTAATGCATATCCAAGAATGAACAATAAACTCTGGAAATAGGTACAGCAGTCCTAGTTTCAAAATTGTAAAGTTATTCTCACCATTTACACAACTGTCAAGGAACACCTCAGAAGGAGTCATGGGTACTGTGATCAGGAAATCGTAAGACTTCAAAACCCGTACGCAGTCCTTCTCCAGAGAAATGCAAAGGGTCTGTGTTTTTGGTGTCCCTCCCCCTCAAACTACCAATAGTTTACCCTATCTTCTCTTCTCTTTAGAACCTGAACTGTTTTGGTTACATAGGTTTTTTTTGGTTTGTTTGTTTGTTTTTTGCAGAAACATAAAGGTAGAACGTCTCTAAACCTTTCACATTTCCATAAAGTTCATTTTCCAAAAGCCAATTCACTTTGTTTTTCCACTAAACTCATTCATGCATCACTTAGAAACTAGGCACTGCAGATGTAGAAACAAACAAAAGAAACAGGGTCTTGCCCTCCTGGAACTTAGTGTCTAGACTGAATCAAAGATGGAAATGTAAAAAAATGAAGTCATAAAAGTACTAGGATAATATGCGAGTGAACTTCTTTATAATCTTAGGGTGATAGGGAAGCTTTTGTTTGCACATTTTATGAAAACTGAAAATAACAAAAGACTGACTCATTTATCATAAAAAATCATAAAAGAATGACAGATTTAAGAACAGAGTAAAATTTTTAAATTGACTGCAAAATAATGACAACAAAATAAACAAAGCCAAAGGATAAATGACAAATTGTTAAAAAAAAAAGAAAAAGTAACACACAAGTCAGAAAGTAAACCTCTTAATTCACAAAGAGTTATTTCAAAGCAACAATAATAAGGTAAAACAAAATGAGAAAATGGGCAAAGGACATGACCAGGAAACTCATAGAAGAAGAACTAAAAGTAGTCAATTAGCATGGCTCGACCTTATTTAAAATATCAATTAAAACAAATAATAGAGATTTTATTTTAAAGATTTTAAGTTTTAAAATGTCCAAGGGTGTGGGGAAATATTCACATACTATCAGAAAAGTACACATTCTTACATTTCCTTTTGGAAAGAAATTTGGTAAAATCTATTAAAGTCTTAAATGTGCTAACCCTTTGATCCCTGCCCCCAGTGATTTTACTTCCAATAATCATAAGTATAATTAAAGATGTGTGTACACATATATTGGGTTGGACAAAAGGTTCGTTCATTTTCTTCCATAAGATGGCTCTAGTAGCACTTAGTTATCTTTAAATTCATTTGAAACAATTCTGTTAGACTGTATGGTGACAGCTGTCGTATCAGCGTGCATTTAAAAAAAGTTATCAGGGGCTTCCCTGGTGGCGCAGTGGTTGAGACTCCGCCTGCCGATGCAGGGGACGTGGGTTCGTGCCCCGGTCCGGGAAGATCCCACATGCCGTGGAGCGGCTAGGCCCGTGAGCCATGGCCGCTGAGCCTGCGCATCCGGAGCCTGTGCTCCGCAACGGGAGAGGCCACAACAGTGAGAGGCCCTCGTACCGCAAAAAAAAAAAAAAAGTTATCAAAATTGGTGAATTTTTGTGTAGCCTTTTTAACATTGAAGATAGAAGAAAAACAGCAACATTTTTGGCATATTATGCTTTATTATTTCAAGAAAGGTGAAAATGCAATTGAAACACAAGAATAGATTTGTGCAGTGTATGGAGAAGGTGCTGTGACTGATCAAACACGTCAAAAGTGGGTTGCGAAGTTTCGTGCTGAAGATTTCTCGCTGGACGACGCTCCATGGTCAGGTAGACCAGTTGAAGTTGACAGTGATCAAATCAAGACATTAATTGAGAACAATTAACATTACACCACGCGGGAGATAGCTGACATATTCAAAATATCTAAATCAAGCACTGAAAATCCTTTGCACCAGTTTGTTTATGTTCATCACTTTGATGTTTGGGCTCCACATAAGTTAAGCGAAAAAAACCTTCTTGACTGTATTTCCACATGCGATTCTCTACTTAAACATAATGAAAACGTTCCATATTTAAAACAAATTGTGACAAGACGATGAAAAGTGGATACAGTACAATAATGTGGAATGGAAGAGATCATGGGGCAAGTGAAATGAACCACCACCAACCACACCAAAGGCCGGTTCATCCAAAGATGGTGATGTGTATATGGTGGGTTTGGGAGTCCTCTATTATGAGCTCCTTCTGGAAAACCAAACCATTAATTCCAACAAGTACTGCTCCCAATTAGACCAACTGAAAGCACCACTCGAGGAAAAGCATCCGGAATTAGTCAACAGAAAATGCATAATCTTCCATCAGCATAATGCAAGACCATATGTTTCTTTGATGACCAGGCAAAAACTGTTACAGCTTGGCTGGGAAGTTCTGATTCATCCGCTGTATTCA
Source organism: Tursiops truncatus (assembly GCF_011762595.2). NCBI lineage: Eukaryota > Metazoa > Chordata > Mammalia > Artiodactyla > Delphinidae > Tursiops > Tursiops truncatus. Next base: position 98,935,985 of record NC_047038.1, read on the forward strand.
CCAGACACTGCACCTTCAGATTTCCATTTATTTCGGTCTTTACAAAATTCTCTTAATGGAAAAAATTTCAATTCCCTGGGAGACTGTGAAAGCCACCTGGAACAGTTCTTTGCTCAAAAAGATAAAAAGTTTTGGGAAGATGGAATTATGAAGTTGCCTGAAAAATGGCAGAAGGTAGTGGAACAAAAGGGTGAATATGTTGTTCAATAAAGTTCTTGGTGAAAATGAAAAATGTGTCTTTTATTTTTACTTAAAAACTGAAGGCACTTTTTGGCCAACCCAATATAAGCAACAATATTCAATACACCAAAATTTGTAATAAAAATATTTTAAAACTAATGAATAGGATATTAATTACACATAACTGAATCTTCTGCAGCTGTTAGAAAGAATGTATACTGATATGAAAAGGCCTATGAGTACTGATATGAAAAGATGCTTAAGGTATATTCTTTATGTTGTTACATATTTAATACATATGTGCATATACATATATATACAGACACATAGATACGAAATTTTGAACAATGGTTATCTGTGAAAATTAAAAGTATGGGAGTCACTTTTTAAAACATTTCTAAATTGTCTAAATTATTTATAGCATGTGTTTTTATCTTTGCAACAAAAATAAATAATAAAGGAGCAAGCCCCAGTGTTTAATAGTTATGTGTTATCAGGCATTTATTATTATTTATTATGAGCTTTTCATCCCTTTTAAGTCCTGATATCATATTGCCAACATAAACTAGACCTTCTATGCAAAGACACCTATATGATTGAACATCATTTCTCAATCAAATGCTGAGGAGGTCTGTTATTTGGGTCTCCTCATGATAACAAAGGCTAGGCTAGAACCCTCCAGGACTTAACAGTTGTCTCCTATTGCAGTAGGTTGAGGAGAGATGTAAAGCACAAGGGACAGTCTAAGTACATGCATGATATTAACTGGGCTAGACCATGTAGAAGCCTGTGGATTCATTCTGCTACTTTAGCTTAAGATCTAAACTAGAAACAGAACAAAGAACCATCTTGTTGCCCAATTTCACCCATACCATATAGCTGATCTTAGCCATCCAGATGTAACATTATGAGAAGTAGGTAAACAAAACAGTACCATCCCGTCTTCCAAAGGTCTAGTGTGGAGGATGTCTAAGCTTCTTCTCAATGCTTCCCTCTCTCTGAGCCCCAGCCCGGCCTAGCTTAGTGTCCCAAAAGTGGAGGCATCTGCCAAGTGTAAGATGCCTAGAAGCTCTAACTTAAACCACAGGTTTCATGGGGCTAAGAGAAAAGAGAACTTCAAAGAAAGGTCCAAGGAGAGTGCACACCCTACATTTAATTTTATTTGTAATACTTTTAGCCTTCCTACTAAAAATTACATTTAATTGTGTTTCTTTTGATGTGTGTGTGTGTCTGTGTGTGTGTCTTGTGTGTGTATAAAAATGTTGGGAATATGGAGCCATCAGGTTCAAAAATAAAGTCCTAACTTTGCTGTTTTCACTTGTTCATTTAGAAATATTTGAAAGGCAACAAAATTGAGGGTATAAGAAAGAGACATCAAAAATGAAGTGAAGGGGGCTTCCCTGGTGGCACAGTGGTTGAGAGTCCACCTGCCGATGCAGGGGACGTGGGTTCATGCCCCGGTCCAGGAAGATCCCACGTGCCGCGGAGTGGCTGGGCCCATGAGCCATGGCTGCTGAGCCTGAGCGTCCGGAGCCTGTGCTCCGCAATGGGAGAGGCCACAACAGTGAGAGGCCCTCGTACCGCAAAAAAAAAAAAATTGAAGTGAGGGCTTCTCTGGTGGCACAGTGGTTAAGAATCCACCTGCCAATGCAGGCGACATGGGTTCGAGCCCTGGTCCGGGAAGATCCCACATGCCGCGGAGCAACTAAGCCTGTGCACCACAACTACTGAGCCTGCACTCTAGAGCCCACGAGCCACAACTACTGAAGCCCACATGCCACAACTACTGAAGCCTGCACACCTCAAGCCTATGCTCTGCAACAAGAGAAGCCACCGCAATGAGAAGCCCTCGCACCACAACTAAGAGTAGCAACCCCTCGCCGCAACTAGAGAAGGCCCGTGTGCAGCAGCAAAGACCCAACAAAGCCAATGAATAAATAAATAAATAATAAAATAAATCTATAAAAAAATGAAGTGAGACAGTGACTAAGGTGGCAATAGTTGTTCTCTATTTTTGTAGGAAGAAATGGGAATATCAATCACGCCAATGGAAACATTGAGTGATAAGTGGGTAATTTTGGAAAATCGGCATGTAAGGCTAAAAAAGCCTTCGTACCAAATTATAAAATATGATAAGCCTAGCAGTAGTCAAGATTATATCCATGTTTTGTCCTAGGAATTGATAAAAATACTAACATTTATAGGCACGCAGTAAATATACTACTTGCTGAATGTGTTGAATGATGGGCCTAGAGAGCCAAACCTTCCTTAAGGATTGGATCTTCTTCATAAGATCCTTATTTTCTAATGTATTTGGCATTTTCTAGTCTTAATGACTATTGGGAGGTAACCATGGGTAAAGCTCCCATAGAGAAAATGATTGAATTTTGAGCTACTAAGAAAAACAATAGTTTCAGACAAAAATATATATATAGTCTATGGCCTGAAGGCCCCAAGGGGTAGCAAAATCCACAGAGCCCATGAAAACTTAATATGATTTGATGAATGTTAAAAAGCTAAATCTAGGGCTTCCCTGGTGGCACAGTGGTTAAGAATCCGCCTGCCAATGCAGGAGACATGGGTTCGAGCCCTGGTCCAAGAAGATCTCACATGTCACAGAGCAACTAAGCTGTGCGCCACAACTACTGAGCCTGCGCTCTAGAGCCCGCGAGCCACAACTACTGAAGCCTGTGCACCGCAACCACTGAAGCCTGGGCGCCCTAGAGCCCATGCTCCGCAACAAGAGAAGCCACCGCAATGAGAAGCCCACGCACCGCAACGGAGAGTAGACCCCGCTCACCGCAACTAGAGAAAGCCCGCGCCCAGCAACGAAGACCCAACACAGCCAAAAATAAATTAAAAAAAAAAAAAGCTAAATCTAAGTATTTCCTTCAAAGGATTATTCTAATATTTCATTGGATTCATTGCTAACAAGCTTTCTAAATCATACACATTTTCCTATTTTCTTAATTTTTGACCAATTGGCTATTCATATTAAGATAGAATATAGGATTGTTTGAGGAGCAGTTTACTTTAACTATAGCAAATATCTATCATTCTAAACACTGCAAATTATATTATTGTAATGAATGGTGTACTACACTGTCTTTTAGAGAGGAATTACAAATTCAGATCAAAAGTTTTCTATGTCTTTATAATACAAGGTTAATAAAAAGTAGACCCACCAACTAAAATTCACTTTAGCAGTGGTGAATTTGATATTTGTGGCTTTAACTATTTTTTAGCACTGTCACAAGTCTAAGATGTGTAAAGATTTTAAATTTTGCTAAAGCAAGCACTTGAATCAAACTTTGTCAAAGCAGTAAGGTGGTATCAACTCACTTAGCTTAAGCAGACTATGAGACTCATGGTGGAGCTTTGTTCCTTACTTGTTTTCACATGTACAGAGATTCTTATAAAAGTAATTAAACAAGGAGGCCATTAGACTGGAGTGGCTCTAGTACCTTGGCAGCCTACATAAGCAGACCAAAACCTAAGCCAGATTCAACGTAACTGAACTGGAGAAAATGAAACTTCAGAACAACCAATCAAAAACAGACAACTAGACTTCCCTAAATAAGTCAACAAGCTGTAGCCAATCAAATAATTTCCTTGCTTTGCTTCCCCTAGCTCCTATCAGTGGCACGCTCCTAAACACCTTTGGTTTGGTGCCGAAATTCTGCATCAATGTATTTTCAAAAAACTCTTTTTTTTGCTTTTTAAAAATTTTTTTTTAATTTTATTGCAATAGTTGATTCACAATGTTGTGATAGGTTCAGGCGTATAGCACAGTGATTCAGTTTTATATTTTTTTCAGATTCTTTTCCCTTATAGGTTATTACAAAATACTGAGTAGAGCTCCCTGTGCTATACAGTAGGTCCTTGTTGGTTATCTACTTTATATATAGTAGTGTTTATATTTTAATTCCAAACTCCTAATTTATCCCTCCCTCCCCCTTTCTCCTTTGGTAACTATAAGTTTGTTTTGTATGTCTGTGAGTCTATTTCTGTTTTGTAAATCAGTTCATTTGTATCATTTTTTTAGTTTCCACATATAAGCAATATCATGTGATATTTGTCTTTCTCTGATTGGCTTACTTAGTATGATAATCTCTAGGTCCATCCATGTTGCTGCAAATGGCATTATTTCATTCTTTTTTATGTCTGAGTAGTATTCCATTGTGTATATGTATGTGTGTATATATATATATATATATATATATATATATATATACCCCATCCTCTTTATCCATTCATCTGTCAGTGGACACTTAGGTTGCTTCCATGTCTTGGCTATTGTAAATAGCACTACAGTGAACATCAAGGTGCATGTATCTTTACAAATTATGGCTTTCTCTGGATATATGCCCAGGAGTGGGATTGCTGGATCATATGGCAGCTCTATTATTAGTTTCTTAAGGAATCTCCGTACTGTTCTCTATAGTGGCTGTACCAATTTACATTCCCACCAACAGTGTAGGAGGGTTCCCTTTTCTCCACACCTTCTCCAGCATTTATTGTTTGTAGACTTTTTGATGATGGCCATTCTGACCAGTGTGAGGTGATATCTCATTGTAGTTTTGATTTGCATTTCTCTAATAATTAGCAATGTTGAGCATCTTTTCATGTGCCTTTTGCCCATCTGTATCTCTTCTTTGGAGAAATGTCTATTTAGACCTTCTGCCCATTTTTTGATTAGGTTGTTTGATATTGAGCTGCAAAAGCTGTTTATATATTTTGAAGATTAATCCCTTGTCAGTGGTATTGTTTGCAAATATTTCTGTAGGTTGTCTTTTTGTTTTGTTTATGGTTTCCTTTGCTGTGAAAAAGCTTTTAAGTTTAATTAGGCCCCATTTGTTTATTTTTGTTTTTATTTCCATTACTCTAGGAGACAGATCAAAAAAAGTATTGCTGAGATTTATGTCAAAGAGTTATATGCCTCAGTTTACCTTTCAGTATTCTCAAAACAGAACCGAAATCCCTTAAGGAGTCACTTAAGGTTTTCTGTTCTAATACAAATTAGGACTGTAAAAGTCTCTAGACATATCACTCAAGGAAATCAAATTCTATAACATAACTTTAGTTTTAATTTAGATATTACCATAATTTGCCTACAGATTCACAATTAATCCGTAATTAAATGACATATATTGATTGAGTGAATACTGTATATAAGAGAACATTAGACAGGTTAATCTCTGTAGTCATGAAATCTTAGCTGAAACACCAAAGCTAAAAACAATAGGCAATAAGTACCCTCATAATCTAAAAAGGGGAAATAGTCACATCAATGCCAGCCTTACTAAATGGCTATCAACCAGCACTATCAACCCCTATCACTAGAACAACCCTACTCTCACTCCCCAGAGCGTTGTTTACCGGCTACATAATATTTAACCCCAGTGCTGCCACAGGACCAAAAGAAGGCCCAGTGAGAAAGTTCTAAGAAGAAATCAGCGTGTCTCCTAGAGCTTGAGGAATTATGAATTTGAAGACTGGTATCTGCTTCTTACCTGGTGAATTCGGAAGACAGAAGGCAATCTACTTATGCCAACTATGGCAAGGAAAGGAAGGAAAGGAGCAACTGGGCAAACCACACCCCTAGGGTTTCACATGGCAAAGATGATATGTTTCCTATGAGCCAAGTGGATGCCGTCAAATGAAATAGGGTTCAATCATGGCCTCCTGGAGAGAGCAGATCCCAGAAGTAAATGTCTGCGGTAGAAGTTGAATTTAAGAGCAAGAATTGAAGGGAAAGTCATCAGAAATATGCCTGAAAGTACATGGTACTGATCAAAGAAATGGGCAGATCCCCACAGAAGGGTTCCAAAGAGCCCATAAATGTCCCCTTTGAGAGCCCTACCATGTGGGTACCTGGCACTCCAGGACACCATGGCAGAATTATACCAGGGGACCCTAATCCACACCCTTCCTTCTTTCTTCCCTCCTCCCCCATCCAGCCCTGAAAGGAGCAGAAGCACCAGAATTAGAGATAGTGGTGTGACACAGCCAGGAGGAAAAGTGAAATAACATGCCAGTCTCCCTTCCTCACTCAGGTTCCTGTGCCACAAGTCAAGTCTGAGCTAGAAGAAATGGGTGAGCTTGGGATTGGATGTGAAATGAAAGTTTTAGTTTATACCAGACCAGACTTTTTAAAAACTGAAAAATATCCTGATTACTAAAAATCAGTGTGCTTATAATTTTTTAAAAAAGAAAGATATGAGATATACCCAAGATGTCAAGGGGCGGGGAAGGAAGAACATGGTGAATGGCAGTAGTTGGAAGAAAACAAAGCCCATCAGTACACTCATGATTTGCACAAAACACTGGACATAGCATGAAATACAGGAAGAACATGATAAGGATCCAGTCTTTGAAAAATCTTATAGTGCAGTAAAAAAGGGAAGACATATTCACGAATAACACCAATACAATGAAGAAAATTTATGGGCTACAAGAAAGGTAAAAAGTGTCACTGCATGACCAAATCTGTTTCCCTCCAAATGAATCTGATCACAACTCTTTGTCTCTTCTGTTCAAAACTTTAAAGACAAAACCTATCCTAGGCTGAGAAAAAGAATTAGGGTGAAACACAGGCAACATTAATTGTTTGTGTATTTGTTATAAAAGATTTTAATAGAAGAGCTTTAAATATTAGGTTAAAATGACTTTTAGATTTTAATTATCTATTCCTTTTAGCCATATAAATTCTATCCCTTGTCACCACAAATAATTGAGTTGTGTCTGAAAGAGAAACAAGTGCTATTTGAAAATTGGGGGTGGGAAGCAAAATTACTGCTATTTGCAAATAACGATAGTGTGAGTACTTACAAAACCTAAGAAAATCAATTGAAAAAAATGATCCATCAGTATGAGAGCTCAGTGAAGTAACTAGATGTTTTTAAAAATTAGTATCGCCTACTAATTATTACTAGTGTTTATTGTACTAACAATAAACTGCTGGTAAATATAATGGAAAAAGTTAGCATACTGTTGATGGAGGTTATTGAGAAGGGGTGACCTCTAATTGACCCACAAGGTGGACTGGGGCAATCGGAGGCTCCTCACCCGCTCCCCTGTCCTTGGAGTGAACGTTACACCCACTGGTTGCACAGTTGGAGCCATTTTCAAGGACACAGCCTTGAGAGAGCAATGTGATGTTGAGACCATCTGGATGGTATGTGTGACTGAACCCCATTAAGGCCTCTATATATAAACTTTTAAGATTCTGTTGGGCAGGTGTGGAGACTTACTTGTCTTGCGGCCGCCAATGACAAGCCTCCTGTTTAGGTTCCCTTACTATTTAAATATGCCACCTCCCAATCGGGTGGCTGCCTCTCTTTCTTTGGTCCCTCCTTGCCCTCTGCATATGGGGGCCAATTTACAAACCAACACATACACAGTAACCCAAGGTATTAAATATTTAGAAATCACACTAATACAATCTGCTGGTCCTCTATTTTTTAAAACTACATATTTTTCTGAGACAATATTTAGAAAGCAACAAGCTTTTTTACTGGTGGCAATTCTGTGTACCATTTAATCTGGAACCAACAGAATTTGTCAAAACAAGATGCATGACTTATGCTGAGACATGATGTAATCAATGGAGGTGCATAGAACCAGCCACTTCACACAGAGGTATCTGCTATTTGTGGTTCTGCTAAAGTTTATGTCTGTATAACACAAGAATTCTGAGAAACACTATTTTTATCATTCTCATCAAAAGAGAAAAATATATGTATCATGAGGGGTTTATAATTGTAAACACTGTCTTATTGAATATATTTCTGACAAGAAAAAACTTCCACTTTGATGAGAATGAAATTCCTCACTTAGAACTTGTACATGATTGATGACTGGAAAAATCTTCCATAGACTGGCTTCTGACTTTGCACATTTTAATCCTTCTTTCTCCTCCACTACCCACATATTTCCAGAAACAGGGACTGAAGGATGTATTCATACTGAGATATGATCTCTGGCTTTGTACTTTCCCATTACAAAGGATATCCATGCCATAGGCTGTAAGAGTATCCCTGGAAGACTTTCCCATCCAGGGACTGCTAAGAATAACGTAACTATATGGAAGTTACTCTGAACTTCAATGTGTATTGCCCTAAACTCAACTAAATGATTTCCCAATTCAACTTGCCCTTATCAAAAATGCCTGAAGGGCAGTGTAATGGAAAGGAAGCTGATGTGGAACGAGGAAGGGGATTTAGAATTTTAAACTGATGGAGGTTAAAACAACTTTTGCCTGGTATCATAACTATTTCTAGATGAGTAAAACCAGAATCTTCCTTTTTGCATAATATCACCTTCTTGCCTCAATTCCTCCCGCAGTTGGAAAAAAAGGCAAGGGAATGATGATATTTGTATTGGCCCCATTCTGTTCTTGCTGAGCCAGGCTGTTGTTACGTTCTTAGTTGCAGCAATTTTTGAACCACAGTGTAGACCGATCCATCTTCTCATGTGATTTTTCTACCTACTCAATAAAAACAGCTTGCCTCTTCTAAAATGTAGTAAAATTTTAAAAGCTCTGACCTTTTATTACCTGATCTTGGCAGCCTTCAATCTGAAAACAAGAAACAGAGTATCATTCTAGATGTCTTCACAGTAACTACTACATTTTCTAAAACACAGATCAAAGCAGACACACAGCTCTAGTTTGGGAGGCTGGATTTGCAGTCCCACAACCTGGTTCTCTTATAAATAATCCTCAAGGCCTAAAATGGAGCAAAGGAAGAACAGAACAGAATGTATCTAGTTGGCAACTTTGAGGGCAATGAAATCCCCAGTTTTATTTTCTTTACACACTCAGTCTTGCTATCCAGAAAGTCTCAGCCACTTTCATGGTTTCCAAAACCACTTATATTCCAATGACTCCAAATTCTGTGTTGGAACTTTTTTCTAAGCTCAAGATCCATTTAACTAATTCTAATAGAAAATTGTAACTTAGACACATGTCCTAAATGTAACTTATCATTGTCCCTTTCAAATTTGCTTCTCGGGCTTCCCTGGTGGCGCAGTGGTTGAGAGTCCGCCTGCTGATGCAGGGGACACGGGTTCGTGCCCCAGTCTGGGAAGATCCCACGTGCTGCGGAGCGGCTGGGCCCGTGAGCCATGGCCGCTGAGCCTGCGCATCCGGAGCCTGTGCTCCGCAAAGGGAGAGGCCACGACAGTGAGAGGCCCGCGTACCACAAAAAAAAAAAAAAAAAAAAAAATTTGCTTCTCAAAAAAGTGTCACCCTCTCAGTGAATGGCATTACATCCACTCATTTGTTGAAACCAGAAACCTAAACACTACCATAGATTCCTCCATTCCAGTGGAGAAGCCAAAACCAGTTCCCATCAACTTGCAAAAGGTATTTGTGCAAATCTCTCTCCAACTCCTCATTCTGTGATGTCATGTTGCTGTCTTCAAAGTGCCCTGGTGGTAATCATCAAAAAGACAAGAGATAACAAGTGTTGGCAAGGATGTGGAAAAAGAGGAACCTTGTGCACTATTAGTAGTAATGTAAATTAGTACAGCCACTGTGAAAAAGTGTGGATGTTCCTCAAAAAATTAAAAACAGAATACCATATAATCCAGAAATTCCACTTCTGAGCATATATACAAAGGAAATGAAAGGAAATGAAAAAAGGATCTCAAAGAGATATCTGCACCCCCATGTTCATTGCAGCATTATTCAAGATTAGCCAAGATATGTAAAGAACTGAAATGTCTATCAACAGATGAATGGATAAAGATGCAGTGCATATATGCAATGGAACATTATTCAACCATGAAAAAGAAGGAAATCCTGCCATTTGCAACAACAAGTGTCTGTTTGCATCACACCTGATAACATCACATTGGCAAAAAGCAAGTCACGTGATCAAGACCAAAATCAAGAGGCAGGAAGTACACTTTATCTCTACTGGCAAGCACTCCAGAGTCACATGGCAAAGAGTGCGGATACACAGAGAGTTGAAGAAATGGAGCAACAATTCAATCTACCACATGTACATTTTTTAAATGTTCCAAAATAACCAAAGCAGACTTCATGTCTTCATATGGAAAATAAACCTGACCATATGAAAAATACTAGTATAATCCAGTGTAAAATGTTCCAGGAAAAGAAATTTATTAAATTAGAGCACAATGAAGTCATAAGTGACTCACTATGAATTCTTACCTAGAAAAGAAGGGAAAATCAGAAAAATTAAGTATATCAAAACAGAGAAAGGCACCTAGGGAAATTTAAAAGTTTTAATGAAAAAAATTGACTGTGGTAATCTGGTTTGCTAACTGAAGCAAAACTCACTATAACTCACTTCCTATTTTGTACTTTTTGAAATAATTTTAACTTTTTATTTTGAAATAATTTCAAATTTACAGATAAGCTTGAAATAGTTTCAAGCTTAGAAACAGTACAAAGAACTTCCATACACGCTTCACCCAGATGCATCAATTGTCAACATGTTACACCACATTTGCTTTGCTATTTTGTGTATGGATGTGGTGGGGAGGTGTGATTTTTTCTGAACCATTTGAAAGTAAGTTGCAGACATGATATCTTTTCACCAATAAATATATGCTTTTCCTAAGAAAAAAGACATTCTCTACCATAAGCAATCACCAAAATCCAGAAAGTAACACTGATTTAATGTTATTATCTAATCTGCAAAAGTTATCCCAATAATGCTCTTTATAGGAAAAAAATCTCTGATCACGTATCATACATTGCATTTAGCTGCCATGTCTCTTTAGTCTCATTTAATCTGGAACAGTTCCTCCGTCTATATTTTTCTTTCATTATCTTGACCATTCTTAAGAAAACTGGCCAAGTTATTTTGTAGAAGGTCTTCAATTTGGTTTTATCAGGGAATTTCTCATTATTAGATTATCGTTATGCATTTTTGGCAGTATTAACATAGAAGTAGTGTTATGTCCATTTCAGTGCATCATATTAAGAGGAATGTGTTGGTCTGCACCATTACTATGATATTAACTTTCATCACTTGGTTTCTCCACTATAAAGTTACTATTTTTCCTTTGTAATTAATAAATGCTTTGTAGAAAGATACTATGGAACTATATAAATATCCTGTTCTTCATCAAATTTTTACCAAGTTTTAACATTTATTTCTATCAGTGTGGTCTTAGAAATTCCTGTTTTATTCACTGGGTAAAAAGCCATTATGATCATTTCGATGTTCAAACTGTCCCCATAGGGGTCATATAGTACTTTTATAAAATAATGAACCCCCCCAAATGGTATAATGAGTAAGCCCTCGTTAATATCCTGTTCCATGTTAGCTTTGAAAGAGCTTACTATGGGACCGTATCTCTGGCATTTTTTCTGATGTTTGTCATTGTTGTGCACTCATCAAAATTAATAATAAATCACAGGCTAAATCTATTAAGAACTTACGATGTGCTACTCATACTTGCTAAGCACTTCTCATGTATTATTTCATTTAATCTTAAAAAAAAAAACCTAGGACAGATATTATTTTTATAATAACCTATTTTACAACTGGGGCAACCAAGCCTTATAGAGGTTAAATAACAGCCAAGAAATGGGAAGCTAAAGTTTGAACCCAAGTCGTCTGCCTCCAAAGATTTTATTCTTCAGCTACGCTTTGATCTTAGATTCCTATAGGGTAGAGAGAGACCATACTTGGTAAACACCCAAATGTCGACTTCCTCAGAGTTCCTTCTGCATTTAGATCAGTCTAATGTAGGACTTGAGAGCAGATTCTAGAGTGAGGCTGCCTAGATTATGATTCATGCTCTTCCATTCATAAGCAGTATGACTTTGCCTTCAAGGCTTCAGTTTCTTCCCTTCTAAAAGAGAGGTGGTAACGAGAACACTTCACAGAACTATTTTGGGAATTGAAAGGGAGCAACAAGTAGAGCACTCGGCATGGCAACTTGGCACATAGTAGACACACAATAAATGTTTTTTTAAATACTAATATGGTTATAGACAAACCTCTGCTTATGATTTTTAACTGAAGCCACAACTGTGTTATGATTATCTCTTTGATGTAACTTTAAGTATTTCTTCCAAGAAGCAAAAAATATTTATTGCTGCCAAATAACTGCTATGTTCTGACTTCAGATTCTCTGAGACTCTGAAAACTTCTCCAAGAGTATCTTCAGATATTTTGCACCCAGTCCAAATCCGGATTTCATTAACCATTAAATTCAAAGGCAACTTTAAATCAAAGAATAAAAGAGACTTTACCTAAGTTTAGCCTCACATTAGCATGTGAGAGATCCTGCATCAGCAAAAATCTTTTTTTTAATCAACCTAAACCTCTGACTAAATTAATAAGAGTTGAGTTTGACCTTTAAAATGTTAAAAAATACAGTTCCCCATATAATTCTTGTTCATCCCCGGACCAAACCATTCTCATAGTAAATTATGGTACTAACAGCTGGCTGCCAATGAAGTCAACTATTAATTGTATGTTCACTGCACTGCCTGATATAAATCAATATGAGTAATGAGCAATTGTCCACAGTCTATAGATACACAGATCCTACATTGCAAAATAATTTAAGGTTGGCTGTCAGCTTTCTCAGACTAGATGTCATTTGGTCTTTGCTAAAGATATGGCAAATATGAACACACATTGAAAACCACCTGATCTACTGTCTCTGCAGTAAACTTCCAGTCATCTCTATGACTAGAGATGATTTTTGATTGTGTATTCCAAATAAACAACTTCTACATTTTACGAATCCCTAAAGAATCTGAAGAATGGGCTCAGGCTGTCACCACCTTATTATCTCAAGTTCTCAAAATTCCCTCTGTCCACCACCTTCTGCCTTTCCCTCTCCCTCCTTTCTACCAAACTTGCTCTCCATCTTCATAAAAGCCACCAGCCTCCCTGTTTTCCTATTTCCCATCACTATCTAGCTTCTTTCATCTTTCTTCTCAGTTTCAATACCACGGGCACTAAGGGTTAGTGACATTCGTTTTACAGTTGACCACTTCCACCTCAGATCTTGCTCACATTAGGCTGCCCCAATGTTCCCCATCTCTGACTCCTGGATGGCAGAGTATTGCTAGGAGATATGAGGAAATGACACTAACAGAATCTATCATAAATCCACTTTGTCTAACTTTGAAGGGCCCTCTATTCAACTCAACAATATTTAAGTGCAGGTTTTGCAAAGTGGATTCTGTAAGACACTCTCAGAATATGTTGATGAGTATTTGGTATGGATGGAGGATTCCATGTTAGAGGTTAACTAAGCTTAGAAAACACTGGTTTAAATGAAGTTAAACAAGTTCTTTTCTGCAAAACTTAGTAAAGCCTGGGGAGGGATTTCCAGATAGGGATTACATATGCACCATTTCTCAAAATGTTTGCCTAAGGAACCACTTTTTCACAGTACAACCACAACTTTGGTATACTGTGAAACAAGCTGGGGATATACTATACTAACTCATCTCATTAACTCCTAACACAGTTTTGAACCATGTTAAATAGGTTTTGGTACCAATTCCAATGTGGTTGGGGGGAAGGTTTTCCCCACACCAACAAGCAATTCTCAGGCACCAGCTGGGTGTCCTACAATTCAGCTCACTATCTACCCAGAGATAGCATCAAATTCCACAGGTTACGGGTTCAGTCCTACAAGACTTCCCCCCTACCCCTTTACTGATATTCTGTCTGCTCCTTTATCAACTGTAATTATGGATAGCTTATTTCTCCTTTTAGCTCTGCAGTTAGACACACATTTGCTGTCTTCTTGATGAACTGAGCCTTTCATCATTATGAAATAACCTTAATCTCAGGTAATATTCCTTGTCTTGATGTCTTCTTTTTCTGACATTAATATAGTCACCTCAGCTTACTTATGATTCATGTTTGATGGTATTCTTTTACTTTTTCCTATCCATGTTTTCATATTTAATAAAGTGTGTTTCCTGCAAATAGCATATAATTGGGTCTTGATTTTTTCCATCTTGATAATCTCTGCCTTTTATTTGGAGCATTTAAGCCATTTACATTTATGTTAATTATCATATGGTTGGATTTAAGTCAACCCTCTTGCCATTTTCATTCTACTTGTTCCTTCTCCTCTTTGTTCCTTCTTTACTCTTTTCTTATTTTTAGATGAATTGAGTATTTTTTAGGACTTCATCTTATCTCCACCATTGGCTTATTAGTTATACCTGTTTATCATTTTAGTTGTTGCTATATGACTTACAAAATGTGTCTTTAACTTAACCATAGTCCCCTTTCAAATAATGTTATACTTCACATATAAAGAATCTTACAATTCTCCTACCCTATCCTTTATTCTACAGTTGAGACTTTAATTTGATGTTATAAATTCCACAATAAGTAATTACTACTTTTGCTGTAGACAATTATCAATGATTTCTTCTGATACTGATGAATAGCTACTATCAGAACCCTCTATAAATAACACCTATAAATTATGGGAAAGTATTTTCAAAAAACACGTATCTGAAGGCAATGAAGAGTGAACCAAAACAGGCAGAAACAGGAAAAGAATCAATTAGAAGAAAGGACTGACAGACATTTCCCATTTTTTATTTTTTTAACTTCAGAGCAAGCCCAATCTGCACTAAACAGAAGTGCTAAAACTTTGATGAGAAAACCCCAGTCATGGTGGCTTGAAGAAGGATGGATTTGCATACCTGGAATTAATCCTACTTGGTAGTGGTATGTATTTGTGTTTTTTTTAATCTTTGTTTCACTGTACAGAATATGATCTTTTTCTTTAGTTCCTCTTAAAATTCGCTGTTTGACACTGGTTTTCAGCATTTTAATTATGATATGCCTCAACATGGTTTTGTTCATGTTTATTTTGCTTGCCATTTTTGACTATCTTATATCTGCAAGTCTATATATTTTATCAAACTTGGAAAGTTCTTTACCATTGTTTCTCCATATTTTTCTTCTGCTCCATTCTCTTCTTCTTGGACTCCAATTACATGCACATTAAATTTCTTAATATTGTCCCATAGCTCACTAAAACTCTGTTCAGTATTTTTTTCTCTCTGTTTTTCAGCTTGAATATTTTCTATTTCTAAGTTTTCAAGGTCACTTGTTTTTCACCTGTAGCTTATAGGCTCCTTTCAAACCTATCCAGTGATTTTTTCATTTTAGATATATATCTTTAATGTTTAAAAGTTCCACTTTGTTCTTTTTATATCTTCCATTTCTCTCCTCGTTATGTTCATGTTTTCTTTTAAATCCTTGAAAATATTTGTAGTAGTGATTTTAAAGTCCTCATCTGTTATTTCCATTAATTCTGCCATTTCTGGCTCTGCTTCTGTTGACTAACTTTCCCGTCATGGTTATGAGTCACATATGTTTTTTCACATATCTAATGATTTTGTTGCTGGACATTGTGGATGTTATACTATTGACTGTTGGATATTTTTGTTTTTGCAATTAGTTTTAATTATCAGATAAGTTACAGCTTAATCCTTCTAAGACTTTTTAAAAACTTAGGGCAAGTAAAACAGGAATTTTACTCTGAGACTAATTTAGTCCTGTTATTGAAGCATGATTCTTCTGAGGTATCTACTAATTACCCCAAGTGTTCCAGGAGGTCTCTCTAGTCTGGCTAGATGGAATCTGGTTAACTCTCTGTCCTACATGAGTTAATGGAATTGTTCACCTTATAGCTCTCTTATGACACATGTTCTTTTCCTGGCTTCATGAGCAAATGCACAGATAGGTATTCATTCAAAGACTTGAGGGACCCCCCATGCAGGTTCACGAAGCTCGCTTGCTCTCTCTCTGCACAGCTTTTTCTACACTGGCACTTTGTTTTAAAATTCAAGTTGCCTCAGCACTACAGTTTCTATCTCCTCAATTCAGTGAGTGTAATGTGCTGTGCTTGAGTTCCCCCTCCCTCTGCCACTGTTTGAAAATTGCCTCTAGAGACTGGACTATTCATAGGGCTCATATTTTTCTATTCTTTCAGTGATCACAGTCCTGAGTGGCTTGTTGTCCCAATTCTGCATGGTTTGAAAAGATTTGTTTATTTTGTCCAAGCTTTTAGTTGTTTATGGTGGAAGAACAAGTTCTACACCATAGTAAGCTCTATCATGGCCAGGACACATTTGTAAAGGTTTTCTGGCTATTATATATATTTTTAAAGAACAAATAGGCCCTCTAGATGGTTGGCATACATTTTCCAAAATTTTTAATATTTTAATATATCTATAGAAAAATATGTGCATAAACGGAAGAAGCATCTGAAGGCAAAGATCTGCTTAAGCTCTTTACAATGGATCTAATATGGTTTGCCCATCAAAATCATGAGTG
This sequence comes from Tursiops truncatus, assembly GCF_011762595.2. NCBI lineage: Eukaryota > Metazoa > Chordata > Mammalia > Artiodactyla > Delphinidae > Tursiops > Tursiops truncatus. The sequence continues at coordinate 98,952,481 of NC_047038.1, forward strand.
TAAAAAGCAGGTCAAAGCAATTTTTTAATACTTTCCTATCACCTTTGCAAAGGAAAGCTATGGCTCTCCTTATCGGGAGATTTGAAAACTCAACTCTAATGGTTTTTCTCAGTTATTAATTAGCTGTCTATGCCCATTTTATTGGATAACAGGGACAGAGGGAACTAAAACTTGACGTTTAAAGGCATATATACGTAGGGAGATGAGAATTTCAGAATTTTGTAATCCGGATTTACGCCTCTAATATTTGCTTCTACCTGGGTCAGGCAGGTAATCTAGAAGGCTAAAGGGACAAAGTGAGAACTGAGGCAAACATGCATAACATGGTCCATCTACAGAGTTCCAACAGAAAACAAAAACACTAATTCAAAAAAATATATGTGGACTTCCCCAGAGGTGCAGTGGTTAAGAATCCACCTGCCAATGCAGGAGACACAGGTTCATGCCCTGATCCAGGAAGATCCCACATGCTGCGGAGCAACTAAGCCCATGTGCCACAACTACTGAAGCCTGAATGCCTAGAGCCCATACTCCACAACAAGAGAAGCCACTGCAATGAGAAGTCCGTGCACTGCAACAAAGAGTAGCCCCTGCTTGCCTCAACTAGAGAAAGCCTGGGCACAGCAATGAAGACCTAGTGCAGCCAAAAATAAACAAATTTTAAATATATATATGCACCCCGATGCTCATGACAGCATTATTTACAACAGTCAAGATATGGAAGCAACCTAAGTGTCCATGAACAAATGAATGGAAAATGAAGATATAATGGAATATTACTCTGCCATAAAAAAGCACGAAATTTAGCCATTTGCAATGGCACGATTTGACCTGGAGAGCATTATGTCTAATGAAGTAAGTCTGACAAAGAAAGACAAAATACTGTATGTTTTCACTTATATGTGGAATCTAAAAAATAAAAATGAATGAATATAACAAAACAGAAAAAGACTCATAGATTTAGAGAACAAACTAGTGGTTACCAATGTGGAGAGGGAAGGAGGAGGGGCAAGATAGAGGAAGGGGATTAAGAGATATAAACTACTTGGTATAAAATCAACAAGAGAGGAGAGGACCTTCAAGATGGCTGAAGAGTAAGACGTGGAGATCACCTTCCTCCCCACAAATACATCAGAAATACATTTACATGTGGAACAACTCCTACAGAACACTTACTGAACGCTGGCAGAAGACCTCAGACCTCCCAAAAGGCAAGAAACCTCACGTACCTGGGTAGGGCAAAAGAAAAAACAGAGACAAAAGAATAGGGACGGGACCTGCACCAGTAGGAGGGAGCTGTGAAGGAGGAAAGGTTTCCACACACTAGGAAGCCCCTTCGCGGATGGAGACTGCGGGTGGCAGGGGGTGGGGGGGGGGAGGCTTCAGAGCCACGGAGGACAGCGCAGCAACAGGGGTGTGGAGGGCAAAGCGCGGGGATTCCCACACGGAGGATCGGTGCCGACCAGCACTCACCAGAGCGAGAGGCTTGTCTGCTCACCTGCTGGGGCAGGCGGGGGCTGGGAGCTGAGGCTCGGGCTTCGGAGGTCGGATCCCAGGGAGAGGACTGGGGTTGGCTGAGTGAACACAGCCTGAAGGGGTTAGTGCACCACAGCTAGCCCGGAGGGAGTCCGAGAAAAAGGCTGGAGCTGCCGAAGAGACAAGAGACTTTTTATTCCCTCTTTGTTTCCTGGTGCGCTAGGAGAGGGGATTAAGAGCAACGCTTAAAGGAGCTCCAGAGACAGGCGCGAGCCGCGGCTATCAGCGCAGACCCCAGAGACGGGCATGGGACGCTAAAGCTGCTGCTGCCACCACCAAGAAGCCTGTGTGCGAGCACAGGTCACTATCCACACCTCCCCTCCCGGGAGCCTGTGCAGCCCGCCACTGCCAGAATCCCGTGATCCAGGGACAACTTCCCCAGGAGAACGCACGGTGCGCATCAAGCTGGTGCAACGTCACGCTGCCCTCTGCCGCCACAGGCTCGCCCGGCATCCGTACCCCTCCCTCCCCCCGGCCTGAGTGAGCCAGACCCCTGAATCAGCGGCTGCTTTAACCCTGTCCTGTCTGAGTGAAGAACAGACGCCCTCAGGTGACCTACACGCAGAGGCGGGGCCAAATCCAAAGGTGAACCCCGGGAGCTGTGCGAACAAAGTATACAAAGGGAAATCTCCCCCAGCAGTTTCAGGAGCAGTGGATTAAATCTCCACAGTCAACTTGATGTACTCTGCATCTGTGGAATACCTGAATAGAAAACAAATCATCCCAAATTGAGGAGGTGGACTTTGGGAGCAACGATATTTTTTTTTTTCCCTTTTTCTCTTTTTGTGAGCGTGCATGCGTATGCTTCTGTGTGTGATTTTCTCTGCATAGCTTTGCTTTTACCATTTGTCTTAGGGCTCTGTCTGTCAATTTTTTATTTGTTTTTTAGTATAGTTTTCAGCACTTGTTATCATTGGTGGATTTGTTTTTTTGGCTTGTTGTTCTTTCTTTTTTAAAAATATTTTAAAAAAAATTTTTAATAATTATTTTTTGTTTTTTATTTTAATAACTTTTTTTATTTAATTTAATTTTATCTTTTTCTTTCTTTCTTTCTTTCTCCCTTTTATTCTTAGATGTGTGGATGACAGGCTCTTGGTGCCCCAGCCATGCATCAGGTCTGTGCCTCTGAGGTGGGAGAGACAAGTTCAGGACATTGGTCCACCAGAGACCTCCCAGCCCCACATAATATCAAACAGTGAAAACCTCCCAGAGATCTCCATCTCAACGCCAAGACCCAGCTCCACTCAACGACCAGCAAGCTACAGTGCTCGACACCCTATGCCAAACAGCTAGCAAGACAGGAACACAACCCCATGCATTATCAGAGAGGCTGCCTAAAATCATAATAAGGTCACAGACGCCCCAAAACACACCACCAGACATGGACCTGCCCACCAGAAAGACAAGATCCAGCCTCATCCACCAGAACACAGGCACTAGTCCTCTCCACCAGGAAGCCTAGATAACCAACTGAACCAACCTTAGCCACTGGGGACAGACACCAGAAACAATGGGCACTATGAACCTGTAGCCTGCGAAAAGGAGACCCCAAACACAGTAAGTTAAGCAAAATGAGAAGACAGAGAAACACACAGCAGATGAAGGAGCAACGTAAAAATCCACCAGACCTAACAAATGAAGAGGAAATAGGCAGTCTACCTGAAAAAGAATTCAGAATAATGATAGTAAAGATGATCCAAAATCTTGGAAATAGAATGGAGAAAATACAAGAAATGTTTAACAGGGACCTAGAAGAATTAAAGAGCAAACAAACAATCATGAACAACCCAATAAATGAAATTAAAAATTCTCTAGAAGGGATCAATAGCAGAATAACTGAGGCAAAAGAATGGATAAGTGACCTGGAAGATAAAATAGTGGAAATAACTACTGCAGAGCAGAATAAAGAAAAAAGAATGAAAAGAATTGAGGACAGTCTCAGAGACCTCTGGGACAATATTAAATGCACCAACATTCAGATTATAGGGGTCCCAGAAGAAGAAGAGATAAAGAAAGGGACTGAGAAAATATTTGAAGAGATTATAGTTGAAAACTTCCCTAATATGGGAAAGGAAATAGTCAGTCAAGTCCAGGAAGCACAGAGAGCCCCATATAGGATAAATCCAAGGAGAAACATGCCAAGACACATATTAGTCGAACTATGAAAAATTAAATACAAAGAAAAAATATTAAAAGCAGCAAGGGAAAAATAACAAATAACATACAAGGGAATCCCCATAAGGTTAACAGCTGGTGTTTCAGGAGAAACTCTGCAAGCCATAAGGGAGTGGCAGGACATATTTAAAGTGATGAAAGGGAAAAACCTAAATCAAGTTTACTCTATCCAGCAAGGATCTCACTCAGATTCGACGGAGAAATTAAAACCTTTACAGACAAGCAAAAGCTAAGAGAATTCACCCCAACCAAACCAAATTTACAACAAATGCTAAAGGAACTTCTCTAGTCAGGAAACACAAAAGTAGGAAAAGACCTACAATAACAAACCCAAAACAATTAAGAAAATGGTAAGAGGAACATACATATCAATAATTACCTTAAATGTAAATGGATTAAATGCTCCAACCAAAAGACACAGACTGGCTGAATGGATACAAAAACAAGACCCGTATATGTGCTGTCTACAAGAGACCCACTACAGACCTAGGGACACATACAGACTGAAAGTGAGGGGGTGGAAAAAGATATTCCATGCAAATGGAAATCAAAAGAAAGCTGGAGTAACAATTCTTATATCAAACAAAATGACTTTAAAACAAAGACTATTACAAGAGACAAAGAAGGACATTACAAAATGAACAAGGGATCGATCCAAGAAGAAGATATAACAATTGTAAATATTTAGGCACCCAACGTAGGAGCACCTCAATATATAAGACAAATACTAACAGCCATAAACGGGGAAATCAACAATAACACAATCATACGAGGGGACTTTAACACCCCACTTTCACCAATGGACAGATCACCCAAAATGAAAATAAATGAGGAAATACGTTTTAAATGATACATTAAACAAGATGGACTTAAGTGATATTTATAGGATATTCCATCCAAAAACAACATAATACACTTTCTTCTCAAGTGCTCATGGAACATTCTCCAGGATAGATCATATCTTGGGTCACAAACCAAGCCTTGGTAAATTTAAGAAAATTGAAATTGTATCAAGTATCTTTTCTGACCACAACGCTATGAGACTAAATATAAATTACAGGAAAAATCAGTAACAAATACAAACATAAGGAGGCTAAACAATACACTACTTAATAACCAAGAGATCACTGAAGAAATCAAAGAGAAAATCAAAAGATACCTAGAAACAAATGACAATGAAAACACAGCGACCCAAAACCTATGGGATGAAGCAAAAGCAGTGCTAAGAGGGAAGTTTATAGCAATACAATGCTATCTCAAGAAACAAGAAACATCTCAAATAAACAATCTAACCTTACACCTAAAGCAAATAGGGAAAGAAGAACAAAAAAACCACAAAGTTAGCAAAAGGAAAGAAATCATAAAGATCAGATCAGAAATAAATGAAAAAGAAATGAAGGAGGGACTTCCCTAGTGGCGCAGTGGTGGAGAGTCCGCCTGCCGATGCAGGGGACAGGTTCGTGCCCCGGTCTGGGAAGATCCCACATGCTGCGGAGCAGCTGTGTCCGTGAGCCACGGCCGCTGAGCCTGTGCGTTTGGAGCCTGTGCTCCGCAATGGGAGAGGCCACAACAGTGAGAGACACGTGTACCGAAAAAAAAAAAAACAAAGAAAAGAAATGATAGCAAAGATAAATAAAACTAAAAGCTGGTTCTTTGAGAAGATAAACAAAATTGATAAACCATCAGCCAGACTCATCAAGAAAAAAAGGGAGGAATCAATAGAATTAGAAATCAATAGAATTAGAAATGAAATCAATAGAAATCAATAGAATTAGAAATGAAAAAAGGGAAGTAACAGCTGACATGGCCAAAATACAAAGGATCATGAGAGATTACTACAAGCAGCTATATGCCAATAAAATGGACAACCTGGAAGAAATGGACAAATTCTTAGAAATGCACAACCTGCCAAGACTGAATCAGGAAGAAATAGAAAATATGAACAGACCAATCACAAGCACTGAAATTGAAAGTGTGATTAAAAATCTTCCAACAAACAAAAGCCCAGGACCAGATGGCTTCACAGGCAAATTCTATCAAACATGTAGAGAAGAGCTAACACCTATCCTTCTCAAACACTTCCAAAATATAGCAGAGGAAGGACACTCCCAAACTCATTCTATGAGGGCACCATCACCCTGATACCAAAACCAAAGAAGTCACAATGAAAGAAAACTACAGGCCAATATCACAGATGAACATAGATGCAAAAATCCTGAATAAAATACTAGCAAACAGAATCCAACAGCACATTAAAAAGATCATACACCATGATCAAGTGAGGTTTATCCCAGGAGTGCAAGGATTCTTCAATATACACAGATCAATCAATGTGATACAGCATATTAACAAATTGAAGGAGAATGGTATGATCATCTCAGTAGATGCAGAGAAAGCTTTTGACAAAATTCAACACCCATTTATGACAAAAACCCTCCAGAAAGTGGGCATAGAGGGAACTTACCTCAACATAATAAAGGCCAAACAAACCGACAGCCAACATCGTCCTCAATGGTGAAAAACTGAAACCATTTCCACTAAGATCAGGAACAAGACAAGGCTGCCCACTCTCACCACTATTATTCAACATAGTTTTGGAAATTTTAGCCAGAGCAATCAGAGAAGAAAAGGAAATAAAAGGAATCCAAACCAGAAAAGAAGTAAAGCTGTCGCTGTTTGCAGATGACATGATACCATACAGAGAATCCTAAAGATGTTACCAGAAAACCACTAGAGCTAATCAATGAATTTGGTACAGTAGCAGGATACAAAATTAATGCACAGAAATCTCTTGCATTCCTATACACCAATGACGAAAAATCTGAAAGTGAAATTAAGAAAACAGTCCCATTTACCATTGCAACAAAAAGAATAAAATACCTAGGAATAAACCTACCTAAGGAGACAAAAGACCTGTATGCAGAAAATTATAAGACACTGATGAAAGAAACTAAAGATGATACAAATAGATGGAGAGATATACCATGTTCTTGGATTGGAAGAATCAACGTTGTGAAAATGACTCTACTACCCAAAGCAATCTACAGATTCAGTGCAATCCCTATCAAACTACCAATGGCACTTTTCACAGAACTAGAACAAAAAATTTCACAATTTGTATGGAAACACAAAAGACCCCGAATAGCCAAAGCAATCTTGAGAAAGAAAAACAGAGCTGGAGGAATCAGGCTCCTGGACTTCAGACTATACCACGAAGCTAATCAAGGTATCAAGTAATCAAGACAGTATGGTACTGGCACAAAAACAGAAATATAGTTCAATGGAACAGGATAGAAAGCTAATCAAGGTATCAAGTAATCAAGACAGTATGGTACTGGCACAAAAACAGAAATATAGTTCAATGGAACAGGATAGAAAGCCCGGAGATAAACCCATGCACATATGGTTGCCTTATCTTTGATAAAGGAGGCAAGAATATACAATGGAGAAAAGACAGCCTTTTCAGTAAGTGGTGCTGGGAAAACTGTACAGGCACATGTAAAAGAATGAAATTAGAACACTCCATAACACCATACACAAAAATAAACTCAAAATGGATTTAAGAACCAAATGTAAGGCCAGACACTATCAAACTCTTAGAGGAAAACATAGGCAAAACACTCTATGATATAAATCACAGCAAGATCTTTTTTGACCCTTGCTGGAGAAATGGAAATAAAAACAAAATTAACAAATGGGACCTAATGAAATTTAAAAGCTTTTGCACATCAAAGGAAACCATAAACAAGATGAAAAGACAACCCTCAGAATGGGAGAAAATACTTGCAAATGAAGCAATTGACAAAGGATTAATCTCCAAAATTTACAAGCAGCTCATGCAGCTCAATATCCAAAAAGCAAACAACCCAATCCAGAAATGGGCAGAAGACCTAAACAGACATTTCTCCAAAGAAGATGTACAGATTGCCAAAAAACACATGAAAGAATGCTCAACATCATTAATCATTAGAGAAATGTAAATCAAAACTATAACATGATATCATCTCACACCAGTCAGAATAGCCATCATCAAAAAATTTACAAACAATAAATGCTGGAAAGGGTATGGAGAAAAGGGCACCCTCATACACTGTTGGTGGGAATGTAAATTGATACAGCCACTATGGAGAACAGTATGGAGGGTCCTTAAAAAACTAAAAATAGAACTACCATATGACCCAGAAATCCCACTACTGGGCATATACCCTGAGAAAACCATAATTCAAAAAGAGTCATGTACCACAATGTTCATTGCAGCTCCATTTACAGTAGCCAGGACATGGAAGCAACCTAAGTGTCCATCGACAGATGAATGGATAAAGAAGATGTGGCACATATATACAATGGAATATTACTCAGCCATAAAAAGAAACGAAATTGAGTTATTTTTAGTGAGGTGGATGGACGTACAGTCTGTCATACAGAGTGAAGTAAGTCAGAAAGAGAAAAACAAATACTGTATGCTAACACATATATATGGAGTCTAAAAAGACAAAACAAAACAAAATGGTCATGAAGAACCTAGGGGCAAGAAGGGAATAAAGATGCAGACCTACTAGAAAATGGACTTGAGGACACAGGGAGGGGGAAGGGTAAGCTGGGACAAAGTGAGAAAGTGGTAGTGTATATATGGACATATATACACTACCAAATGTAACATAGATAGCTAGTGGGAAGCAGTCGCATAGCACAGGGAGATCAGCTCAATGCTTTGTGACCAGCTAGAAGGATGGGATAGGGAGGGTGGGAGGGAGGGAGACGCAATAGGGAAGGGATATAGGGATATATGTATATGTATAACTGATTCACTTAGTTATAAAGCAGAAACTAACACACCATTGTAAAGCAATTATACTCCAATAAAAATGTTAAAAAATAAATTAATTAAAAAAATAAAATAAAATCAATAATATACAAGGATATAATGTATAGGGAATATAACCAATGTTTTATAACTTTAAATGGACTATAATCTATAAAAATATTGAATCACTATGTTGTACACCTGAAACTAATATAACAATATAAATCAACTGTACTTCAATAAAAAATAATAAAATTAAATAAAACTTTTAAAAACATTCCAACCGACTACTGACATGTGGGATGCAAACCAATTGTTTTCACCTCTTCTAATTACTGAAGAGAAGATAGAAATCTTAGAGATATAAATATTTTGTATGAAATCCCCTAACATACGGATTTTTGAAATTAATTCAAAATTTTAAAATACTCTAATAACAGTGGAATTTAACCTACTGGCCACTAGTACACTCTACTGTTCTTCTTCCACTCCTGAAATCAAATACCCCAGGCAATATTATCAATTAGGAGCAAAACCAATGCTTTATAGATAAGTTTCGATACAGGTTAAGATCACCTTGTAAATGACACAAGATTTCTATAACAAGAAGCGAATACATTTTGTAGATTCATAAAAGTTATCTTGACATTGAATTTCCAAAAGACCTTTATAATATTCCCTTGACAATTGTTATTAAAACTGAGTCACTGTGAGATTAATGGGGAAGGATAAGAAACTAACTTCAAAGAAATAGGAGAAATTGAGTGGGAAAAACTGAGTATGCCTTCAGTGCAATTGTCAGAAAAATGTTAAGGAAGGAGAGCTCCTACAATATGAAATATCCAAGTTGTTGTAGGCACTGAGCACTGTAAAATAGTGAAATAAATAACTGTAGAAAGTTTAGAAATTTTAGAACGATATCATCTGTACGTCAATCAAAATTGTGACAGTGGCAGAAAAGCTTCATTATGTCAAAACACTTGCTGTCATCACTTCACATGTGTAGGTGTAGAAATTCAGCATGCTTATTTTTCCTGAATACTCTGCAGTTAGAATAAACCTCATCTAGAAGAGAAACAGTACTTTTACGCATGGAAGTCAAACTTTCAATTATCTAGGTAACCAGAGAAACATGATCACATTTTTCATCTTTTAAATAAAACGGAACTATTTATCAAAATATTAATATAACAATGATATGGAGTATTTTTAAAGCTATATATAATATCTGAAATTCAGATAAATTAAATATCTAAATACAATTTAGCACTTACACATTAACTCCTAACTGTAGTCAACTACCTGGTTTTATGTATGAATTGAGAAGGAAGCTCCTTTCTAATTCCAGACTATACCACGGGAATATAATGTTTCCATTATATTGTGATTCCACTGGGAATCACAATGTTTCCAGGGCCAGTCTACAGGCTCCAAGACCTCAATCCACTTTGATAACAAGTATTTGTGTCTTTTCCTTTGCTTCTTGTTGTTTTTAATCTATCACACACACACACTAAAAAAAAAAAAAAAAAAGGAGGGGGTATTCACAAGTGACTTTTAAAGATAATTAAAATGGTGGTTCTTCAGCTCTTAGCTTTCCTACTTTATAAGGAAAAGAAACAAAAATCAAAAAATTCATAACAGTGTAATATGTCTTATATTTAACCCAACTGTCTCTTCTTTCATTCAATATATTTGTTTTGTTTCCTTACCCAATTCTCACTGCTCAAGTAGCTGGCCCACCTAGATCCTATCACTTGCCTTTTCTAGGCCTCAGTTTCATCTATTAAAGAAGGAATTTGAATAAAATTATCACTAAGATTCTATCATCCAGTTAAATTGTATAAAATAGCAACCTAACACAAAATCTGATTTGGATGTCTAAAAATATCAGTTTATACCAGAAAGTGTTCTCTACAGAGGCTATTACCTCCTCTTTAAAAAAGCCCTTTCAAATAATATTTATATATATATGTATGTATTATATATATATATAATTTAACATAGTTTTTAACCAGATATAAAATATTACCACAGTAGTATGTTAAGGAAACTTCCAAACACACACAGAAGATACTGGGCAGACTGTCACTGCCCAGGAAATGAACCTACAAGTCATTGTGAGCCTTGCCCAGGGTCCTGCTGCAGTGAAGAGTACAAAATTATCAAACATCAATCCAAGAGGCAGTATAAATAAAATTAAAAAGCAGTATCTTACTCTTACACCAAATTATAAATTATACACACAATTCTGGTCCCCACAGCACAAAAAAGAGAGACCTGGAGAAAGACTACTTCAATAATAATAAATGGGATGGCTGAGGTTATAGTCTTCGAGGTTAAACTTTTTTAAAGTAAGACTATTTAGCTTTAGTGACAGAGGGTGAAGGGGACATAATCAAAGTTATTATGGTTTTAAATAGAATGGACAGCTTAAACATGAACTCATTAATCAAACCGTAGAACACCAGAGTACCAACTGAAATTGGAAAGAGGTTTTTATAGAGCAAAGGAAGGAAGATAGCTAACATGGAAATTCTTACTTTCAAGAAATGAGATGGGCTAGTGGGGGAAGAGGGGAGGGAGTAATTTCAATACAGTTGGAGATAAGTTGAGATTTAATTTAATGAAGATGTACCTTATTGTGTCTAGAATACCAGTACTCTAGATATGAGAGAAATGCTTAAAACTTGGAACTTCTCTTCAAGATTTATCGTCTATCTGAGACAAGTGTACATTCATGGATTAACAATCCAGAGTAACTGCTGAGAGAACAGAAGGGGCATAAATCTAAACTTCTAAACTTTTTTGTTCCATTGTTAGAGATAAAAGTTTAATAAGTAGACGATTCTTGGCCCTATGATAGTGTTCCTTATGTTACAATGTTCTCAATGAAAACTATAAAGAATATAAACTACGATTTTCCGTTTAACAATGACTTCACATTTCATGGGTTAAAAAAGTAACCTACATGGTAAAATAAGAAACATGAGCAAAAATGCAGCTTAAAATCATAAAAACTGAAGACATACATAAGCCCTAAAGTAACAGGCAGCAGAGTATAAATGTGCACTTACGGCCAGTCCTTCTGGAAGGCCAGCACAGTAATGTTGGCCTGGGGGAGGCAGTTTAGGATTTAGAAGATGGATCTTGGAGTCAGACTGCCAGGGTTTGGATCTTGGCTTCGGCATGGAAAAGTTGTTTAGCCTTGATCACTCTCAAGTTCCTCATCTATAAAATGAGGATAGATATAGTTATCAACCTTACAGAGTGGTTGTGAAGATTAACTCAGATAATTCCTGTAAAGCCCTCAACACAAACGTCAGGTACATTGCAAACACTCCTTAAACTACTACTACTAAGAACAGATCCCTGAAGCCATTAGGAGCTGGGTGAGCTTGTGGAGTCCCTTCATCTCTAGGACAGGAGCATTGGTTTGCATACCTATTAAAAGAGAGTAATAATAATACCTGCCTCATAGTGAAAACTTCAGTAGGAAACAGAATAAGAACATGTATGAAAAAAATGCTTTGTAATATATAAAGTGCTAAACATATGTGCATTATTGTAACACAACAATTCCCTTCCACCCCTTTAAGAGACAAACTACCTACATTTCTGTCTGCCTTGCCCATAGATGTATCCCCAGCACTTAGAATCATGATTGGCACGTAGTAATAATCCAAAACTATTGTTGAGTGAATAAATGAACATCACATTTCTATAATTCTGAAGCTCCTTTTGTTTGACCTTTTGCCTCCCTGAAGTCAGATGAGGAATGTGAAGCAGAGAGGAATCACCTACACTGTATTAATTTTGTATTGCTGTGTAACAAATTCCCACAAACCTCATGGCTTAAAACAACCCCCATTTATGAGCTCATGTTTCGGTGGGGCAGAAGTCTGGCACAGGGCAGCTGGGTCTCCTGCTTTGGGTCTCACAGGGTTGCAATCAAGGTATCAGCCAGGCTGCCTTCTCTCCTCTGGAGGCTCAGGTAGCGAAGAATCCACTTCCAAGTTCCTTCAGGTTGCTGGCAGATTCTCAGTTCTTTCAGTTCTGCAGAGCTAAGGTTCCCATGTCCTGGCTGGCTGTCAACTGACTGCTCTCCACTGCTGGAGGCTGCCTACACGCCTTCTCACCTGGCTTCTCCATAAGCAGTTCACAACACAGCGGCAGCAGAAGTGTTCAAGGCCAATCTCCCTCACAGTGAATCCCCCTCGGGCTTCGAATCACTGATTCCTACTACTCATCCGCTAGAAAAAAACTCTCTAAAGGAAGATCCAGATAATCCTCCTCTTGCTTTATTGTAACATAATCAAGGAAGTGATATCTCAACATATTCAGAGATTCCACCCACACTAAAAGGGGAGGGATCAATGCAAGGGCAAAGGTCATTAGAGGTCATTCTTAGAATTTTGCCTACCACATACTCTATGTTGTATGAACAAAGATAGGTTGTCATAATATATTGGTGAATTTTCTTAAAAGCCAGTCATACCCATCTCCTAGAGAAATGGAAATAGAACCAAAAATAAACAAATGAGACCTAATGAAATTTAAAAGCTTTTGCACAGCAAAGGAAACCATAAACAAGACGAAAAGACAACCCTCAGAATGGGAGAAAATACTTGCAAATGAAGCAACTGACAAAGAATTAATCTCCAAAATTTACAAGCAGCTCATGCAGCTCAATATCAAAAAAAACAAACAACCCAATCCAAAAATGGGCAGAAGACCTAAACAGACATTTCTCCAAAGAAGATATACAGATTGCCAACAAACACATGAAAGGATGCTCAATATCACTAATCATTAGAGAAATGCAAATCAAAACTACAATGAGGTATCACCTCACACTGGTCAGAATAGCCATCATCAAAAAATCTAAAAAAAATAATTGCTGGAAAGGGTATGGAGAAAAGGGAACCCTCCTGCACTATTGGTGAGAATGTAAATTGATACAGCCACTATGGAGAACATTATGGAGGGTCCTTAAAAAACTAAAAATAGAATTACCATATGACCCAGCAATCCCACTACTGGGCATATACCCTGAGAAAACCATAATTCAAAAAGAGTCATGTACCACAGTGTTCATTGCAGCTCTATTTACAATAGCCAGGACATGGAAGCAACCTAAGTGTCCATCGACAGATGAATGGATAAAGAAGATGTGGCACATATATACAATGGAATATTACTCAGCCATAAGAAGAAATGAAACTGAGTTATTTGTAGTGAGGTGGATGGATGTAGAGTCTGTCATACAGAGTGAAGTAAGTCAGAAAGAGGAAAACAAATACTGTATGCTGACACATATATATAGAATCTAAAGAAAAAAAATGGTTCTGATGAACCTAGGGGCAGGACAGGAAGACGCAGATGTAGAGAACATCTTGAGGACATGGGGAGGGGGAAGGGTAAACTGAGACGAAGTGAGAGAGCAGCATGGACATATATATATACTACCAAATGTAAAACAGATAGCTAGTGGGAAGCAGCCGCATAGCACAGGGAGATCAGCTCAGTGCTTTGTGACCACCTAGAGGGGTGATATAGGGAGGGTGGGAGGGAGACACAAGAGGGAGGGGATATGGCGATATATGTATATGTACAGCTGATTCACTTTGTTATACAGCAGAAACTAACACACCATTGTAAAGCAATTATACTCCAGTAAAGATGTTTAAAAAAAAAAAAGCTGGTCATAGAACACATGTCTAGGATGAACCTTTACTTTTTAATTAACGTGTTTAAATATGCAAAAAGAGAGTCAGGCTATATATTACGCAGTTCACAGTGGTAATCCCTGGAGAGTGAGGCTAAGTCTCTCTCAGTAAGCATACACTATCCTTAAAATTAAAAATAATACAAAGAAAAAAAAGAAATTGACCCTTTCACTTACGTTTTTCATCTTTTTTAAATGCAAATTCTAAACACTTTCTTCTCCTCCACTTTAATTCGGCTCACCAATAACATAACAGAATTGAATAAAATAATTTCTTCCCCTTTAAGGCATCTTTCTTCAAGAGTTTTACAGATATTTCTCTACTAGTCACCCCCTAGTTCTTGCACCACGCTTCCCTAGAGTCTTCCCTTAAGCTTCAGTTCAGAAGACACTGTCTCGCCGGTCTCAAAGGCAACCAGAGCCTCTCAGTTCTGCAAACCCCACTCTTCCACTTATGGACTCAACACCATCATGTTTATCAAGTAAAATAGGTCTCATCCACTTTTATCTGCCCAGGGAAAGAAAATAAAACTTCAAAAAACCCTCCAGTTTAAAGAAAACCATTGTGCTGTATCTAAGCATAACTGCACAAACCATGTTTGCAGCAGTAGATTGGATTAGCTGTATACTGTAAAATAAATGAGCTAGAAATCCAAGCAGTAGGTGCGCTGATATTTTGTTGTAAAATTCATGTGTCAATAAATCTTTGACAAGCAGTATTTCCATACTTAAACTGAGCAATGGATTGAAGCCTGAAAAAAGAGCAGAGGATATATTCTGCAGTTGTCTCTTAAATTGCGTTACCCACTGATAGTTTTTCCCATGGAAAAAGCAATCCCTCCCATATAGAGAGACTGCATGCCAAGAAACAAGCTCTAATTAAATCAGTTATGTTGCATTATGCCATGTGAACAATGTGAGCCCACAGCAATCTTTCCATGGAAAAATTAAATAAAACATATTTATAATTCAGATGTATATAAACATGGGATACCTCATACATTGCTTGTCATCTGCTCATAAAAGCTCTGAACTCTAAATATAATGGATTCTTGGCTGGGGTGAGAGGTACCAAAGACATTTTATAACATATTTAAACTTCATCCAGATTCTTACACAACCTCTCAAATAAGCTAGAAAAAGCCCAGAATTCGTGATCTTTTGTACATCAGTACCAACTCGTACCCTGATTATCTACTCTTAAAGTTTCAATAATAAATTTCTTATTGTGCCTTGGTATCAGCCATCTTTAACTGCCCACACAAAGCCTGAAAGGCTTTACATTGTTTGAAAGTACCATAGCAACATACCATATAAATCAAAAGCAGTGCTAACAAAGAAGAGTTGGTCACCTTGAGTAACTTTCCCTAGTTGCCTACTAAAGTTAGGAGTAAAATACATTTTTCAATGTGTTAACAGTGCGTGATTTTGTTGTTGTTGTTACTATAATACAGATTTTTCATTTAAAGTTGCATGTTTCATCTTCAGAAAAATCTCTTACCTAAACCTTTCAAAGAACTGAGCAAACATACATTTCATTGTACATTATTATGTGGAAGTGTTTTGAAAAGCCAAAAGCACTGCATAAGCTTTAAAAATCATCACTATTCCCAGTGTTTAACTTCTGAAATATGCAGGATGCTGAGCAAAGTTGACTTTTCTAGTTTTCTAGTTAACTAACAGGTGGACTTCAGTGTTCTATCTAGAACTTGAATATGTTCACAGATATTTCTCTCAATACTTAGTTTACTATGAGAGATAGAAGAACTGGGTTTAGTTAATTGTATAATGTCCCTTCAGGGCAGGTAATTAGTAAAAATGGGTCACAAAGAAGCTAAAAGACATAACCACAGCAAGAAAATACAACAAACAGCAGAAATGAACCATACATTTAATCCTCAAAGTTCTCATGTCAAATAAAATTTTAAATAATAGCAACTGAGTTTATTAAGAGTACAAAATCTGGATAATAAAGATATCATTGAATTTGTTAAGATAATGCTAAATGTTTTAAAAGATAAAATCTAAGATCTCAGCAGGTTATCACAAAGGTTCAGGAAGGAATGGAGAGCAGGAATTCCATGCAGTCATTCAGGGACCCAGGCTGATGAACGTTCTGTCATCTTCAACTATCAGCTGCCAGAGTTGCCCTAAGGATAAGTGTGTGTCCAGTAGATGGAGCAAGAGGGAGGGTAGAACATCACAGAGACTGTGCCTTGGGTCAGACGTAGAAGTGATGTGCATATCTCCCACCCACATTCCATTGGCCTGAAATCAGTACTATGGTCTCATCTAAATGCAAGGGAGGCTGGAAAAATGTAGTCTAGTTGTCTGCCAAGGAGGGAAGAAAACTGACTTGGTAGACTGAGAGCCAATTTCAGTCAAACTGCAAATGTGCTCTTAACCCCCACTCAAAAGAAAAAAGAAAGAGAACAAACATCAAGAACAACCAAAAAAGAAATGTTTTCTTCTAGCAGGGCAATTTAGTCTGGCTTTTCCAGAACTTCCATTTTTCGAAGCCATTCAAACCTCAATTCTTGTTCTTCTATTGGATGGTATGTCCATTCACATGGCATTCAACTACACAAGAATCATAAAATATGGAAATGAGGGCAGAGCAGAAAACTTAGGCAATTCAGTGTTCAGAAGCATGTGGACCTGGGACTTCCCTGGCAGTCCAGTGGTTGAGACTCCAAGCTTCCATTGCAGGGGGTGTGGGTTCGATCCCTGGTTAGGGAACTAGGATCCCACATGCCACACAGCACAGGCAAAAAATAAAAAAAATTTTAAAACAGAAGTTTGTGGACCAACTTGACTTGCTAATCCACAGTCTGTGCTTCTGGAGAGTAGAAGAAGGGGGAGTTCACAATCCACAAACCAATTTGTGTTGTTTCTGCAACATTGCAAAAGTGCGACTCATGAATATGTTAATGAAATTACAATGAGAGTTTTGGCACTATTTCATCACCTCAGCTAGATTAGAGAGTAATAACACTATGGGTTTACACGTCTTCAGAAACTGCTGTGGTAGTAAAAAAAAAAAAAATTGGATCTGCGATATTCATAATGCAACAAAAATTACAACCATGCTACAATAAAATAATGATAATTATTTTATACGTAAGAGTGTGCAACATACACACACAATAGTTTACTGTTAAGGTCATTAAATGCTTTCCCATGTTTCTGTTTTCTGGTGTTAATGTGAGTCTGTATTTGTGAATGGATTCACATCTCTGCCTACTTCCAAAGATAGAGAAGATATAAAAATGGAAATAGTGGGTGGAACATTTTTATTGGCAAGACAGGAACCTCCTTTAGAAGCATTTAGCACTTTTCTTTGATCATTAATTAGGGTTCTAAGAACAGAAGGACTCAGAAAAATCTATTCTTATCTTTATATTCCAATTACTAATGTAATAGTCAAATTATGTCCTAAGACTCTGGAACTGTTCCACGGGTTCAAGCCTATTTAAGAGTTCATGAATGCATTGTTTTAAGGTAGTGACCTATTCAACAGGTAGGGAACTTTACAGAGGCCAAAAGATTAAAGATTAACTGAAAAATCTTCAACAGCTTCATTAAGCAGCCCAGACCACATAGAGGCAACCGACCATTTTTTCCAAATGGCAACTAGAGTGTCTAATTGGAGCATTCAGCTGAGCTGAAATATCAGATCCTCCCAAAATATCAGAAATTATGCTCAATCTCCAACTTCCCAAAGGATGTTCTCATTAGGAGCTACAAGAAGTATAATAAGATTTGGGAAATAAAAATCCATAGGCTCAAGGATTTGGAATCCTCTCTGATTCCTAAGAAATGAGGATGCTCCTGGTTCCATAAACCAAGAGTATGCTGCTAATTTTCTCACTGTGTTTTACAGGCACATTATAAGAAAAGACACTAGAGTTTCTATTACATTTGTTTAATCAAGAGAGAAGAAATATTTTTCCAGATTAGTGAGTAATGACCTTATGTTTGTTAAGGGATATGTAGCCACTAAATACTTTTATACACATTATCTCAAGTAATGCCAACCATCCGTCAGCATGAGGCTAGACATAGACTTATTTGTGATGTTATATATCCCAAAATGATGAAATTGTAAGGCTACTTATATAGATCCTCTGTCCTTCTGGTGTGTCCACTCAGTTTACAATTTTCACAACAACAACAACAAAATTGTGACCAGTGACACTTCCAGAGTATCCCTGACCCAGAATGCCTTCATTTTGAGAGAAATTAGGTCCTGTTAAATAAAGAAGATTATCTTGCTTACATAGAAGATTGTTGGGATCCAAGAAAAGGAAATAGTTCACTATGACTATATATAAACGGCACTTTACATGTTTGGGCTTCTACATACTTACATTTGTATATGTATGTACATGGATACACACATACATACAATCACAGGAGAAAAAAGAACCAGCCAAATTGGAAATTATCCTTGAGTTGGTATACATTGAGAGTGCTGTGTTTACTTTGATCCCAAACACACACCTGATTGCCTTTGGTGATACAGTGTCATAAGTAAGTTCTAGGTTGCGATTTAGGAGAAGAGTTCTAGGTTAAAGTTTTTTTTCTTTTTTTTTTTTTAACTTGGTAAAGAATAACTCAGTAATATCGAAGATCCCTTCCAGCTCTAAAATTCTGACTCTCTGCCTTCGCTTTGCTATGGAGACCTGGACTCTATGGCCATAAACACATCTCCTTGGATCTCATTTGACATAACAGTAAAACTATCTTACACATGCTCTGCCTATCTCATAGGAATAATCTAGGGACATAAGTCTTCCTGCTATATTTGTCAATCTGAAATATTTGAATAATTATGAGATTAATTCACAAAGTTTATAATCTAGATTAAAAGGCAATTGGAAGAAAAAAATAGCACCAGAAAGGATTGTTTATATATAGATTCATTTTCCTTTGTTCCTCCTTAGCCTATTTTCAGACCCATTTTCTTTGACCAAAGCCTTTGGTGGCTTGGTATCAAAATGAATTCAAAAAAATAAAGATTGAAAATTAAAACTAGAAAAAAAAAACTACTGAAGGTGAAAGAGTAGTCTGGGGTAGAAAGTAATATAGAAAAATTCAAGTATATGAAAGAATAGAATTTTTTAAATTTATATGTCTACAGAAGAAACTGAAAGATTTCATTAAAACGTCAGGAACTGTTAGTTCTACTTAGATCATAAATAAGTAGCAGATTTTTATTCTAATTAAGCAACACTTTCTGAAAAGCAGAGAGTGTAAATGTGATTTGATTTAATATGACCATCTAGAATATTTATATTATGGTTCTTACACTCTTTTGGTGGTGAGCCCCTTTGAGAATACAATGAAAGCTTTGGACCCTCTCTCTAGAAAAATACACACGCATGCAATTTTGCATATAAATTCAGGACCCTACTGGGCCATGGACCATAGGTTAATAACTCCTGATTTACAATGTTACAGCCCTGTTTATAAAGTACCAGGGCTCTTGGATCAGAAGAGTCTGAATTTGTAGGGTTATTTACATAAATTTGCATACTCTATTCAATCTGCTCTACCTCTATGTTTATAAGATACATTATTTGGTCTAACCTACTATGATAGTATTCAAATTCAATATCACTGACATGGTACACATAAAATCCTTTAGCAGATTTTTAAGCCAATCAATTTAATCACATCTCACAACCAAGGCATAGCTAGGAAAACCCTGGCCAAAATGAAAATTGTTGTCCCATGGGTTTTCATGCAGTGAAGCCAGGCACACCCTGTCTTGGTCTTAACACACAAATGCTACAGCCCCTTCCTGATGTCGCCTGTACCCCATGCAGCCCTAGAATGTGATGAAACTGCCCTTGGTAGTTTATTTACTAACCATCAAAGTTATTCTTTCATTACCTTCAGAATGTAATGGTTATTTTATGAAGACTCATTAAATTTAATGAGATACAGCTGTGTTTATTGCTATCCTATAAAAGGAGATGCAGGGGTGTGGGGTGGGGGGTGGGGCTGGCTTCAGACTGACTCTTGCTTCTGTGGAGTACCAAAAATAAAATGTCAGCCCTTGCCTTGTACTCAGATCAAGGAGCTTCAGAATTCAGAAGTCATCCCAACAGTCAAAGTTGATTAGGAGGATCATTATGACCACTGTTGTTCTTAATACAACCTGGCCTTATTAACCATCATAGCAAACTCATATAACTCAATAGCAAAAATACAAAACAACAAGGGTTTCCCTGGTGGCGCAATGGTTGAGAGTCCGCCTGCCAATGCAGGGGACGCGGGTTCGTGCCCCGGTCCGGGAAGATCCCACATGCCGTGGAGCGGCTGGGCCCGTGAGCCATGGCCGCTGAGCCTGTGCGTCCGGAGCCTGTGCTCCGCAACGGGAGAGGCCACAACAGTGAGAGGCCCATGTACTGCAAAAAAGAAAAAAATACAAATAATCTGATTTTAAAATGGGGAGAGGATCTGAATAGACATTATTTCAAAGAAGACATACAAATAGCCAACACGCTTATGAAAAGGTGCTCAACAAAACTAATCATTAGGGAAATGCTAATCAAAACCACAATGAGAT
The DNA here is from genome assembly GCF_011762595.2 of Tursiops truncatus. Lineage (NCBI taxonomy): Eukaryota > Metazoa > Chordata > Mammalia > Artiodactyla > Delphinidae > Tursiops > Tursiops truncatus. Next base: position 98,973,301 of record NC_047038.1, read on the forward strand.
ATCACCTCACACCTGGAGAAGGCTCTTATCAAAAAGACGAGAGAAGGGCTTCCCTGGTGGCGCAGTGGTTGAGAGTCCGCCTGCCGATGCAGGGGACACGGGTTCGTGCCCCGGTCCGGGAGGATCCCACATGCCGCGGAGCGGCTGGGCCTGTGAGCCATGGCCGCTGAGCCTGCGCGTCCGGAGCCTGTGCTCTGCAACGGGAGAGGCCACAACAGTGAGAGGCCCGTGTACCGCAAAAAAAAAAAAAAAAAAGACGAGAGAAGTGTTGGTGAGAATGGGGAGAAAAGGGGACTTGTACACTGTTGGTGAGAATGTAAATTGATGCAGCCACTAAGGAAAACAGTATGGATGTTCTTCAAAAAATTAAAATAGAATACCATATGATCCAGCAATTCTACTTCTGGATATATAGCTAAAGGAAATGAGGGACTTCCCTGGTGGTGCAGTGGTTAAGAATCCGCCTGCCAATGCAGGGGACATGGGTTCGATCCCTGGTCCAGGAAGACCCCACATGCTACGGAGCAACTCAGCCCATGCGCCACAACTACTGAGCCTGCGCTCTAGAGCCTGCAAGCCACAACTACTGAGCCCTCATGCCACAACTACTGAAGCCCACACACCTAGAGCCCATGCTCTGAAATAAGAGAAGCCACGGCAATGAGAAGCCCATGCAACACAACGGAGAGTAGCCCCCCACTCGCCACAACTAGAGAAAGCCCGTGTGCAGCAATGAAGGCCCAACACAGCCAAAAATAAATAAATAAAATAAAGTTTTTAAAAGTTATTTTAAAAATTAAAGGAAATGAAATCAAGATATCAAAGAGACATTTGCACTCCCATTTTCACAGCAGCACTATTCACAATAACCAAGACATGGAAACAACCTAAGTATCCATCAATAAATGAATGAAATAAAGAAAATGTGAGAAAGATAGATAGGTAGATATACAGATAACATTATTTAGCCATAAAAAAGAAAAAATCCTCCCATTCACAACAACAAAGTGTGGTATGTATGTATATACGATGGAATATTACTCAGCCAGGAGAAAGAAGGAAATCCACTTGCAACAACATGGATGGACCTTGAGGACATTATGCTAAGTGAAATAAGTCAGAGAGAGAAAGACAAACACTGTATGATTTCATTTATATGTGTAATCTAAAAAAGCAGAACTTTAGAAACAAAGAGTAGTCTGGTGATTGTAAGGGGCTAGGTGGTGGGAGACATGGGAAGATACTGGTTAAAGGGTAAAAAATTCCAGTCATAAGATGAATAAGTTCTCAGGATCTAACATACAGCATCAATAATAATCTAACAATACTGCACTGTATACTTAAAAGTTGGTAAGACAGTAAATCTTAAATGTTCTCACCAAAAGAACAACAAAAAATTGTAATTAGGTGAGGTGAAAGACATGTTAACTAATCTTATTGTGGTAATCATTTCACACTATGTACATGTATGAAATCAGCACACTGTACACCTTAAACTTACACTATGTTATATGTCAATTACATCTCAATAAAGCTGGGTAAAAAACAGTAACAGCAACTGTCATAGTAATAATAACATCAATAATAACAATGGCTATCAATTATTATACCATTACTTCATGCCAAGCATTATTGTTTGCACATTACATATTATCTCACTTAAATTTAGTTATTCCATTGGTCATAAAGCCAGAAGACACTACATCTTCACATGCAGTCTGGAGATTCAGTACAGTCTGCAGATTGTAAGATGGACATGATGTCTCAGAAAAGCCCCATAGGAAAGGCAAAAGAGTAGGCCTAGATTCCAAAGTAGAACCAGTAGAAAACCTAAGAAGAGTTTCCCAGATGCATTCTTAGGGGCAAGTTCTGCCTTGTAATTTTATGGCCAGATCTCACGGCTGGAGCATCTTGTCTTGGAGCTCACCTAAACCAGGAGCATTCAGTCCTCCAGTAGCAATCAAGAGGCAAAAAGTCCTGACCAAGAACCGCTTAAATGAAGTCTGAACACATGGAATTTGGAAATAGGATTTGCTGCCTCTGTGGTATATCAGGTTGGAGTTGGAATCTTTAGTTCTCGGCAGTGATTGGGTGATCATGGATTGTATACTGCAGCCCTTAGAGCAGACTTGAGGTATTTTCATGTTTAATATATGAGAATTAAATTCTATGTTAAAAAATATGGTAATTCCAGAATCTGAGTGGTGGGTATGTTCATTCCATTACCTTAATCTTGTCATTCATAAAGGAAAAAAGAAAATTTCATGTAGGCTCCAACATGAAGTTATTTGTCTGACTTACCTGGCTTATCTCCTTTTACGTATTCTTTCTTTTTAACCCTGTCCCAGAGGATGTCTAGCTTCACAGGCACTCAAAGAAGGGCCAGGCTATTTGGAAGGCAGAACGTGGAACACCCATTGCTCTCTGAGTGCAGATTCATTCCACTGAAAAATCTTCCACAATATATAATGAATATTGAGTATCTGGAAAACAGAAATATTTCTACTAACTAATTATTTCTAAATCTATTTCTAATTAATTTTAAATATAAGCTTATGAGAAGATTGTCTCTACACTCTGTGACCTGCAAGTGTCCCAGAGTTGCATTTCAGAGACCAAGAAGAAAAATAATCTGGATGAAGAAAGACTAGAGGAGAATATGTATTTTTCCCTTCAAAATATTTAGTCCAGTCTACTTGGGAAAGCAGGTTAATAACCAGGTGAAACAAATAGAAAACAATACAATGCTGAGGTATGGAGACAATAACAAATCCTCCCAGTCTCCAGAAAAAGTAACTCTAAAGTAGGATGCATGCCTGAAAATTTCTAACTATTCCTAAGTCACATTGAAAGTTACCAGGGTTTGTTTAGGGGACATCCTCGTGAACTAATATGATTCAATTAATCCACCAGTCAATTTACTAGGAAAGAAGTTTCTCTCTAGGAGCAACAGAGTCCCACAAGAAACTGTCCCTTGGAGAGTGCAAATCTTTTTCTTCAGGGGCCATAAGGAATTCTGTAGTAAAGTACTTATCCAGAGCACTAATAGGCAGGCCATTTACACTTGGTGGTGTTTACTGTCATACACACTATGGGACAGTTTTAATTAAACAACACTGATTTATCCTCATACTGAATACTTGTTTATTAGTGTTGTGTGAGGTAAGCACAAAAGTTCACTGTTCTTAGAACCAACATAGCTATATATATTGCTTAGCCTCTCTTCTTCTATCACGTTAAACTATATGACAGACAACAACTTCAAATTAAGAAAGAGTCTGTGGCTTTAACATGATGTGTAATACATTTAATAAAGGCAGCAGTTAAGTTTAGAGCCTAAATTTGAATCCAGATTAACACCTCTGTTAATCTTGGTCAAGTAAGTAACCTCTCTGACCCTCAGTATACTCATCTGTAAAATGAGGATAATAATAATAATAATACTTCATAGGGTTATTGGGAGGATTACATGAGATGATGCAAAGTATGTGAAGATGTATAATGTATGTTAGATAGTGCCTGGTATATAGTTAGCACCCAATAAATGACAAATGTTACTAAAATTTGGGAAAGGAAATCTTTAAAACTTATATTTACAAAGAGTTATTTTTTACCATTCTAAGAAATGAGGTAGAATCTTTAAGGAAACCTTAAAAGGTAAAGTAAGCTTTTCTATGCTTATTTAGATGAAGTTGAAAAAAAGTCTATTCCTGTTTTAATGCAGTGATCTAATTAACCTTTTGCCAGTATTAAAATAACTTTGAGTCAGTCCTGTGACCTCAACTGCTTAATGTCATTGACTTTAAACAGGCTTTTTGGGATGGTCAGAAACAGCATCTGGTGAGACAGGCAAAAGGTCAAATTCATTTACTTTGTAATAAATAGCAAATATATTTTACATTAGCTGCTTACAAATAAGAAGAAATGCATAAAATTCATTTGTCAAAGAAGGTAAGATATTACATAACGAATTTAAAATAAATCAAAAAATTCCAAAAAGGAGCCAACATTGATTTTTGGTCACACACCACTTATTTTATACCAGGAAGTGATTAAATTATTCATTTTTATAAACTAAAGAAATACATTTCCAGCTAACATTAAAATGAAGTAAAGATGAATCTAATTAAACAACACTGATTTATCATCATAAACATTCCTATCTCAGGCAGAGAAATCACTGAGCTCTATCTAGTGAAAGAGAAAAGATAAATGTAGCTTGTGAAAATGTCAGAATTGTAGAACTATCTGATTTCTAAAACTCTTCCTTGTTTTACAAATGTTTAGGCTTCAAAAACCAAAACTCTAGTGACGTCTTCCAGGTTATCCACAAACTCTAGGATGAATGACTCAAAAATAGCCTATTTTATCAACAAAACAATGTTGGAAAAAATAGTTTCAAAAGAGAATCCCAACCATGAATAGTATTACATTGTTTAACCAAGACCTATACACACAACCACATCTGATTTTTGTACCTCTTATTGAAATCTTGGAGGGCTTTTTTTCAGACTATTTGTAGAGCAAGTTTCTTTCTATTCATATAACTCTAAGCTGAGTTTCATTGGTATGTAATCATCATAATGACTCTTGATACAGCAGAAGTAGCCATATCTTTTTATTTACAAATTCCATTCATCAACTTCATGTCCATTTCTGTTCCAAAAGGACACCAAAAGGAGGGCATGAAAGCATTCAAATATACTGTTAATATATGTACAGCCTAGAGTCTTTTTCGAAATGATGTCAAGTTCAAACGCCTGCCTGTCCAGCATTGTTAAGAAAGATTTGTAAAGCATCTCCTTATTGGAAATATATCCAGCTTCTCTCTCTTCCCTGTAATAATAGTAAACTAGTTACTCAATATTCGGCTTCTGTACATAGTTACACATTATACAAAAGCACTTTATGCCTCAAGTGATCATGTAGGGCCATCACTCGCCTTATATTCCTCTAAGCTCAAATGTTTACCGCTGCAGCAGGCTCATTCAGTTATCATTTATATCAGTTATCAGTTACAAACTGGTCATTCCAATCCCTCCATTATTAATTTTTTTATTGCCCTTCAGATCATGCCCCATTTTTCAAGTGGTATTTCAGAGCCTAAATCGTTTCTTTCTGCAAAAAATCCAGCCATAAATGCCAACTATTTGTAGTGCATTATCATTTGTAATGTCCTAATTATTTTACATAATCAATAACATCAAGTCCCTTTTCTTGGGGACTTTCTGTTTCTTTACATTTTATTCTAAACACGTCAGTTTCCATCAAGTGCAAAACCGATTTTCTTGTCCTGCATCTGCTCTGAACACAACCTTAATTCACCATAAATCTATTTGTGCTCACTGCATAGTTAGACCCAGTTGGTTATGCTGATATAATCCTGGGGCCAAACATACCTTGCTCTGCAAAACTTGTAACTGAAATGCTATCCTGACGATGATCACAGTGACTAGAGGGGGTGTTTTATTTCATTGTTGTTATTTTTGCAGAGGTCTCTGTTTATGATGTGATGCATTTGGGCCTAAGCACATTAGCTGCATTATTCATTGGGTACATTTGTCAGAACATGCATGTGTATAAAGAACTAATGATCCACATTAAATTAATGGCGCTATAAAAAAGAAAAATACTCCATACAAGCAGCTATGTCAGAAACTACAGACTTTGATAAACCATAGAAAGGACCTAATCAGATGAAGCATTGGGCTGTTCTGTCTCCAAAATTACATTTCTAGAAATGTACTTGTACACAATGTTGGTTTTATTAAAACAAATTAATTCAGTCATTAAGGAATCATAAGGCAAGTGTCTCATAAGTCAGGACCTCCAGTGTAACAAATTGATTAAATGACTGTGTAATAGTCTCTTTAAACAAATCTAGTGTAACAAGTTAATAGATCTGCTCAATTACCATGCTGGGGTGATGAGGATGTGGGCGACTCTCTCATTAAATCTGGGAGATTGTTCTTAAGAGTTTTTTCCCCTTTCCTCTCTATTTTTCCGTGAGACCTGTGTTGTGCTTTGGGTTTGAGGTTTATTTTGAGGCCTCTAGAAATTGATTGTTCCAACGGAATTAAAAATAAAAAACTGAATTTGATGCTGCTGACTTCTCCAGTGGATTTGTCAGCTGCTATTTCACTTCGGTGTTCTCTCTCCCCTCCCTCCGCCTCCCCTCCCCTTCCCCTTCCCCCCTCCCCCTCCTCCTCTCTCTCTCTCTCTCTCTCTCTCTCTCTCCCCCCTCTCCCTTCCTCCCTTCCCCCACCCCGCCTCAAACCTGTGCGTTGGCTGTTGGTTGAAAGAACGCAGGGGCCCCCAAACCGTCCTCGGTATTCGGTACAAAAAAATAGTCAGGGCCCCCGGGATCAGAATAGAGCTTGCCCCAGTTTAGCAAAATTTACAGCAAAGCGTTCTAACCAGGAAAACCAGCGGGCGCCCTGCGGGGAGGGAGAGAGAAAGGGGTGGAGCGGGCAGAGGTCACCTACGTTTCCTCTGAGTCGGGAGTTTAAAGGAGATGTCCATACTATTTAGCCACGGGTTGATTTCATAGAAAGCTTTTCTCCAGGCTTCTACACGTGAGAGGGAAATTTGCCAGCAAATCCCCGGCCCTTCCTGGGCCTTGTTCATTTCTGCTCGGTTTTCCTGCAAGAGAGGAAGAACATCTCAGGAAGTGCTCGAGATGGGGGTGGGGCTCCCAGTCTCCTTAGCGAGTCCTGAGAAGTGGCCTTGACCAGGTGGGGGGTGGGGGCGGGGGCGGGGGCGGGGGTGGGGAGATGGGAGGGAAGGAAGAGATGGAGGGCCTGGAAGGGAGAGAATGGTTTCTACCAAACACCCTACGTTGACTTTTCTCTCTGGTGAATGTTGAAATCCTCTAGGCGAAAGATGGAGGCCAGATACGGAGGAGCTCTGGAAGCTTCTCCTCTCTTAACACCTAGGATGTCCTTCCCGGGCTGGTTCTGGGGTTGGGACTCGGCAGAGCAACTTCGAGCCTCTTGCCTTTTCCGAGGTGTTGATGCCCATGACACCCTCTCGCAAAGGCCCTGGGAGAAAAATCTATTACCCCACTGCCATTTTGTTAAGTGTTTGCTCCTGCGATGTGACCCTGCCACTTTATCTGTTGGTTTTTATTTTCTGAGTGCATGTTGCCCATATGTTACTCTAATAGTTGCTATAATTCTTGAGCAATGGGGCTCGTATTTTACGGGGCTGAATTAAAAAGAATGCACTTTAATAAAAACCTGAGCAATACACTAATGGCCTGACATTGATGTATTTGCATAGAGATGAGTTATACGGGCCTGCCTGACACGACTTTTAATAAATGATTGAGGAGGTTATTATAGGGATGCACTTTGGTGTGTGTTAACAAGTTATTTTAGTGCATCCGTAGCCGAAACTGGGAGCAATACAGTTCCGCATACAGTTGGAGGGTACTTTTTGTCTTATATCTTGTGACATTTATTGGGACCGCTCCGTCCCCATATTACCGTCGCAAACTACATTTTATTAACCATTAGTACGTTCACTGTGAATGTAATCAGGGGCATGAAAAAGAAAAATGAAACCGCCCCCTTCCCCCGCTCACCCCCTCCCGTATTAACCATCTAGGTAGCCAATAATGAGCGTTTGATACCAGGAGCCCTCCGTCGGAAGTCACAGAGGGCTGGCTACGCTCAACTAGAACCCGCGGAACAAGCAGCCGTTCTCCCGGGAACAGCACAGCGAACTGCCGCTGAGCAGGGGGGATGAGAAAACCACTAAGTGAGAAACTGTGGGTAACTCAGGAAGCGTCTGCCGAGTCTGTGGGCACATGGACTGAAAGTCTCTTTGCGCCCAGAGAGCCAAGAGCCCTGACACTCCGTAGATGAGGCACCCAAGAGGATATACTCAAATACCTGCTTGCATGAGCATCCTTTTGTCCTGTTTGAATTTCTTTTCACCATGTGCGCGTACTACATAGTAAAATATGAATAAACTATAAAAATTACATATATTTGTAACTGCAGGCGGCCTTGCCTTCCCTCGCGGTCTCTGGAGAAACGGCTCAAACGAGGTCTCCGGCGGGATTTCCGAGCCGGAGACGCGGGCAGCGCGCGGTGAGCAGCGCCCCATCTCTGTGCCCGCAGGGCGCCGCCGCCGCGACGAGCCCTTTCACCCGCACCCAGTCGGCGCGCTGCGGGACAGGGGCGGGCGCAAACCTTTCCCGGGAGCCGACACGGAAGGTGGAGGGAATGTCCCCACCCCCAGCCTAGCGGGAGTGGGGCGAGAACAAAGGTCGGAGGGGGGTGGGGCAGGGCGTGGAAGACCGTGAAGCACTCTCGCCGTGCCCTTCCGCGAGGGGTACCTGCAATCTCGAAAATCCTTCGTGACCTGCAGGGCCCTTCCCCCTTGGCGCCGCGCCGGGGTGTGGTGCGTCCCCACCGCTCGACACCCGCCACCGCTGCTTCAGCCTCTACCCGAACAGATGTTTTCGTCCCTCGCGGAGACTTGTAACTGATGTTCGGGACAGCTGGTGGACCGCGCTAGCAACCTGTGTCGGTTCTAGAACATACCTGGTGGGAGCTGCGGGGGGAGAGGGGAGAGTCAGTATTGAGGGGAGAATGGACTGGGGAAGAATCAGGAGAGTGTGTGAGAGAGAGACGAGAGAAAGAAAATTTATGTACACACGTGCGCACACACTTCTCTAAATGTATCATTTAACCGCTTTTTTTTAATGGTGAAGTCCAGCATGGCTGCGGTGGCCTTTACGGCTTCTTCGTGATAACCAAGTAAGGAGAGAAGCTGGGAAACGCGGAAGCGAGCGCAGTGCGTCTAGGTGGTCTGTGCGGAGGAACTCGGGGAACAGGGCTCGCCCTCGTCTACAAATTGCACAATGCGTCGTCCACTGCCCGGGCGCTGCAGCTCTGCGACCTGGGGAGGCCCAGAAGAGGGACCTTCCCCTGCGCGGACGGGAGGGCGGGTGGCGACGAAGGCGTTGTGCGCCGACCACGTCAGAGGTGCAAATGAAGCTGGGACCAAGGGGAGAGTGGTGACCAAGGTCGGGGAGCCACCCCGGGGTGCGCGTGGGCGCCACCCGGGGTGCGCGTGGGCGCCGGGGGGGCGGGGGCTCTCCTGGCCTGCAGGGGACGCGCTCGGGCTCCGTGGGCCCAGCCCCGGTCGGAATCCCGACCTCCTGAACAGCCCGCCCCTCCCGCAGGAGGCGAGCCCAGGCTGCAACGTCGACGCGCTGGCCTCCAAGGCTCAGCCTTCAGCCTGCAAGCTCGGGTAAAAAACTCCTGGAGGTGGAGAAGAAAGAGCGGGCCGTGCTCGGCTCTGCCCTGGGCACCCCGGTTTTATTCCTCTGTGAAGCCAAGCTGTCAAGTGTCTGGAGGGGGATAGGTTCAGTTCTAGGCATGGAGGTATCAAAGGGAGATAGTACCGCGGCTCGGTGGTGCCTTCCTAGGGGCTTCTGGAACCCTCTCGTTTCAGCGGGAAGCTGTCCTGCGGGAGGGAGCCCGACTGGCTGCGCACACGTGGCAATGGCAAGTGTAGCCCGGAGGCCCCCGCAGGCCTGTGCCCAGCGATAGGGGCCGAGGCCGCGGGGTCTCCCGGGGGCCGGGGATGAAGTCTGCCCCGGGCACAAGCGGACTGGGGCCGGCTGTCGTGAATCCCAAACACACTTCGTTTGGCTGGGTTCAATAAGCAATCTGCCAAAAGGCAGAGCCGAAACCAGAGAGGGAAGCACGGTGCCTGCCACTTCCGAACTCTGTCGAATTTCCTGGGCCTTGTCACCTCCGAAAGTAGACAACGTGGTCGCGAGAGTCTGATGATGTGTGGAGGTGAGTTCCCGGTGACCAGCTGTGCAGTGGCTGGGTTTTAGCTCGATCCAAATCGTGGGAGGGTCGCAGAGGAGACAGCACGACAAGAGGGAGTCTACAAAGTAAGAGACAGCCATATAACAGAAGGTAGCAGCCACAAGTGCCCTTTCCCACTCTAAGGGGATCTGGAGGGATCCGGGATCTGCAGCACCTGTTCCTCTAAGGGTAGGCGCGCGCGCTCCCTAGGAGGGCCGGATGAGCGCTGCAGCTGTCCGCAGAGGCGCAGCCCTCTGGGCTTAAAGCAGTCTGTAAGCAGACTAGAGAAGGAAACCCATCCAGTGGGCTCTTCTTGCCTGCATCCCCGCACCATCCACTCCGCAAGGAACCCCATTAAACCCCCGTTACAGACACGCTGTTGCCTGCTTGCTTGTCCCCCTTTTCAGCCGTGGACTCGAGGACCCAGAGTGTGCAGGTTAGAGGGACGGGAGAGGACTGAGCTTGAGCCTGTATGTAGGATTTCCCTGTGGGGAACCCCTTTCAGAACAAATGGAATGAGGCAGGCAAATAGCGTTTTTTCAATTGTCTTCCCATTTAATCAAGATGAATTCCCATTTGTCTCCTTCAGACCTTTGTGACTCAAAGGGAATCTCAGCCCCCGCAAACTCCACATCGTTTGCTTCCAGGTCCTTTTTGAACTGGAAGGCGTTTTGAGAGCTTCCGGCTTCCAAGCCCTTCAGGGTGTCCCCTCCCTCCTCACCTGGATGGAAAGTTTTGGGAGGCCTATAGACCAGGCACAGCCTCTCAGGCTTTCGGGCAATTATTTCAGCCCCTGCCTGTTGTAGGTGGGACACAGAGCATACTGCAAACTTTTCCCTTAGGCACATTTGTCCCCGTCTGGGAAATCTTCCCTCACCAGATACGGCCTTTTTCCTCTGGGGAAGCTGAGTTCCCTCATTCTTTGCTCTTATACACTTCCCACTCTTTAAAGAGAGCCTCATCGGTGCCGGTTCGAGTAAGAGGTGGGGTCTGGGAAACAGGTCCTAAAATGAAAGCAAGTTTTCCGCCCAGCAGAATAGAACCAGGTAAAATAGCCTGGGCTCAAGCTGTGGACGGAGAGCCGCAGACCAGGGACCACTCCCTGGGTGAGGATCTCCCAGATTTGCAGGGAGTAAAGGCACCACACAAAGGACTTTTCTAGGCTTCCCGGGGCAACCAGGGGACAGTGGGGTGGCTATTGCTGTAAGCCAGCAATACAGATAGAGTACTGCATAAAAGTTGTTGAGTGATGCCGCTATTACAGGTGGAAGAATTCATACCCCTTGAGAAGGCGAGGATAGGGGACTGCAGGGGTGGGGCAGCTATTGCTAGTTTCATAGTTTTATTGAAAAGATCTGAGGTCTTGATTTATTTATTCCTCCTCCTCCTTAGATCCTGGATTTGTCCTAGATTTTGTTCCTCTCTCCAGAACAAAATTTTAAAAACCTTCCCTTGGAAATAGAAGTGGTCATTGGTTGTTGGCTTTCAATACAGAGGCCAGTGGTGGAGGGGGGGTGGGGACACGGACCAGGAGCCCCTAAATTCCCTGTTCTAGGGGAAAGAAAAGGAAGTGGACTAAAGAAAACAGCTTAATTGTAACCTTGACCAACAGGTCAAGAAGAAGTTGACTCCAAATCCACCACTACCACCACCACCTACTTGCAGCAAGATCTCTCACAGCCTCCAAGGATCAGTTCACCACAAAGAGGTCTCTGAAGATGCATAGGTCTCCACAGTGCATCCAGACTTTTCAGGTACTGAGAATAGCATGAGACGGACATGGAGGGTGGCCAAGAGAAATGCTTCCAAGTCTTAGAGAGATAATCCTCTAACAGCAGGAAACCCCAGTTAAAACATACAGGAGTTAGACGTATTAATTTATACCTTCTCAAATTTTTATTTCTCAGAAAATATTGCTGGAAATCTAAGTTTGGTATTGCAGACTATTCGATGGAATTAGTAACTGAGACATGCATCTCAACTGCAAAGAGTATTTTTAATGGTCTATAAATCCTTATTTGTTTTACACATGATTATAATCCATGTGTCTTGGAGAATGACATAACATCACTACAAATGATGATTATACTGAAGATTGTATTTTAAAGTTATTTTAAAGGAACTATGTGAGCTGATAAATGAATGTATTTTAATACCGTTACTTGATCTTCCATTTTGTCAAAAAAAATTTTTTTTATATTGAGCTCACCCATTTGCTACTTAAGCTGTTCGTGCTTATTTTTACAACAATATGTCAGATGTTTACATATATACACAGAGTTAAATTAGACTCCTGATAGCTTGAAGATCAGTTCTCTGCCTGCAGGCTAGGAGATGACAAAGGGTTGCATTAAAGGTCTATCATTTTCTTTAAGACCTTCAAGAGAATGCAAAGTTCCCTGTGGCTTCAGCTTTGTGTGTGGGGGTGGGGGGTGGGGGGTGTGTGCTCACACGCACCTGGCATTCAAAGAATATTCCTTGAATGCCCACCATGTGGCAGGCACCGTGCAGTGTGCTGGGGATCCAACAGTAAACAAGGAGCATGTGGGCCTGTGCCCTTGCAGTTTGACTATTCTGCATCTTAGTTTTCGAAGAGGTAGTACAGTTGCAGCTCTGTCCAAGCTGTCACCCACTTTGGCCTTTGAGGCACATTCTTCCCCTGAGTGAAATAACACAGACTATACTGTAAAGAAGAAGGAAGAGGAGGTGGGAAGAAGAGGAGAAAGGGAGGGAGAGAGGCAGGCAAACAGACAGGCTGACTGTTCACTGGAAACCATCATGATCCTTCTAGGTAGAGCGTGGGTCCCTGGCTGACAGTCACCCTGCGTGTGCTGGAAGCAAGGTCCCTTGAAGTCATCCATTCTGCCTTACTCTCTATACCAAGGAGGTTAACGACAAAACGCTGATTTCATATATGCCTTTACAGTCCTTTGTCTCTTTGTAATTGCCTCTATCAGAATACCTAGGCTGGCACTGGGATGGCTTCTTACACCAAAGGCCATGAAGCCCAAGTCTTCAACTGTATTTGCAGTTTGTACTGTTACCCTAGTGCCCTGACTTCTCTGCTTCTGCTGTGTTGGAAGGGAAGTGCAAGAGTAGAGTAGTCAGGCAAGGAAGAAGAACCTTCTTCCCATCAACTTCAGTTGGCAAGTAATGCCCAAGTTCACTCTGGAAGGAGCAAGGTCTACAGGAGTTTTCCTCTTAATCAAGAGCCAGCTCTCCTGGCTTTGGGGGACTTCATTTTTCTAAGGGTTTGCTGCCTCCCTTCCTTCCTTCATCCCAAGTAGCCAACAGCAGGTTCAGAGCCTGTCACTTACCCCCTCTCTCTCCTGCTTTCTTGCCACCTTGACTCTCTTGGAAACAGATCTTGTCCCCAGTTCTCAAAGGAGAGATAAAGGGGGCAATTCCAAAATCTCAATCCTTATTCAAAACTCAGGGTCCCTTCTCTCCTTTGTACCATTTTTTCTTTCCCTGAGCTTTTCTCCCGCTAGAGAAAGGGTTTCCCTGCATCCAGCCAGCCAGAGTAAAGATGGAAGAGTGTCTGTGGCTATGTTCTATGGTGAAATAAATAATACTGGCCTGAAGCCAGATCCAGGTTCTCTCCATGGCTGAGATTCCTTCAACAACAGTATGACACAGTTAGCCAAACTATACATCCACATTATAGAATACAGTCATCACCACTTACATTTATTTATGTGCTACATTATATTTTTAAAGCCCTTTTGCTTTTGAGTTTCACAATAACTTTGTGAGGCAGTTATTATTATTAAGATAATTTTATAGATGAGGAAACAGAAGCTTACCAAAGTTAAGTGACTTTTCTGGGATCAGTTATCAGCAAGAAATAGAAACCAGCACTAGGGCTCAAGTTTTTTGACCCTAATGAAGTTACTCAGTGCTTCTTTCGCACCACATGGGGTCATTTTCAAATGAGTTTAAGTAATCATAAAAGATGCCTCCCTCCAGATCTTTACCTTCGAAAAACTATTCTTTATCCAGAAAACAGACCTATCTTGAGATAGGTCTGTTAGATACTATATTAGTTATCTATGCTATGTAACAGATTACCCCCAGATGTAATGACTTAGAACAATAAACCTTGATTATCTCACACAGTTGTTGTAGGTCAGGAATCCTGGAGAGCTTAGATGGATGATTCTGCCTCGGAGCATCTCATAAGGTTGCAGTCAACATGTTGGCCAGGGCTGCAGTCATGTGATGGCCTGAGTGGGGCTGGAGGATCTGCTTCCAGGGTTCATTGACATTCCTTGTAAATGAGGACTGTTTGTTGGCAGAAGCCTCAGCTTCTTACCAAACAGACCTCCCCATAGGGCTGCTTGAGTGTCGTTATAACATGGCAGCTGACTTCCGCCAGAGTGAGTGATCAAGAGAAAGGGCATGGAGGAAGCCACAGGGCCTTGTATGACCCAACCACACACCATCACTTCTGCTGCACTGTATTCATGAGAGTCACTAAATACAGGCCACACTCGGGAAGAGGGGCATTAGGCTCCATCTTTCAAAGAAAGGAATATCAAGGAATTTTTGGAAATATTTGAAAACCACCACAGGTAATTAGCCTTTAAGTGTCACAGAATAGAAAATATCCCTTGCTCCTACTTCTCTTTTCACTTTCACTTTGAATCCTTTCCTTGGTTGAATAGTTATCCTGTACAAGACAGCAGGGCCTGAGCTAGGAGTGACCCGAGACTGGGCCTTTCAGGATGATGATGATGATGATGATAGCTAAGACTTTCATAGCTTACTAGGCCAGGCACTGTTCTAAGAACTTCATATATGTTAATTCACTTAATTCTCCCAATAACACTATGAAATAGGTACGATTATCATCTCCATTTTACAGATGAAAAGACTGAGGCACAGAGAGATAGAGTCATTTGACCACAACCAGTGAGTACTATAGACCAGATAATCTGGCTGCACAGTCGTGCTCTCAACCATGGTGTGCTCTCCTGGTTATGGCAAAGATAAAAGATTTCTCAGACCCTCTTATTCACTTGGGACCATTTGGATTTGGGAGAAAATTAGACAGATCTTTATAGACCAAAGTGAAGAGCTCAGAGAGGGAAGAAGAAAAATCCAGGATAAAAAAAAAAGTTTACAGGATTCTTTTTAAGAGCTGAGCCATAGCATCAAGCACAAGGGTCCAAGCTACAGATGATGACTAGAGGAATTACTGCAAACCGTGGATCCACGTACGAGGCTCAGATTGGAGGCATGAAAACTTGTTGGTTGCCTTTGTTTGAAGGTGGTTAGACCATCTGGTAATAACTAGGTTAATGTATTTTCAGCAACCTTGCTTTTCTGTGGTCTACACAAGCAGATTGATCCCAAACAACATACTGACGATTGATAGTTTTTTCAGAATGTATGCACCTTCAGAATTTTTTTAGGAAATAAAACTATATTATAGAGGTGTGCTGGTTTTCTTTCTCAACTTGATATCTCTGTCTCCCTTGTAATAACCAATTATATAAGATATTTATATCTCAAGGTTTCCTTTAGCTTCGCCAAGGTAGACATAGGCAGTAACGTTAGGGAGGTGGTAGGATTCCTCTACAAAAATAATATGCACCCATTTAAATTGTGTACTAAAAATTCTTTCTTTCCATGTAATGAGGAAGGGATTCACCTTAGAATGTATCTTCATCCAAACTAGCCCTTATTATTCAGAGTATACTAATATAGAAGCCCTGGATGAGGCTTCTATCAGAATTCTCGCCAGCCTCCAGTAGATATAAAACCCCAAAGAGACATTATGCTTTCCTTTTTCCAAGTGTGGTATTCAATGGAAATGTCTGGTCCAGACCAGAAAATAAATGATGCATATCTAGACATTTCATCCTTGAGGTGAATGATCTGTTGGATTAAAGAAGAAGACCCGAGAGTGAACTGAGGCTCTCAGGAAAACTTTCCAGTTTGTGGAACAATCCCAAGCCAATTTATAGAATGCTGGAGGCTAAAATTCAGGAAAATATCCCAGCCCTTTTGTCATCCAACTCACACCATCACTCTATTCGCCAGTCATATTTTACATTGATAGATGTGGGGTTTGTATTATTGTGATTTCTGCAGATCTTTAAAAGGGCTACATTAGGGAGAATATTTCTCTCTGAAGCTGGAGCCTAAATGCTTTAGATCAAAATACACGCTTTCCTGTCAAAGAAGGAAATATAGTGAGGAGCTGACTTTTTTAAAGAGTCATACTGAGGAAGGGAGAAGAATACTTTTTGCATGTATCTGTGTGGTAAGAGGGAGGAAATTTAGTGCAGAAATCTGCTCAGATTAGCCTAAAATCGAGTTTCTAGATGAAATTTGCTGCTTACCTCTGTTGTTATTACACGATCCTATTGTCAATGATTGACGAAAGAGTCACTGTCTTTTTTAAGCTATTCAGTGCTAGGAGTTACAAGTGGAATTTCACCTCTCCTGTGTGTGTGTGCATGTGTGTGTGTGCGCGCGCCCCTGATGACCAGCTTAAAGGACAAGACGGTATAGATCAACCCAAGCTGATGCTGGTCTAATAACACACTCATGTACATGACATTAGGCTCCAAAAGTTTTCAAAGGCACCCTCTGACTCTGTTGCCAGATACTATATTTACAAGAAGAGCTGGCCTCCAGTCCAGATTGCCTGTACACTGAGTGGTGAGGGGTGCACATCTTTCCAGAGAAGAAGGAACATTTTTGGTGCCTTCTCTTCCCACCATCTCCCAAGTAGAGAAAGGAAAAGTGGATTACAGTGCTCACAAGCTTGGGAAGCCACTCAACAAACCACAACTTCTGGGAAAGAAGGTATAGAGCTTTAAGTTACAGAATCCTCTGAATGTGAACCAAAGAACTGAGCTTGGAATTTGGGGACTGCGAAAATATCTGTGTAGGAGCCTCAAATTGTGAATGCTGCTGGGACATCTGAGAGACACAAACAGGGCCCTTCCCTTCCACTCTGTATCCCTCACCCAACCTCACTGGCTTTCCCTTTACAGGAGAAGACACATACACACTATAAAACAAAAATGAAAAAGCAGTTTTACCTTCCTTTCACCACACACACAAAACCCTTGTTTTTCTCATTTTGTTTTCCATGTTGACACTTTGTTACCCGTAAGCATTTTTAAAAGCAGAGGTCAAGTGGGGGGCAGGGGGAAATGGGTGAAGGTGGTCAAAAGGTAGAAAACATCTGGGGATGTAATGTACAGCCTGGGGACTATGGTTAACAATACTGTATTGTGTATTTAAGAGTTAGTAAGAGAGTAGATCTTAAAAGTTTTCATCATAAGGAAGAAAAATTGTAACTGTGTGAGGTGATGAATATTAACTAGATTTATTGTGGTGATCACTTTGCAATATATATGTATATCAAATCATTATGTTGTACACCTTACACTTACACAATATTATTTGTCAATTATATCTTAATGAAACTGGGGAAATTGTTAAAATAAAAGCAGTGGTGTATGAGGTCACTTGCCCTTACTTTTTGTTTTTAAATCGTGACCCCCTTTAGCTGTAATGACTGATTGGCAGGCTCAATCAGATGCTTAGGGCTGGTTAATGTCATAAAGTTTTTGAGCCATGATGAAAGATAACTCTTACTCTCCCTTGCTTGAGCTGTAGAGTGTTTCATCAGCTTCTCCACCGTGCTAACTCTTAGGAAAAACATTCCTGTTGTGCATACATGGAACTAAACCAAACCATCCAGGATAAAGGACACCTAAGTAAGGTGCCCTCCACCCACTTCTCGCTCACTCCCAGTTTTGCAGGGCCAGTTGCAACTGGTGGCCAGCTGGAATCCTGGGTGGAAGTAAATTAACTGGAAACTCGAGTCACTGCTGCAGTCCCCTGGAATAAAGGAACGAATGCCAGTGCAGCATGGCCCCAGAGCCCACCTCTGGCTACTGCCCACACAACTCAGAGCACTTCTGTGCTCAGGCTGGCAATCACTCAGACTCTGTCTGCCTTCTGCGTATTTGCCTGTAGGATGGAGGCCAGGCCACAAACTTTCACACTTCTCCAATGCTCTAAACGTAAGGAGCTCAGAGAGAATGCTTCCTAAAGGAACTAAAAGAGGTGTCTTCCCACATATCTAACTCGGGATAAATATTATAACCCTATTTACTTCTTGAGAAAAAGCTTCAATCTTAGTTCCAAGTTTCTATGAGTGATATAACTATATTACTACTACTACTGGTATAGTAGTAGTTTTTATTATTATATTTCAGGAATAGCATTTCTAATTATCTTGTGGATTTTTGCTTTCTTAGGAAGAAGGAATAAATAAAAAGTTGCTTGGCTTTTCAAGACAGAAGAGGGATGGTAAAGGTAAAAATAAGTAAATAAAGTAGATAAGAGACTCATTTATTGCAAAATAATAAAGTGGTGCTTTAAGATAACAGACTTGCCCCACACCCAGGTTCTTTCATAAAGAAAAAGATGAGGGAGGAAGGGAGGGAGGGAGGGAAGGGAAAAGAAAGATCTTATTATTTAGGATTTAAATTATATCACCCCAGCACAGCAAAGCCTCTTTTGAAATAGCTGCCTCTTTGTAGGACACACACCTTAGTCTTGCTAAGAACACAGAAATTCAGAAGTTTAAAACTTACTGGGAACTTCACAAACTAGAGAAAAGAAATAAGGCAGATTTGCATCCTTTTTTCCATTAAACCATGCCATCAGGAATGTATTCTACAATAATTTCCTTCAGGCAATTTCATTCCCAGTTTTCACTGTTTTTTATTTTCAAGGGAACAAAACAGACCCACACTTTCTTTACCTAACACTAGCCTGAAGAATCTATTGAATTATATTGATTTTTCTCCCTTTGAACACAAGCTCATTAACCTGAAACACTAAGGGGATAACTATATTTCACTGAGCCTATAACTGAGTGTCTGAAAATAAAAAGATTCCAAGACAGTGATACAGCTCTCTCCCTGGGATTCCCAATTTTTTTTTTTTTTTTTTTTGGCAAAGTCAGCTGCAGAAGCTGTGACATTGCTTCCTTAATCCTAGAGAGTTTCACATCAGTTATAAGCAGCTTTCTTTAAATGTATCCTTCTTTATTGTAATGTTTAGCAAAATCCGGTTTCCCAGCTTTCCACCAACTTCTGTATTCTTACAGGCTACTGGGGAGAAAATGTTAGCATCCAACAGTCGTGCGGCGCTGACAGCAGGTTCCGCTGCCTCCTCTCAGCTAAGTGAGCTAGGGCTGAATTGAGAAGCTATCTTGGATGTATGGAAATGAGGTCTCCTCCAAAACCCCCGGGGACTTCCTAGCAAAGGAAAAAGCCATCAGGAAAAAATTAGACAACACAGACAGCAGAGGCAGCCTGCTAGACAAGTTTCTCCAAGAAGCCCAATGAGTGGGGCTGCATTTATCTTCCCAAGCCAGGAGATGTAACCCCACTCTTCCAAAATAATAATCATGTAACAGCTATTTTACCCAAGAAACCAATATAAAGTGCTTGTGGTTTTGACTTTTATTTGAGATCTCTGATGAGATCAAATGATCTATACCCTTTCATTCAAGGCAACAGACGTCTTCAACTGTTTTTTAATTTGATTTATCCTTTGAAACAGAAAGTGCATTACATTTAACTGGTCTTGCAAAGGGGGTTTTCTTCTCTTTACAAACCGAATTCCTTATATAAATTAATAAAAGTTAAAGATGCTAATATATCACCGTTAGCTTAAAAAAGAAAACAATTTACATAGTCTATAGTATTCTTATGATACAAAACACTTCAAATTCAATTACAGCAACTAAATGGATTTTTATGTTTCTGACCCAGAGCAGTTGTAACAATTCCCACCATCTACTTTAACACGCATTTTTATCAGAAAGGAGTTAAATTAAATACAAGCTATTGTAGCCCCTCCCTCCCCAACACCTTCTTTAAATCACTAATAAATAGCAACAAACGACTGTGCAATTTCGGAGAGAAACAGAGAGGCAGGTCTGAGGCCCGTCCTGGTTCCAAGTGTTCTACTTCAAGTGCTGGAGGCGGGAGCCGGGTGCAGAGCCAGGGGTGGTCCGGGAAGAGCGAGAGGGATGAAGGGGAAATGGGATTGATCAAATCCAAACCCAGGAGGGGAGCGGGCGAGAGAGGATGAGAGCATTCTTTACTACGCTTCTCCAGTTAAGCAAAGGGGAACGTGGTTTGAATAGCTCTTAAAAGGGGAAGGGGTCGCAGAAAGAAGGAGGTCCATCTTTTTACACCAAATTCAAAAAAGCATTTTACATTTTAAATATTCACAATAGAGTAACTTCTAGTCAGTGAGACTCACGATTTATTTACAAAGAGCCTTCAACAGGCCACTTTAGTCGGCACAGCAGTTTGTGCGGGAGAAACATCCCTCTTCCCATCTGTGGCGGCCGGCCGCCCGCCCGCGTGGCTCCGAGGTCCCCCGCGCGGTGGGTGTCGACGGGTTCAGAGGCCTTCTCAGCGCCCCCGCCCTGGCCAGCGGCCGCAAGACAGGGGCGGGGGCGCGGGGGGGACATGGGAGGGGGGACGCGACTAGGACACCGAGCGGGGCGGTAGGGTGGCCCAGCTGCGGCGTCTGTTGCGTTAGTCTTGCGGTGTATTTCCTGCCCTTCTCTGCCTTCTCATCATCCTCCGAGCCTCTCTCCCCCGCCCCGCTCAACTTCTAGGTTAAAAAAATAGATATGTACATCTTAGAAAATAGCAAAGGGCCCCCGGCAGGCGGGGCCGTGTCCTCCGGGCCCCGAGGAGCGGGAAGACGGGATGCGCGGTCCCCGCGGCCGCCGCGGAGTGACCGGAGGCCGGGCGGGCGGCGGGCGCTCAGGACGAGCTCTCGTTCTCGGACGCGTGCAGCAGGAGGCCGCCGCCGCCGCTGCCGGACTTGTGCTTCTTCAGCAGCTGCGTGATTTTCTCGTCGTCCGAGTTGGGGTCCAGGGGCTTGTTATAGTCGTCGTCCTCCTCCTCGTTCTCTGAGGCCCCTTTCAGCCGCTCGGTTTCCGAGTCCTGCTTCTTCTTGGCCGTGGCCATCTCGGCTGCGTGCTTCTTCCTCCACTTGGTCCGGCGGTTCTGGAACCAAACCTGGGGGTCGAGAAAGCGGAGAAGAGGGGAGACAGGGGCGGAAGGAATTTAAGGTGAGCAGAGCCAGGCAATGCCTTCTCTCCCGCATCCCGCAGTCGCTCCTGCGGGCCCCTGACGTCTTGACACCCTCCCTCAGAGTCCTCCCAGGTCTGGGCCGTTGAAGTCGGTCTCCACTGCCCCAGCTTCCTCCGAGTATCAGGCACCAACAAACTGACTGCCGTTGCCATAGTGATGGTAACACAAGAGTATTGAGGTTGTCAGTGAGTGATTTCTCAGAAAAGAAAAAAACTTGGAAACTTAAAATGAGTTTCCCTAAAAGAGTTCGCTTGCCTACTTTCTCGTTTGAAGTAGAAAACTTTTCCCTTTCGTAAAGTTGCCTCATAATGACTGCGATTCTATTCGTTTTTAACTTCCTTAGATTAAGGTATTTCAAGCAATCTGAAGTGTACTGGCTTTTTAGTGTGATTTGTGGGAGAAGACACAGCATTTACCCCAATTACCTCTGTTCTTTTCACTTTGGGGTATTTGTCTGTTTCACTTATTTCAGGTCTGAATACACACAAATATGGTAGGTAAACACTCCCCTCCCCATTTACACTTGTAATGTATGATGTAAAGTTTTAAAAAAAAATCTGCTAAAACAGAAACCTCAAATCAGTAATAATAACCAACATAAATGCATGAAAATATTTAATATTTGAAAATATTTAAAAGTTGAAATCATCATAGTAGTTTGTGTGTCTTTCTCTGTCTCTCTGGTTTAATGTTTTTCATAAAACCGAAGTCAAAGTAAGAATTTTCATCAGTTATTTTTTTTAAGTGAAATTTTGCCAGTTACATTACTTCCCACTATTAGCATGCCTAATCTTTCACATATTATTTTAATATTGTCCCTCCCTAAGAGATTCATTTTTATACAAATATTTTAAACCTATTCATGATGTTTGACATCGTGTTTCATACATATATTTTAACCTAAAGCATCAGCAATAGCAACCAATTTCCCAAACATATTGAATCATCCTCTCTTTATGCTTCTCATCCATTTTCTCATCCGTTATGTATTTATCTAGAGAATCAGAATTGTTAAGAAAGTGATTTTTAGTTTCTTTATACAGCTATAATAATTCACTTCTAGCCACGCCGACATATTTATGGTGACAAATGAAGACCTCCAGATTACTGTGGTAGGCTCTGTACCAACCACTGCAAAAATAATTTTAACTGTGATGGTACTCTAATGGTAACATACAAAATCACTCCTGAAATGCATTTTATGGTGCTTATCTGTGGGGAAATACTCTCTGACCAGCAGATATGGCTAACGTTATCCCTACTTAATTTTAAAAGCAACAATATAACTAATGGAAACAGACTTAAACACACACACACACCAAAAAATATATATATACATACATATATATAATATAATGAAAAAGAGGAACAAAAGAGAATACCAGAAATATAGGAAACCAATCCCTTTATATTTCAGGGAAAGATTTCTCCAATTTGATTCCCTGGAAATACACCGTACAACTCAATTATAAGGTAAGTGACATTTTAATTATAATTTGTTGTCATAAACAGTAAAACATCTTACATCTATTGATAAACTTATATTTCATAATACAGTAATAATCTTGTCATTTCATTTGGAAAAGTACTATTCCAAAGTGGCTGCCTCAGGTAAGCTAAAAGCAGATGCATCCATGCTAAGTGGTTAGATCTTGTGGATTTATTGGGGTTTTTTTAACCTGCAAGTTAATACAGTAGCACTATAATGCTGATCTACATTAGGGAATTATATAACTAGTGGAGACTGAGTTGACAAACAAAAGCTTGAATATCCTTACAAGTAGAATACATAGAAGCTATCTAACTGGCCTGGTCTATTCTCAGGGCTGATATTTCCGTAATGCTTTTATTCTCTAATAATGGCGAGTTCCCCCAGCACATGCTGCTATCTAGATGAACCTAATTTCAAAGGCGGAGGCTTGATTCCTTTTGTTCATCAACAGTTTGCCGGCCCGAGAGATCCCAGAGCTTTGTAACCTCCCCCTCCACCCCCTTCGCTGATCTCATCGCTCCCCTTGCTTCTCGGACTGCACCCTCGGGCGGCTGTTTGTTAGTTTGGTGTGTGTGTGTGTGTGTGTGTGTGTGCGCACACGCGCGCGCATGACGTACATGGGAGAGCTCTCCCTCGAGGTTTGCAAGGTCCACTCACCTTGACCTGACTCTCCGTCATCCCCAACGAATAGGCCAAGCGAGCCCTCTCGGGCCCCGCCAAGTATTTCGTTTGTTCGAAAGTCTTCTCCAGCGCGAAGATTTGCTGGCCCGAGAACGTGGGTCTCGTGTGTTTTCTCTTCCCATCTTTGTCCAACAAAATGGATCCTTGATCTACGAGAACAGATTAAAAAAGGAAAGGAAGGGGGGAAACAACCAGTTACGAGCGGCTCCGCTGAGAAGAGACGAACTCCAGAAACAACGTTGTGGTGGGAAAGGCAAGTGTATTCCGCGGCGGGCACGAGAAGTGCCGTGGTGCTTGCAGTCCCACTGCGCTTCTCGCTTTGCCTTCTTACACCCACCTGTTTTTTAAAAGCGCGTGTGTTTGGAGCCGCAGTAAATAACCTTCTGCCCAACGACGTCCAACAGAGGGAGCGCACTGCTGAAGTTTGCCGAGGCCCAATCTCTAGGCCCAGTAAATTAAGGCATGTGGGTACGGGGGGGGGAGGGGGTGTGGGAAAGTCCCCTCTCACCGCCTCGTCTAGTTGGGGCTCGTTCGGTCCCGGGGCCTTTGCGTGGGGGTGACTAGTTTTGTTCCTTGACCGCTTTCCTAACCTGTGCCCGCGCAACAAAGAGCGCCTTGTTTTTGGAACACAAGAGAGTTAAATCGCCCCCGCGTCGAACGCCGCTGCGGCCGAGGGGGAGGGGACGCCGCCTTTGTTGGCGGTCCCTACGTGGCCATCCAAACGAATACAATAACGTCTCCCCTACAGCAGCCCCCGCCCCGGCCGCCCCAGTCCCGAGGCTTCCGAAGGGAGCCTCCGCTTGGCTCCCCCAGCTTCCCTCAGTTACTGCCGCTCAGCCACACGAAAGAGATCAGGAGACAGAAGAAACTTCGGGGACTCGGTCAAAAGCAAAGAACAGAGCGAGAAAAGGCCAGGGGACTGGCCCCTAAATGCCACCTGGGAGTATGGGAGCTTCCGCGGCGCTCTGGCCAACTACCTATAAGATTAGGGGGATCCTGGGGTAACTCAGTTTCGAGCAAGATCTTTGCGGGATGTTGCATTTTCCCCCGTCTTTGTCCTGTTACCTCGTTCTTCCTCCGGTTCTTTCTCTTATCAGGATGTTGAGAGCCACGATGCCCCTCAATATGTCCGGGGCCGAGGCAGGTGGAAAAGCGAGGGCCCAGAGGTGGGGAGCGGCCTGCTTGCCCTCCTCCACGGGCCGCGGACTTCTCTTCAGTGGGCTCACCTGGGCTGAGCGTACTCGGGGGACGAGGGGGGCGGTGGTGAGGGCGACGAGGTGAGGTGGGGACACCCTGGACCGAGATGTACATGCAAACACATGCGTTCGGCTCAGGGCTGTGGAGGGCTCGTCGCTGCCGGTCCCCACCGGTTCGTAGAGAGGAGGCCAGTCAGGCTGGCGAAGGTCGAGTGGGACTTCGGCATGGGACACTGGAAAGCTGGGGTGCGGGCTGGAGCACAGTAGCCTCTCCTGCCCTCCCCACCTCTTTAACCCAGGACGGACATGCGGTTCTGGCCGGGCTGTTCCGGGAGCAGCCAGGGCCTCGGATGAGACACGCCCCGCACCACATTGTGTTCCGTGGAGACGCATGCACACCCGTTCCGCAAGGCGTGCCCAAGGCTTGGGGAGAGGGGGGCGCTTGGACGCAACCATGGAGCTCAGGACAGCGAGAGTTCCTCGCTGAACGCCCTGGCCCAACCTAACTCGTGCGATTCTGGCGCTGCCAAACTACTCGGCAGGCAAGAGGGTGGACTCGGCATGCACACCAGGGGCCATGACCTGAGAGCGGGCAGAACAAGCACAACTGGGCGCAGTCAATTGTACTCACGAGGAGTGCAGGCCAGGCGTGCGTCCCTCCAGGGCGGGCTCTGCATCACTCCTGGCCAGAAGATAGGCGTCCGGCCGGGCAGCTCGGCTAGCGGCTTGGGGTACCGACCCACGGCGGCCACGGCCGCGGCGCTGGGGCTGAAGTAGAGCCCGGGCGGCGGCGGTGGCGGGCTCAGGCTGCTGAAACGGGGCAGGCCGGCCAGCAGCCCCGCTGGGGTTGAGGCGGCGGCGGCAGCGGCCGCAGCTGCGGCCGCGGCGGCCGAAGCGGAGGAAGCGGAGGTGGACGAGGAAGAGGAGGAGGAACCGGAGGGCGAGGCGGAGGGCAGGGCTGCCCCTGAGGCCACGGGCATGGAAGGCCGGCTCAGGATGTCGTTGATGCCATGTGGGGTGGCGGCCGAGAGTTGCTGCGGGGGGCTGCCCAGGGATGAGAGCCCCCCCGCGGCCGGGGGCTTCAGGCTGCCTGGGTTGTGGGAGCCCAAAGGCGGGGAGGGTGATGACGAGGAGGACGAGGAGGACGAGGAGGAGAGGGGGCCGGCGGGCAGCGCGGGGTACGCGGCGGGGTACAGCGGGGTCTTCATTTCTGCCATGCTGTGCAGGGCGGCCAGGGGCGGGCTGCTGAGCAGGAACGCGCTCTGCCGGGTGCCCTCCATCGCCCCCACAGCTAACATCCCACGATCAGGCCGGAGCCCGCAGCCACGCAGCGGGAGCGCCGGCCGGTGCCCCCGGAGGGGCTCAGGAGAGCTAGAAGCGCCGAGGGCGCGAGCGAGGAGTCGCTCCGCACACCAGGAGGCGACCTGCCAACTGGGCCAAGAATGCAGCCGCTGAGAGTTGCTCTCGTAACTGCGCAGCAGAAATGTCCAAACACACCAGTCGAGAGGCGGTGGCTCGCCGAGACCAGCGAGGGTCCAGGTGGTTTGGGCTGTCTTTTCCCTCTTAGAGTCCCGGATTCAATCCCGGGCTCTTCTCTCTTCCTCACTTTTTCCTCGCCGCTCAAAGTGCGCTACTTCTCATATTCTCCCTCTTGGAAATAAGGAAAACAAAACCCCAGCCGGCCCCAGAGAGCTTGTAACAAAGTTAAGAGTCACCGAATCTCCGCTTTGATGTGGGAGAGTGGGGGCTGGCTCTTTTTCTTTGGGGAGGTTCAAAGGACGCCGGGTTCCGCCCGATGAGCTCGTCCGATCTTACTTGGATGCCCTGCTCTTCAGGCCACGAGGTTGATTCGCACTCAGCGCTCGGAGCGCGAAGGGAGAGAGAGCATCCAGCCCGCGGGAGGATTTGGCCTCTGGGCGGGCTTCCTCCGCCAGCGCTGCCCGAGGCTTCTGTGCCAGAAAGGGCAGTGCCACCAATCCCTGCGGCTCCCGGATTCGGCGCGCCGACCTGCCTTCCCCTCTGGGCCACGGGGCACTAGAGTTGCAATATTGAAAAGAAAAAGGGCGAGAAAAACACGGAAAAACAGACTAAGTGAAAAGTCTGACGGCTTCGGTTACAGCTCCACTCGTCTGTCCACTTCTGAAAACGGGCCTGGCGACCCCGGCCCCACCCCCCACCCCCAGCGCCCTCTCTTCCTCTCACTCTCCGCCTTTGCCTCTCCTCTCTCGCATTTTCTTCGCGGCTCTACAGGCTTCGCTCTTCTAAGTCCTGTCCTCTGGCCAAGCTGACCCTCTCCGCGGCTCTTCCACTGCCTCTCTCTCCTCTCCTTTTCCCTTCGGGCCTGACAGTTCAGATGAAGCTCTCAAAGGTAATAAAACATTTGCATCACTCCCTACCCTCTTTAGCTGGGGGACGAGAGGGAGGGGGAAATGGGGGTCCAAAATGAGAACTTTGAAGGACGTCACTCCGAGGCGGCCGGCAAAGGCGGGGCCGAGGAGCGGGGTGCAGGCCGGGGGGCGTAACCACAGTCTCCAATAGCACTCAGCCTTGGGCCTCGCGTCGCCTCCGGGTCGCGCCCACTCGGGAGCGCCGCGCCTTCTGATTGGCTTAGGAGGACGAGCCGTTGGGCCGCGCCCGCCTCGTTCCCGCCCCCTCCCACTTCCATCCCTCCTGTGGGTGGGGCCCGGAGGCGGGGCCTGGCGAGTGGTGAGGTTCGGCCGCTGGCCCAGTGGACGCCTCAATTAATTGTGTTAAATAAAACAGGAAAGGGGGGGGAGCAGAGATGAAGAGGGTATTACTTTTTAAAGAGAAGAATAATGGAAACCCAACCCTTTTATGGAAAAGCAGTTCATATTCTTCCCTCGCCTCCCCCTGGCCTGCTCGCGTCACCCTACCCCCCTTCTCCCCACTAGCTCGCGACGCCTCACCTCGAACAGAGTCTGGTCTCTTGTAAAATGGAGCTAATGGAGCAGGCAGCCGGCGTAGCCCTGGCCTGGCTCCTTCTTTTGAAGGGATTAATTAAAGGCCATCTGGGCTCTCCCAGGATTGTGTAAATTAATTTGTTGCTCCTTAAGCCTTATAGATGTCCTTAATCCTCTTGTAGGCCGAAGCATCGTCCTTTTCCGTCTTTGCCACCTCCCGCTCTCCTTCGCTGTTCCTTCTCCTTCATTTTCTTTTCATTCCTGGGTCCCCCCCGCGCCCCCCCACACACGATGTTATCATTTATAGGTTTACTCAATTCGCAGGGAACGGAATCAGCTTATTGGGAATATTTATTCCTCGTGTGATGTTTCGACCTTAGAGCTGTGAACTTTTTTAACTTTGATCCCCTGTGATTATTATTTGTTTTGAGTTTTACGGGGGCAGAATCACCAAAATTGAGGTGGAGTCTTTAGATACAGAAGTACTTGGTTACACCCTCCCCCCGATCCACTGTAAGTTTTTGAAAACCGTCGCCGAAACTCTTACTCCTCCTCTCAAGGCCAGGGTTGTTTCGGGAGATGGAGATGTTCCGGCTTCTGCGCTGTGGTGATGGGATGTCTAGGCTTTGAGTTGGAGGGTGGTTTCCCTTATTTCCTCTCAATTTCTTCCATCCCTGGAGATCTTTACATTTCCAGCAGAGTTGAGCTGTGTAGACGGGGAGGAGGACCCTTGAACAATTTAGAGATTTCAAGATATTAAAGTAACACACCATTGAGGGATGGTGGCTAGAGTAATTTCGATGAGAACATTAAGTCCAAACTTAATTCGCAGAAAATAGAAATAAACAGCTATAATAAATAAAGGAATAAAATTCCAGCGGCACCACCCAGTTGGAGTTTGGTTGGTGTTTGGCTATGAGTGCCAAAAGCACTCATTTGCATCCAAGCACCAAAAGCCAGAGGGATTATTCCGCTTTGATAACCTTCATTTCCGATGCACTGGTCTTTTAAGGGTGGCAACTTGAGCTTGAGCTTGAGGAGTTTTTGTTTATCTTTTGCCACTTTTATTATTCACTTCTGAGATAAAAGTAAAGTTCCCTTCTTGCTTCCCGATGCTTTTTCATTAACTTCAAGACTGGGCTAAACCCATCACCTCATAGACCTTAGAATCTGACTCCGGGGAAGGTGAAGTCTTTCCTCAATGTGAATTATGCTGAGTAGAGCAAGAATAGAGATGATGAGGGGGCTGTCTGTATTTCCCTGCGAGGATGTTTTGCTGGGCTATGGGTCTAAAACCCCAGCGCCATGCCCCTTCGACAGGCCGGGAGACTGCTGCAGGAGAGTGGAGCGTGTAGCCCGGCCCTGCCCCGAGTGTTGGGGTCCTCTGCTTCTCGATTCGTTGAAAACGAAACTTTTTCTCGCCTCGGGAGTCTCCAATACGGAGGTGGCACACAACCTTCCGCCTGGACCGCGCTCCTTGGCCACCAGCGACCTCCTCATATCCCCGGCATTCCTCACAGCATTCTCAAGGACTAGGTAGGAATGGAGAGGAAAGCAGGCCAGTGATTCCCAAAGATTCCAATTTTTAAAAGCTACTCCCCTTTATTTCATGTAAATAGTGTGACCTGGGAAAGAACTGAGCATTTTCCTATTGTAAATTTAGTATCAGATTTGTGGTGGGTGAGGTAGAGACAGAGCAAAATCAAAGAGACAGACCAACACCAGGAGAGATTGATTCAACTCCACCCAACTCCGGGTTAATTGCCATCGGTAAATTGTTGCAAAACTGGGTACGGGTAAGAAGTCTCAATCGTTTGCTTTTACTTATCATTCACACTGGGGAATTAAAATAGCAGCATTGTTCTTAATCGTGACAGTAAAAAAAATCTGGGGTCTGTGTACCTCGATCCCCGGGGGGTGAACCCCGGGTGCCTGAATCCCGCTTGGGGCAGTGTGTATTCCAGACGCACGCTGCGAGGCGCTGAAGGAAGGCCGGTGCCTCTTGCCTGGTGTGTTGGTGGTCATCATCGATCTGCTCCGTCTGTCTCCAGCTGGGAGCCGGGAGAGCGAGGGGCGTCCTCGAAGGGGGTGGGCTGCCCCAGTCTCTCGCGGGGAAAGATAGCCCTGTCCCTCCAGAGCTAAAACCTCCTTCAGGACAGCGTCCTGGAGGAGCAGATCCCGACGCGGATGCGGGAGGCCGGTTTTCTGTCGGGGCCATCTTACACACTGCATACACACGCCCTAGAGAGTCCGGACTTCTCTCCCTCGGGGAACCCCCAGGACCCGCGCGCGCTTCTGCCCACGACCTAATAAAGTCCGACATTTCTAAGCAACCCCTAGGAATGGAACGTGTCACACGTGGTCGCGACGCCCCCCGCCCCCCGCGTCTCTGAACAATATATATATATATTTGGGGGGACAGTGTTTGAAAGCGAATGATTTGCATTTTAATTGAAAAACAAATGAAAGCGGTTTGGCAAATTCTGAGGTTTCAAAAAGGGCTAAAAAGGGTAGGGGTGAGGAAGGCGACGCACCCCTCTCCACCCCTTGACTTTCTTTAAGCCTGCAAACAAGGGCCTCAGTTCTCAAGTTACTGTTTTTAGCCGCTCCTACTATTACTCAGCCTGCACCACGCACTTGCCCACCCTACCCTCGATCTAACCCTGGACTCAAACGCCTAGTGCGTTGGTACTTCTGTTTTAAAATGAAGGAGCAGCCACTAAATTCAGAGTAATTCACAGAAGGAATGCAAATGAAATCTCAGCTAAGTGTACCTAAATTCAGCACTCTGTCGTGGATGGGTGATAACTATTATTCCCCAGATATATTAACGTTAAAAGGTCGGGATACTCAAGTGTAGCCACAGGAAGCCAATTCTATATTCGCAGAAGGAGGGAGGAGGGGATGAAGGGAATTTTGTGTGTTTCAGGCCAAAACCCACTAGAAAATGTGTTTGATTGTATCGTCTGGGTGACTTCTTTAATAACTCCACTTCCGCCGACGAGTGGGGCCTGTTCGGGCTGAACCCAGAGGCCGGCTGGGTTTACGTTCATGTTAAAAGAGGGGTCTAGAGGGCAGCTACGTGGCAATTCAAGGGAGAAAGAAGCATGTCCACGATACCTTGGAACAACCCAGTGTCAGAGAAGGAGAACCGGCGAGGAGGGAGAGCACGGCTGTCTGCATCTTTGCAACCCGTAAACGCGGCGGGATGGGAACGCGACCCTTGGCCGCTTCTGCTGACCGGGAATTAACGAGACTACTTGGGAAGGGTTGGGGTAGCGAGGGGCCAACAATGCTGGGTGGGGAAGAGCGCTGGGGGATCCTGCTGTCGGCGCTCTCCCAGCCGAAGTCAACGCAAAACACGAGAGGGAAGGGACCTTCGGTGTAGACTGCCCCGTTGGATCTACTACCAAAAAGATCTCGAACGTCAAGCCAGGATCCCCACCCACCATCACCACCACCGGGCGATCTTCAAAGTAACTGCATGGCAGTCCTGTGCACAACTGCAGAATACGTACTGAGCTCTCCTGGGAGACACGTGCACTCGGAAGGGAGGGTTCTGAAAAGTCCAAGAAGATGCAGAATACTAAGGTCCAGAAATGTCTGCAATATCAAGACCCGATCCAGGAATATGAATAATTGCAAGAAGACACCAATGACCTGCTAGAGAGAAAACTAGTCTTCAACTTCAGCAAAGCACATACATGTATGTATAATACCCCCGACCCCTCACGCTCCCAAGCATTTTCTGCAGAGACCCCATTTGCTTCCAGGGAACCCACTTGCTTTGATGTATATTCTGGAGACGGGGATCCGGCATGGAATCATGCGCTCCAAGGAATGTCTGTGAGTTTCTACAATTTCCTTAAAGAATAAAATGCTGGTTCACTTTCACCACCAGATTAAACAATATCTGATGTGAACGGTCATAAAAAATTTACACCTGTATAAATGACGTCCACTGAACATAATTTAAGTAATTTTAAACGAGCCTGTGAACTAGTTCCTCTTTCAGCCCTGCTAAAAGTTGTTGCGTGTGAGTGAGTGTGTCAGCATTGGTCCTTTCAGCCGCCTCACGCGTGCGGCTCCTTATTCTTCAATGAGAAAAAGTTGTTTTATTTGCGTCACTGCTTTGCTTACAGTTCCTGGGTCCTTCAGGCCCTTTTGAAGAAATCCTGAGCAGTTACCGCCCTCTTGTGGAAAAAAACTTAGCGGTTCCTTCGATCCAGAAAAGACAATCCTGCCTGATTGTGTTAGAAGGATTTATTTTCTCAAAGAGGTCTGCCTTTGTGTAACTGCTGCGCTCGTTGATTAACATGTGCTTAATTTTTATCTGAAATGCCAAATTCATAAAATGAAGTGTGGGTCTGGCAGTTCTTGCTTTAATTCAGATAGCAAAAGCCCTCTAAAATGAACATTTTGATTTTAATCTTTTTTCCTCACCTACCTTTTGTTGCACTCCATTATTTGACTCAGTTGGGATAAAAGAAATTTCTATTTTTACTGGGATTGTTTTACTTTTTTAACTTTTCTTCCCTAATTATCAAAGCAATACTCTACTTAATTCAGAATATTTAGAAAGTGGAGATAATTATAAAAACAAAGAGTTACCCATAATCCCATCTTCAGGGGGAAAACTCTTCTGATATTTTGACATATTTGCTTGCTGTCTTTTGTTTAGTTTTGATGGTTGAGATCGCACTGAGTATGTAATAGTGTATCCTCAAGCTTATTTTATAACCTGCTTTATTCACTTATTGAAGCAGGTACAGACCAGCACTGAAATCTCCCAGACTTAGTCTTCTCTTAGAGCCCTGCACACTCTCAGAGGCCTGGGTCCAGCCTACTCCCACAAACCATAATCTTGCAGGGATGCTAAGTGCTCCAATGCCAAGGTTCCTGCCCTGGTTCTTCCACTTACTATTAACCCCCTCAGACACTTTGCCACTAGTTCTCAGAATGTTAGGACATAGTAATATTAACAATAGCTAACACTGAGTGTTTACTGTTTCAAGTAATTTACAGCATTAATTCAACAACTCTGCATCTCTGAATTAGGTACAAGAGCTGTGCCCATTATAAGGATGATGAAATTAAAGCATAGAGAAGTTAAGTAACTTGCTTAAGATTATACAGCTACTAATTTGGGAAGCTGGGATTTAAACCCCGGGTAGTCTGGTTCTAGAGTCCCTACATTTTTTTTTTTTTTTTTTTTTTTTTTTTTTTTTTTTTTTTTTTTTGCGGTACGCGGGCCTCTCACTGTTGTGGCCTCTCCCGTTGCAGAGCACAGGCTCCAGACGTGCAGGCTCAGTGGCCATAGCTCACGGGCCCAGCCGCTCCACGGCATGTGGGATCTTCCCAGACCGGGACACGAACCCATGTCCCCTGCATCGGCAGGCGGACTCTCAACCACTGCGCCACCAGGGAAGCCGGAGTCCCTACTTTTAACCAGTATATTAAACTGCTCTGCTGATAACTGAAAAAATATTAATGCATAAGAAAGCAATCTGAATATTATAAATTGATAAGTAAATATAAAGTGAATATTTGCATATTCTATTACAGGAAAAAACACAATTCACATTTTCTTAGATAAGAAAAACATTGAAAAGGATAATAGAGGTTATTGAATTCTTTTCTGAGTTATTCAAATAAAAATTTAATTCCTGAAAATAATATTAGACCTTGGTTTACACACAAGTATTTCAGTTCCAAAATAATTTTAATTTTAGTTACTTTTTAAAAAAAATAGACCTTATTTTAGAGCAGTTTTAGGCATTTTAATTACTTTAACTTAAATTTTTAATTTTAACAAACACATACCTCAGCTTCATATTTTTGTTCCCTGAATCCAGGGGAGTGGTTAATCATAGATTTGCTTCACAGATGGTCTAGATTATAGCTCTAAATAGCTATTCACGGGCCGGGTAGACTTCTAAATAAACCTGTCAACCTGGCCATTTTACGCTGCAAAGTTGCCAAGGATGTGGGTTATCCCAGTGAGAAAATCTCCAGTTACTTGGTATACTTTAGGTATCATGAAATAATGATGGAATACGAGTGGTACTAAAGCTATTTTACAATCTACAGGGCACAGCTATCAACCAACCAGAAGTGATACCCTGGTCTATTAGAACAAATGTGCTGTTTATCAGCCTAGAATTCAGCAATCCTATCTGATTCATGCTCTACTCCTTCCTAGCTGTGATCTTGGGCAAGTTAATTACTCTTATTTAAAACTGGCACTTTGTCATGCTAATAAGTGACTCTCTAGACTAAGTGTATTGCCTTTCCTAGAGTTAGCTGGTAGAGGTAATCTTGCAGAAGTAGGGCCCTATGTATACAGGGGTGAAGTTTACTCGAAGTAGAACTTCTTGATCTTAATCATCAGTGAAGAAGTAGAACTTCTTGATCTTAATCATCAGTGAAAGAGCAGGTCCTTGGGAAGGAAAGATATACTTGAAGGCAGCCCTTAAATAATTAGAAAAGAGAAAATTTTTTTTAACTTTCTATTTTATATTGGAGTATAGATTAACAATGTTGTGATAGTTTCAGGTGTACAGCAAAGTGATTCAGTTATACATATACATGTACCTATTCTCTTTCAAATTCTTTTCCCATTTAGGCTGCTACATAATATTGAGCAGAGTTCCCTGTGCTATACAGTAGGTCCTTGCTGGTTATCCATTTTAAATATAGCACTGTGTACCTGTCAATCCCAAACTCCCTAACTATCCCTCCCCCCACCCTTCCCCCCCACCCCCGCCCTGTAACCATAAGTTCCTTCTCTAAGTCTGTGAGTGTGTTTCTGTTTTGTAAATAAGTTCATTTGTATCATTTCTTTTTAGATTCTGCATATAAGCAACATCATACAATAAGAAAAGAGAAAATGTTTATCTCACTCGGACTGTCCCTTGTTTTGGTTTGGATTTCGAGCTGTCCAAGGTGCTTTTAAGATAGAGGTTAAATATAAGCACTATCACGTGGAAGCAAAGCTTGATCTAGGAAGAAGAAAATCCTGAAGGGAACCCCAAATTGATGATGAGTACATTGTATAAACTAGTTTACCTAGTTTCATGATACTCATTGTTTCCTTTTAATTTTCCCTATGCTTTATTGAAATGTTCTATCATGGTCTAGGAATTGCTGCTAGAAAATACAAATCCACTGTCCGTATTTGCACACAATATTAGAGGGAGATCTGTGCCCCTCCTAGGCCGTCTGGGTTGGCTGTCTAGCTATTTCTCCCTTCCACCACAAAACTATTGCCCCACCTTGGAAAGGAGAGCACTAGTGTACTATCAGAAATAACAATTTGTGTTTTTCACATGCATGGAAGTTTCTCTGATAGGGTTAAGAGACTACAGCAAACAGGGATAAAAAGGGCCACGTAGGTTTAAAACAGTGGTTCTCAACCCTATTAGAATGAGTGCTACCTTTTCATAACAAATATTTAATAATGGGTCTTTTACTGTCCTGAATTGATATTCATATCTAGCTACACACATAATTTCCAAAAAAGTCAATATACAACCTGAGCTATAACATAAAGGAAAAATAAATGGAAAATACTTTATAATAATATGATGTGCAATTCAGTATGTAAATGAATGGGGGCTGTCCAGACTGAAGACAATGAAATAATCAGACATACATGCACATATAACCACGATAAATGCAACCACCGCAAATACAGGCTGATTAAGGAGTTTCAAATATAACTAATGACATTAACATTTGTGTGTCGATTTTCAGAAATGGTAAATAACTCTTGAATGAGACTCAGTATGTTTTTCCTTTAATATACATGGAAGTTACTCTCCTGGATAATTCAGTGTTTATTGAAACCATATAAAAT
Source organism: Tursiops truncatus (assembly GCF_011762595.2). Taxonomy (NCBI): domain Eukaryota; kingdom Metazoa; phylum Chordata; class Mammalia; order Artiodactyla; family Delphinidae; genus Tursiops; species Tursiops truncatus. The sequence goes on from NC_047038.1 coordinate 99,008,441, forward strand.
TGCTTTGTGTTCATATATAAAACGGAGGAAATTATGTGCTCAATAATAATAAGTAGGTTTTTCTTCTACGTAAATGTCCATTGGGAGATTTAAATTTTTTACTTTTTGCACGAATGTCCCATGCAATGCAGGACGTCTAGCCTTCCTGGGCCCTGCCTGTTAGCCAGCATTGCCCCTATCCAATCTGATAAGGGAAAAGCACACACAGATGTGCCAAAAGTCCCCATTGAGAATCACTGTTTTAGAACTTCAGACAGTTTAGAAAGTGTTTTCATATATATTAAGTTTGCAAAGCTTTTTCACATATAATATCTCGTTTAATTCTCCTCAAAATCCATGAGAAGGACATTATTACTGTCATTTCAACAATGAGGAAACTAAGGCACCAAAAGGAGATGTGAAAAGTCAAAGTCATTCACCACAGCACATCCTTATCATCTCCTTGACTCATCAGTCTGGAGCATATAGAGAGATGGAATACAGGATATAATTCTGCTTTTAACCCAGAAAACTCCATTGCATCTAGCTTGGCTATCTAGACTTGAGCTATGCAATATAGTAACCACTAACCATATGTGGCAACTTAAATTTATATTAATTTAAATGAAAATTAAAATATAGTTCCTTAGTCACACAGCCACATTTCAAATGCTCAATAACCACATGAGGCTAGTGGTTATCCTACTGGACAGCCCAGGTATAGAGTTTTCCCACCATTGCTGAAAGTTCTGTTAGGAGCACTGATAGGTTACTTCAGTTTGCCTCCATATGACCCACTCTTTCCTCTAAGCTGCTATCAGTCTTAAACACAACACACACACACACACACACACACACACACACACAGTGCTCAGCTCTTTCTCTATACCTTGGTTTATGTTCTGTGCCTAGAATATCCCACTACTTCACAATTGAACCTATGTGCTTACTTCTTGAGAGCAGGACCATGCCTTATTTATCTTTGCATCCCCAGTACCCAGCACAGTACCTGGCACACAGTCCGTGCCTAATATCCACCAATCAACGCTACCTCACATGCATTTTCTTTTTAGTCCTGATCTTGCTGTGTGACTGATAATGAAAACATGTGTGCTCCCACATAAAATGGATGTAACCACAATTAATCTTGAATTGTTCAGACAGCTAAGGAACAAATGTCATGTCTTATAATGTCATCGCAGTTCTCAGGTTTTGGGGCATCTCTTAGATTGGGATTATCCTGGATTCGGATTTAGGAGTTCCAGAATAGTATGGGTTTAGGTCATCAGCTTATTTGACCCTGGCAGACCTAATTTTTCTCGTCTTTAACATATTGATGGGTGAAGGAGAGCATTGATTTAGGTAATTTCTATGGTGCTTTTTTTTTTTTTTTTTTTTTTTGCGGTTCGCGGGTCTCTCACCGTTGTGGCCTCTCCAGTTGCAGAGCACAGGCTCCGGACGCGCAGGCTCAGCGGCCATGGCTCATGGGCCCAGCCGCTCCTCGGCATGTGGAATCCTCCCGGACCGGGGCGCAAACCCATGTCCCCTGCATCGGCAGGCGGACTCTCAACCACTGCGCCACCAGGGAAGCCCTCTATGGTGCCTTTTGATGCTCATATTCTATGGGCCTAAGAGTTGACTGACAGCCAGGTGTATACAAAAGGCCAACCTAAAGGCAGACACAAACCAGACTATGTGGGGAGAACTAGGAAACTAGTGAGGAAGCCCAGCACTCTGAAGGAGGGTACAAATGAAAATATCATTAACCAGCTGCTGTGGTTTGGTTTCCAGAGGACTGACTTTCCAGGAGGTTGCTACAAGATGGCTGTATGCAGTTTCTGTACTTGGAGACTGCAGCACACTTATGATCACAGCTCATTTAGGCCCTCAATTTTAATTTGACATAGTTTACGTTAGGTTGATTTATTACAGCCAGGTCGCTCTGCACAGCATTCATTTCCTCAGCATTCTAAGGCCCATAACAAGGGGTGGTTCATTCCATAAGTACTCTCAACAGAATTCCTTCACAATTATTTATTATTTAAAAGGATTATATTGCAGGCAAAGTATCCCAAAGACTTACTAGAAGGTTGGCATCACTGCCTATCTGCAGTTTGGATTATGAAGAGATATATAGGCAGATGCAAAGATATTTAAATTATTTTGAGAAAAACTTTAAAACATATTCCTGCATTTTGGATGCAAATCAAGTTTAGAAATAGAAGCAATGTGTAATACTAGAGTTTTAAAAATAACTTGTATTTCTAAAATTTCTGGAATAAAGTGAGTAGGAAAAGAGCTTTATTAGGAATCAGAAGCCTAAGCTCTAACACTCAGAGTCTGATTTTCCTCATCCTTAAAAAAAAATAGACTAAACATTATGTCTCTTCAAAAACTTTTATGCTAACATTCACAGCAGCATTATTCATAAAAACCAAAAGTAGAAGCAACTCAAATGTTCATCAATTAATTAATGGATACATAAAACCATAATATATCTATATAATTGAGTATTATTCAACAATAGAAAGGAATGAAGTACTGCTTCATGCTGCACTATGCATGAACCTTGAAAACATTTTGCTAAGTAAAGAGGCCAGTGACAAAAGACCACACACACTGTATGATTCCATTTATGTGAAATGTGCAGAATAGGTAAATCCACAGAGACAGAAAATAGATTAGTGGCCCCTTGGTGCTGGGATCATGGTGAGGGAAACAGGAACAGGAATGACTATTTATGGTTACCAGAAGTTCTTTAGGGGATTTTGAAATGTTCTAAAATTAGACTCTGGTGATGGTTGCTCAACTCCGTGAATACACTAAAAACCCCTGAATTGTACACTTTAAATGAGTGACTGTTATGGCATATGAAACATATCTCGATAAAACTATTTTAAAATAAGAGAGATTGTGAAAAAGTGCCAAGAGTATAGACAAAAGCACTCCATAAAGAGCAAAACACGCCTACTGTTGTCTTCACCTAAGGAAATCTGCTGAGAGAGGAAGTGACAAAATTTCAGTAGCTAAAGAAATGGATACTGATGGAGGAAGGGCATGGGAATGACTGCCCTATAAATGGAAAATTAAAACATAATAAGGGAATACGAAAACAAAATGACACCAATTTACTTATTTTCCCTTCCAAGTTTCTTTTATATTTCGTATTGTAAACAAGATGTAATTGGCTTGTAGGAAACAGCAAATATGCATTCAGATACTTTTTATTGTTTCAGAATCATGAAGTCCATAAATCATTCTCTATCTGTCCTAGGGACAAGGAAAAGATAAGCAGAAGATTTAAGCCAATAAACTGATGTCCTACTGGGTGTTAATTCTACCTCTTAATCAAGATCTGATTACCAAAAAGGAAGAGAGAACATAAAAATGCTATAAAGATTTAAATATTTTCACTCTCCCCATAACTCATGCTGTAAATGTGCTCACTGTGACATTCACTATAGCAAGAAAATTGAGATGTTCTTTCAGGATTCTGTACAGCAGAATCTCTGCCAATTATGATGAATAAGCCAAGTCCATATGCTTCTTCTATAAAGCTGTATAATATCAAGGTACTCCAATTCTGCTTCTGCTTCCTCAAAAACATAATATATCCAAAGAACAGTAAAAGGTAATTAAAATACTTAATAGCTTAATCACACTCAATCCTATATTTGTGCAATGCAGACTCTGGTTTGCTGGAGGTATAACTGAAAGGCATTATCTTGGGCCAAGAAAATGAATCAGATATTTAATGGCTATGTGGAAACGGAAATTTTCTCGTAAGATTACAAAAATTCAGGCCAATGATACACTAAACTATAATAAAGTTTATCATTAAAATTCTGAGCAGGAATGCTAGGCACTGTATCTTTTCTCCCTGAAGGATTAAGTATTCTGCAAAAGAATGCTTGAATACCATGTTCGTTCTTTTATAGATAAATATACTTCGTAGGCTGTTCTACAGAGCAAGTGGATGAATTTTCCCCATTTCATAATTTCTATACATTAAGAACATGGAGCAAGAAGCAAAACACTAGTTATCAACTAACCAGTTCTGTTTAGATCTCTAGATCAAAACTGAAAATGCCTCACAGCAGAATATCAGGTAAGAAGCTTAAATCCCTAAACAGTCAACAAGAATAGTTTACATTTTATATAGCACTATGGTGCTTTTTCAGTTATTGTCTTTAAAAATAATGTTTTGTCTTTGGTTAAAATTGTAAGTCCTTGGAAAGACCAAAAAGTATTCCCTAGTAATCGTATAAGTCTCGGGGTAATGAATTTAGCAGATCCTTACTTAAGAGCAAGTGTTAATGACAGGAGCTGGTGTGGGATTGCATGGCTTCCCTGTAAATCCTGGAGCAAGGGGGATTCACAGAAGATGGAGTAAGAATAATGGAGTGTCTGTAATAAGCTTTAACTTTTAGAAGAATAGTGGTGGAGGATGTAATCACAGAGTTTTCAGGTGCCATCTCAGCCCAGGGAGTCAGGAGGCAGACACAAGGAACTAGGAATATCAAACCTTTGTAAAATTTCCCAAAGTTAATAACTTAAGGATACTTGTTTTTTGTTTTCTCCTCAAAGCCTAGTGGTTCTGTGTGCTTATATTTAGGGACAGCAAGATAGGGTGATACATGGGAGACTTCCTACCACTCTTCAGCAGGACTTGGGGAGAGCTTATCTTCAAGGAGACATATCATTTGGACTGTGGGACCATTTGTCTGTGTGTTTGGTACCTGGAGGAAGCAGGTAGGCAGTGCAGGAAAGCTATTTGGCCGAGCACTTCAACACACAAAGAGCCTCAAATTTAGACGTTTGAACTTACCTCCAAGAAAGACCATGCACACAATCACAATCACATACACTAACCAATGGAAAGAAAAAGACCTTTCAATTTTAAAAAAGAAGTGGGGGGGGAGGGATAAATTGGGATATTGGATTGACAAATACACACTACTATGTATAAAATAGGTAACGAATAAGGACCTACTGTAGAGCACAGGGAACTCTGCTCAATACTCTGTAATGACTTATATGGGAAAATAATCTTTAAAAGAGTGGATAGGACTTCCCTGGTGGTGCAGTGGATAAGAATCCACCTGCCAATGCAGGGGTCACGGGTTTGATCGCTGGTCTGGGAAGATCCCACATGCAGCAGAGCAGCTAAGCCTGTGAGCCACAACTACTGAGCCTGTGCTCTAGAGCCTTTAAGTGATATCTTATGATAAGTTTCTTTTTCTGTGTGACTTATTTCACTTAGAATCATCGTACCTAAATCCACTCATTATGCTGCTACTAGCCTTATGACATTGATTTCATGGCTGAGTGAAATTCCATTGTACATAAGTAACACAACTCCTTTATCCATTTTTTTCTTTCCTGGGATATTTAATGTGTACCGAATTTGATGTTCTTGTAAACAGAGCAGCCCTAAACTTTGGGGTGGCTATGTCTCGTTGATTTTTAGATTTTCCAAGATATACGCCCATGAGTGGAAGTGCCCTATGCTCTCTGTAGCTGTGTTTTTTAGATGTTTTAGGAAACACCATACACTTCTCCAGAGTGGCTGTTGGCAATTTGCATCCCGCCCATCAGAGTAACAAGGCTCCCTGTTCTCCATGGCCTGTCCTGCCTTTCTGGTTTTTACACATTTTTCAGACGGCCATTTTGACCGGTGGGAAGTGAGACTTCTTTGTAGTGCGGATTTGCATTGCCCGCTTGCTTGGTTGGCCAATAAGGGTGTATGCGGTTTTTCCTGAATATATTCAGGAAAAACCATATACGCCCCTTATTGGCCAACTGCATCATTGTCGAAGTTCTGCCGCTTTTCATGTGCTTTAAAGGCGACTCCAATCTACCTCTTGAAATCTGTTTCCTGCAATTCTGCCTTGCTTTCAAATCCTCTTCGTTGCGTTACCTCAGTATATTTTTGGACGATCGTTGTCCTTTATACCTCTGCAGGTTTGTGAACTGCCATGTCCCTGAGCTTCATTTTTCAACTCACTTTTTTGTGAGCTGGCCGCAAAACCGCAGGATTGCTTCAGGCCCTATTCTGGTTCCGGGGCGGCAGGCTGAGCCTTTGGTTAATTCTTCTTCCTGATAGGAAACTAGAGTGACCTGTGCCTGTCCAAACACCTACAGCTAGTCTCTCATTGGTTCCCCCTCTTGTCGTTCATCCTCCGGACAAATTGCAAATTGTGCGAAACAGGAGGTTAAAGGCGCTGACTCTCCAAGTGGGGAGATTGTTAGTAAAGCGGCTGGAATGGCGAACCCAAGCACCGGGAGATGAAAAATGAGGTAAGTTTTAGAAACCTTTCCCGATCACACGGTGTACCATCCTCTGGGTTTCCCATGCGTCTTTTAGCTGTAGGAAGATTCCCTTAAACCTGGAGAGTTGGGACCCATGGAATGGGTAGCATGCAGTATTGCTTTAAAGGGTCTGCATTTGCTCACCCAACCTCACCAATCCTCTCAGCCCGAACAGTTTCCAGCCTTATGTCTCATCCTGCTGTGGGTCGAGATGTGTTCAATCCATGTTGCATCACAGTCCCTGAGCAAAAGTTGTAAGAATTTTTCTGCCTTTCACTATCTTTTTTTTTATTTATTATTATGTTGGTTACAGCTGATTTTCAATGCTCTCTTTCTTACTGCTGTACATCCACTTGATTGACGTACAAAGAGCCATCAATAAATTCTTTTTCAGATTCTTACCAGTCGTATATATTCTTTTCCGGTGACTTGAGTGTGCTGAGTGCAGTTCTTTGAGGTACTGTGTAGGCCTTATCGATTATCAATTTGGTATTTGGAACGGTATCTTTGCTAATTTCAACCTCCTGGATAATGCCTCACCACTCCCCACCTTTCCCCTCTAGCAGCCTTATGTTTGTTTTCTACATATTTGACTATGTTTCTGTTTTGTAATTTATTTCATGTGTAGCCATTTTTGATTCCACCTTTAAGTGATATCTTATGATATGTGTCTTTTTCTTTCTGACTTATGTCACTTAGAATGATCGTACGTAACTCCTCCCGAGTTGTTGCAGCTGGCTCTATTTCATTGATTTCCTGGCTGAGTAATATTCCACTCTACATAAGTATCACATCTCTTTTATCCATTTTTTTCCTTCCAGGGACATTTAGGTTGTATCCAAGTCGAGGCTCTTTTAAACAGAGAGGTGGTAAATGTTGCAGTGCCTGTGTCCTGTCGATTTTTGTTTTTCCCAAGATATACGCCCATGAGTGCAAGTACCCTATGCTCTGTAGCTCATTTTTTAAGACTTTTTAGTAAACACAATACACTTCTCCAGAGTGTCCATTGGCAATTTGTATTTCCACTATCAGCCTCACAGGCCTCCCTTTTCTCCTCACCCTGTCCTGCATTTCTGGTGTTTACACTTTATGAGGACAGCTCTTCTGACTGTTGCGAAGTGATACCTTTTGTAGTATTGATTTGCAATGCCCACCTGTTTAGTTGGCTAAAAAGGGTGTGTGCCCTTTTCTTGAATATATTCAGAAGAAAACGCATTCGCCCTTTTTGGCCAACTGCATCGTTGGCAATATTCAGCCCCTTTTCTTGTGCTTTAATGGTGAGTCCTTTCTACTTCTTCAAATACCTTTCCTGCCATTCTCCCTTGCTTACAAGTCCTTTTCGGTGACTTACCTCAAGACATTTTTTGAAGATAGATATTTTCAACTCTGCAGTTTCGTGAATTTTAGTGCCCCTGAGTTCCATTTTTCAACTTGTGTTTTTGGGAACTGGCCACAAGACAGCGGGATTTCCTCAAGCCCTATTCTGTTTCCGTGGGCAATCTTGGCCTTTGGTCAGTTCGTCTTCCTGATTGGAAATTACAGTGGCATGTGCCTGTCCGAACACCTAGGACTTGTCTCTCATTGTTTCTCATCCTTCCGCTTCATCCTCTGGACAAATTCCAAACTGTGCGCAACAGGATGTTGAAGATGCTGACATCCCCAAGTGGGGAGATTGTTAGGAAAGACGCTTCCTACAGCTGAACCCAACTACCTGGAGATGAAGAGATGACGTGCCTTTTCCAAACTCTTCCCGATCAAACGGTGTGCCATCTTCTGGGTGTCACAGGCATGCTTTAGCTGTAGGAAGCGTCCCATGCATGTAAGGAGAACACCAGGGATTTTTCCAAATCAGTGTCTCCCCGAACCCCAAACTGGGGAATTTTTAAGCTATGGCTACATGTATGTTCATTAAGGGCCTTGGGCAGTAGGCAGAGTCCGAACTTTAGATGATTGAAGTCTTCAGGGTCAGAAGCGCTCACCACCGGCTTCCCTTAGGTTACGTTTTAACTGTCATTGATAGATGATGTCAATAAAAATATCTATTCTTTTTCAGATTATTTCCCCTTATAGGTTATTACAAAATATTGAGTGTACGTCCCTGTGCTATACAGTAGTTCCTTGTTGATGATCTATTTTATACATAGAAGTGTGTATGTGTTAATCCCAAACTGTTAATTTATCCCTCCTCCCACCTTTCCCCTTTGGTAATAATAAATTATAAGATTTTATACTTCTCAGTAATGGGGGAGCTTAAAGAGAGGTATCATTTTCAATGGAAAATCATTCAAAACAAGATTGAAGCTCCAGCCAAGATTATTAGATGTACATCCTTGGAAAGAAATCACTTCTTTTCTCTAATGTTGACCTGACAAATAAGACAAACCCCTTCACTGAACTTGCTTATAATAAAGTGATGGAAATATCAAATGGAAGTGTTAGAAACATCTTATTTTACCCGAGCCTTATACACTGCTCTATGTTGATTACAGTTTGGCTCACACATCTGTTCATTGAAGTTACAATGTTGTCAATTTCTGCTACTGATCCTACAAAGTGGGCCCCAACAAGGGTCCCCCTGCCCAGTGTCATTGGAGTCAACAGATCGAGATTTTTTGTTCAGAAGCAAAGGAAAATTTATATTTTGATCAGAGAATGGAGAGGTGAGAGCATGCGCTCCCCCGTGGGCTGTGGGCCGGGCTGCTGTGTAAGGATCCTGTCAGCGTCAGTGGGAGGGAAGGGGCGGAGCTCTCGAGGGCAGGGTTGGCTGGAGCTCAGGCTCTATGTCGCGGAGTCTGCACGGAGCCCCACTAGCTGAGGTGTCGGCCCAGACATTTTGCACTAGGAAATCGGGTCTGAAGTGCCAGGTGTGGGACTTCTGCATGCGGAACCCTAGGAGCACGTGAAATTAGACAAACCACAAAGGAAAAAATGGTTAGACTTTATTTTATTGCCCAGATTCTATTTTTATCCCCTAGGAATTTTTCATGGGCTTTGCCGGTGACAAACCCCTCCTCTGCCTTTTGTCCCGTTCCTCATTCTTGGGGCACTGAGGGTGCAGACCCCTCTTCTGTAAATGCTTCGTGCTGAGTTGGGAGTCCTCATACCCGGGGGGGGAGGGGCAGAACTTCTCCCTAGCAGCCTCCAGGTGAGGTTGATTGTCCCCAGGGCTCCTGCCTCACTGCTTGTCCGCCTGAGCACCAGCATTGGAAGTGTTATAGATTCTAATGACCTTTAAGGGTCCAGGAAAGACATGCGCAGAGACGCTGGGGAGGCTGGTTTTACCCGGCCCCACGTTTGTTCAGCCACCTTAGGCTGATGGTTTCTGCCAGCCTAGGTGCTCTGACCAGTAGTCTGTGCTTTCTGCAATTAGGCCCTGAATTAACGTACAAGCAGCACCAGGTGTCAGAGCCCTGCCCGCTCAACTCCCAGACAGTCCAGGGCCGGTGGTGATCCAGGATCATGACGGCCACTGAGTCAACAGCCTTTTGAAGTAGCCAGGAGTCCAGCCGGTCTCATTGGCCGACATCACCGCGGTGTCTGTAGGCTTTTCTATGGTGACAGCATTATCTATGGTTCCCCTGCCAAGCTTATTAGCTCCGCTCTGGGTGCAGTAAGTCCTGCAAGTAGTAGTCTGCTCTTTTGGGGCACACTCTTGTTGTTTTCTGAGAGAAACTCCAGGTCAAGTGATGGTCACACGAGTCGTCATGGGGGCCCGTTGCCCCCGGTTGTCTCTGGAGGTTGGAGTTGGAGGACCTCCTCACTCGAGGTCAGTGTGCCCACGGAGCGACCCCTGCAACTTCAGGGCATGGTGGGTGGTTAGGATCACCACATGGGGTCCTTTTCCCTTAGGAGGGAGCTGGCCTTGTGGGCTGCTGATTTCCAGGTTTTTAGATACCCCCAGTATCCTGGCCGGATGGGGCAGTGGGCCAAGCCCTTGGTGACCGTAGTTTATCCTACCTGGAGGGCATTCTTGCGTTGTTCCATTTCAAGTGGTCCCAGTTTTTGCACTAATACTCCAAGGGCGATTCACCTTCGACCGGGAATGTAAAGGTCAAAGGGTTTAGCTAAATTAGGGAGTTCCAGGGCAAGGGTCTGAATTGACTGCTCTTTCCATTCTTGAAAGGCCACTTCTGGATTCTGTTCAAAAGGATCATCATCTTTTCCTTTCAGTGTTTCATATAGAGGCCCAGCTATTAGACTGTAGTTAGGGATCCAGATGCAGCAAACCCCGGCTTCCCCAGGAACCCCTAAGCTGTCTTCTAGTTTTAGAAGTGGTAAGGCTGCAAATGGCTTCTTCTCTTTCCTGGGATGGGCTTCTCCAACCTTCTGTGAGAATGAAGCTGAGGCAGGTTACATTAGTCTGTGATATTTGAGCCTTTTTCTTGGACACTTCCTATCCTTTATTGGCTAGGTAGTTCAGAGGCCTCCTTAGTAGGGCTGGTGATCAGAATGTCGTCTGCATATTGAAGGAGGGTTCCCTTTTCCAGTGGTAGAAATTTTACGTCTTTAGCTAACGTTTCTCCAAAGATGATGTGGGAAATTTTGAACCCTTGGGGCAGGACGGCTCAGCAGTATTGTTTTTGTTGTATGTTGAGTCCTGCCACTCACAAGCCAAAATTTCTTGTGACTCTGGGACTAATGGAATACAGAAGAAGGCATCATTGAAGTCTAGTACGGAATACCATGTCCTGGTGGATGGTAGAATGACCAGCAGGGTGTAGGAATTAGGAACTACTGGATGTATATCCTCTGTGGCTTCACTGACTGTCCTGACATCCTTTACCAGGTCCCCAGCAGCCCACAGGGCTCTCGTGGTGAGGGCCCTCCCAGGGTATGGAGCTCACCTGTGCAGCTACCCAGCAGCCCATGGGGCTCTCGTGGTCAGGCCTCTCCCAGGATACGGAGCTCCCCTGGGCAGGTACCCCGGCAGGGCTGGGCACACAGGAACCGTGCACATAGCCCTCATTGCAGAGCACCCCCAGGTCACCTGTCGCTCAGAGCTGACACAGAGCAACTCAGAGCAGGACTTGAACTAATATACAGCAGCTCCGACAGGTCTGTGACCCTGGGCATCACTCTGTGCGGCCTCCCTCCGCCTGGTCTTCCAGAGATTTCCACTGTAGCCGGGGCACCAGGCCTCTGTCTCCACCCACCATCCCTCCTCTCCCTGACTCCTGGGTTCCTCTCATTATGAGAGGGTCTTCTTGAAGTTGTCTCCCACTCATGGGCCAGATAAAATGATGAGAAAACAAGCCAGAGCTGCAGCCCCTTGTCTATCCTGACTCTCAGGAGCCCACACCTGTTCCTTGGACCTGGCCGGTTCAGCAAGGTCCATTTTCTGCAACTGTAAGCCCCTGAGGGGCGAGGATTGGCTGACCTGGGCAGCCTGACCCTGCCGGCCAGCCCTCCCCAGGTGTGCCTAGGTTGAGGTCAATATAAACACCGCTCCAGGCAGCAAGAGCCCCTGCAGCTGTGCGTGACGCCATATTCTCTGCCCCGTCAGCAGTATCGGGGCTGGGCTGGTGGGAGGGAGTGAGGGGCCACAGCTTTGTGTGTGGCCCGGTGTGAGTGGGGCTCTGCTGGACTTTCTGCAGGAGTTGCCAGGCTGCCACCTGCTAAAGAAGAGGATGTGTCACCCATACCTGCCGCTGGAATGTCTCCCCAGGCAGAGGTGACGAAGGAAAAAAGGAGTGGGCGCCGGGACAGGAGGGGTATCTCAGGCGGGGAAATGCAAAGCTTCCAGAAGAGCGCCCGGGTCCAGGACCATCCTGGCTGGCCTGCAGGCACCAAGTTGGTTCCACTCTAGGCTTTCAAGTCCTTGCACATATTCAGGTGTTTTACCTGGGAAGGGTGGGAACAGTTCAGCAGCAGCTGGCCTGGGGCTCAGCTCACGTTTACTCAGAGACGCCTCGGCATGGTCCCCCAGCTTTGCAGTGACGATGCTCTTTGCGGGGGTGCTGCTGGCTTCATGGGAGACGATTCCCCACCTCTGACCAACTTCAGAATTGTTTACCACTGGAGCAAGTGCCCTGATAGGGTTTTCCTCTGTATAACTGGTGGGTTCTGGTATTTTTTCTTTTTCCTTTTTTGGTTCAAGGTAGATTTTATTCCTCTTTTTTCTATTTATAGGTATAAGCATGGTAATAATTCATTCATATAAATACATCTATGCGAAGGGAAGAATTTTTTTTCTGTTTTATTTTTTATAATTTTATTTATTTTAATTTTTGAATTTTATTTTTTTATACAGCAGGTTCTTATTGGTTATGTATTTTAAACTTATATGTGTATACATGTCAATCCCAAACTCCCAATTCATCCCACCACCACCCCCACCATGGCTTTCCCCCCTTGGTGTCCATACGTTTGTTCTGTACATCTGTGTCTCTATTTCTGCCCTGCAAACCAGTTAATCTGTACCATTTTTCTAGGTTCCACATATATGCATTAATATACAATATTTGTTTTTCTCTTTCTGACTTACTTCACTTTGTATGACGGTCTCTAGATCCATCGACATCTCTAGAAATGACCCAATTTCATTCCTTTTTATGGCTGAGTAATATTCCATTTTATATATGTAGCACATCTTTATCCATTCGTCTGTCTGTGGGCATTTAGGTTGCTTCCATGACCTGGCTATCGTAAATAGTGCTGCAAAGAACATTGTGGTGAATGTGTATTTTTGAGTTATGGTTTTCTCTGGGTATATGCCCAGTAGTGGGATTGCTGGATCATATGGTAATTCTATTTTTAGTTTTTTAAGGAAACTCCATACTGTTCTCCACAGTGACTGCATCAATTTACATTCCCACCAACAGTGCAAGAGGGTTCCTTTTCTCCACACCCTCTCCAGCATTTGTTGTTTGTAGATTTTCTGATGATGCCCATTCTAACAGGTGTGAGGTGATACCTCATTGTAGTTTTGATTTGCATTTCGCTAATAGTGATGTTGAGCAGCTTTTCATGTGCTTCTTGGCCATCTCTATGTCTTCTTGGAAGAAATGTCTATTTAGATCTTCTGCCCATTTTTGTGTTGGGTCGTTTGTTTTTTTAATATTGAGCTGCATGAGCTGTTTATATATATTGGAGATTAATCCTTTGTCTGTTGATTCATTTGCAAATATTTTCTCCCATTCTGAGGCTTGTCTTTTCGTCTAGTTTGTAGTTTCCTTTGCTGTGCAAAAGTTTTTATGTTTCATTAGGTCCCATTTGTTTATTTTTTTTATTGCATTACTCTAGGAGGTGGATCAAGAAAGATCTTGCTGTGATTTATGTCAGAGTATTCTTCCTATGTTTTCCTCTAAGAGTTTTATACTGTCTGGTCTTACATTATGGTCTCTAATCCATTTTGAATTTATTTTTGTGTATGGTGTTAGGAAGTGTTCTAATTTCATTCTTTTACATGTAGCTGTCCATTTTTCCCAGCACCACTGATTGAAGAGACTGTCTTTTCTCCATTGTATAGTCTTGTCTGGTTTGTCATAGATTAGTTGACCATAGGTGTGTAGGTTTATCTCTGGGCTTTCTTTTTTTTTTTTTCCTTTTACACCTTTATTGGAGTATAATTGCTTTACAATGGAGTGTTAGTTTCTGCTGTATAACAAAGTGAATCAGATATACATATACATATATCACCATATCCCCTCCCTCTTGCATCTTCCTCCCACCCTCTGTATCCCACCCCTTTAGGTGGTCACAAAGCACCGAGCTGATCTCCCTGTGCTATGTGGCTGCTTCCCAGTAGCTGTCGATGTTACATTTGGTAATGTGTATATGTCCATGCCACTGTCTCACTTCGTCCCGGCTTACCCTTACCCTTCCCCACGTCCCCAAATCCTTTCCCTACGTCTGTGTCCTTAATCCTGTCCTGTCCCTAGGTTCTTCTTAAACTTTTTTTTCTTTAGATTCCATATATCTGTGTTAGCATACAGTATTTGTTTTTCTCTTTCTCACTTACTTCACTGTGTAAGACAGGCTCTAAGTCCATCCACCTCACTACAAATAACTCAGTTTTGTTTCTTTTTATGGCTGAGTAATATTCCATTGTATATAAGTGCCAGATCTTCTTTATCCATTCATCTGTCGATGGACACTTAGGTTGCTACCATGTCCTGACTATTGTAAATAGAGCTGCAATTAACACTGTGGTACATGATTCTTTTTGAATTATGGTTTTCTCAGGGTAAATGCCCAGTAGTTGGATTGCTGGGTTGTATGGTAGTTCTATTTTTAGTTTTTTAAGGAACCTCCATACTGTTCTCCCTAGTGGCTATATCAATTTACATTCCCACCAACAGTGCAAGAGGGTTCCTTTTCTCCAATAAATGCCTCTCTACCATTTATGTTTGTAGATTTTTTGATTATTGCCATTCTCACTGCTGTGAGGTGATACCTCACTGTAGTTTTGATTTGCATTTCTCTAATGATTAGTAACGTTCAGCATCCTTTCATGTGTTTGTTGGCAATCTGTATATCTTCTTTGGAGAAATGTCTATTTAGGTATTCTGCCCATTTTTGGATTGGGTTGTTTGTTTTTGTGATATTGAGGTACATGATCTGCTTGTAAGTTTTGGAGATTAATCCTTTGTCATTTGCTTCATCTCAGAATATTTTCTCCCATTCTGAGCGTTGTCTTTTGGTCTTGTTTATGGTTTCCTTTGCTGTGCAAAATAAAGCTTTGAAGTTTCATTAGATCCCACTTGTTTATTTTTGTTTTTATTTCCATTTCTCTAGGAGGTGGGTCAAAAAGGATCTTGCTATGATTTATGTCATAGAGTGTTCTGCCTATGTTTTCCTCTAAGAGTTTTATAGTGTCTGGCCTTACATTTAGGTCTCTAACCCATTTTGAGTTTATTTTTGTGTATGTTGTTATGGAGTGTTCTAATTTCATTCTTTTACGTGTACCTGTCCCATTTTCCCAGAATCACTTACTGAAGAGACTGTCTTTTCTCCATTGTATATCCTTGCCTCCTTTGTCATAGATAAGTTAGCCATAGGTATGTAGGTTTATCTCTGGGCTTTCTATCCTGGTCCATTGATCTATATTTCTGTTTTTGTGCCAGTACCATATAGTCTTGATTACTGTAGCTTTGTAGTATAGTCTGAAGTCAGGAAGTCTGATTCCTCCAGCTCTTTTAATTTCCCTCAAGACTGCTTTGGCTATTCGGGGTCTTTTCTGTCTCCATACAAATTTTAAGATTTTTTTTGTTCTAGTTCTGTAGAAAATGCCACTGGTAATTTGATAGGGATTACATTGAATCTGTAAATTGCTTTGGGTAGTATAGTCATTTTCACAATATTGATTCTTCTAATCCAAGAACATGGTTTATACCTCCGTCTGTTTATATCGTCTTTGATTTCTTTCAGCAGTGTCTTATAGTTTACTGAGTACAGGTCTTTCCTCCTTAGGTAGGTTCATTCCTATGTATTTTATTCTTTTTGTTGCAATGGTGAATGGGATTGTTTCCTTAATTTCTCTTTCTGATCTTTCATTGTTAGTGTATAGGAATGCAAGAGATTTCTGTGCATTAATTTTGTATCCTGCAACTTTACCAAATTCATTGATTAGCTCTAGTAGTTTTCTGGTGGCATCTTTAGGTTTCACTATGTATAGTATCGTGTCATTTGCAAACAGTGACAATTTTACTTCTTCTTTTCCAATTTGTATTCCTCTTATTTCTTTTTCTTCTCTGATTGCTGTGTCTAGGACTTCCAAAACTATGTTGAATAATAGTGGTGAGAGTGGACAACCTTGTCTTGTTCCTGATCTTAGAGGAAATGCTTTTAGTTTTTCACCATTGAGAATGATGTTTGCTGTGGGTTTGTCATATACGGCCTTTATTATGTTGAGGTAGATTCCCTCTATGCCCACTTTTTGGAGACTTTTTATCATAAATCGGTGTTGAATTTTGTCCAAAGCTTTTCCTGCATCTATTGGGATGATCATATTTTTATTCTACAGTTTGTTAATATGGTGTATCACCTTGATTGATTTGTGTATATTGAAGAATCATTGCATCCCTGGGATAAACCCCACCTGATCATGGTGTATGATCCTTTTAATGTGTTGTTCAATTCTGTTTCCTAGTATTTTGTTGAGGATTTTTACATCTATATTCATCAGTGATATTGGTCTCTAATTTTCTTTTCCTGTAGTATCTTTGTTTGGTTTTGGTATCAGGGTGATGGTGGCCTCATAGAATGAGCTTGGGAGTTTTCCTTCCCCTAAAAATTTCTGAAGAGTTTGAGAAGGTTAGGTGTTAGCTCTTGTCTAAATGTTTGATAGAATTCACCTCTGATGCCATCTGGTTCTGGACTTTTGTTTGTTGGAAGATTTTTCATCACAGTTTCAATTTCATTACTTGTGATTGGTCTTTTCTTATTTTCTGTTTCCTCCTGGTTCAGTCTTCGAAGGTTATACCTTTCTAAGAATTTGTCCGTTTCTTCCAGGTTGTCCATTTTATTGGCATAGAGTTGCTTGTAGTAATCTCTTAGGATGCTTTGTATTTCTGTGGTGTCTGTTGCAACTTATCCTTTTTCATTTCTAATTTTATTGATTTGAGTCCTCTCCCTCTTTTTCTTGAGTCTGGCTAAAGGTTTATCTTTTTTTTTTTTTATCTTCTCAAAGAACCAGCTTTTAGTTTTATTGATCTTTGCTATTGTTTTCTTTATTTCTATTTCATTTATTTATGCTATGATCTTTATGATTTCTTTCCTTCTACTAACTTTGGGTTTTGTTCTTCTTTCTCTATTTCCGTTAGGTGTAAGGTTAGATTGTTTATTTGAGATTTTTCTGGTTTCTTGAGGTAGGCTTGTATTGCTATAAACTTCTCTCTTAGAACTGCCTTTGCTGTATCCCATAGGTTTTGGATCATTGTGTTTTTGTTGTCATTTGTCTCTAGGTAGTTTTTGATTTCCTCTTTTATTTCTTCAGTGATCTCTTGGTTATTTAGTAACATATTGTTTAGCCTCCATATTTTTGTGTTTTTTACATTGTTTTGCCTGTAATTGATTTCTAATCTCATAGCATTGTGGTCAGAACAGCTGCTTGATATGTTTTCAGTTTTCTTAAATTTACTGAGGCTTTATTTGTGACCCAAGATGTGATCTATTCCAGAGAATGTTCTGTGTGCAGTTGAGAAGAACGTGTAATCTGCTGTTTTTGGATGGAATGTCCTATAAATATCAATTAAATCTATCTGGTCTATTGTGTCATTTAAGCTTGTGTTTCTTTATTAATTTTCTGTCTGGATGATCTCCATTGGTGTAAGTGAAGTGTTAAAGTTCCCCGCTATTATTGTGTTACTGTTGATTTCCTCTTTTATAGCTGTTAGCAGTTGCCTTATATATTGAGGTGCTTCTATGTTGGGTACATATATATTTATAATTGTTATATCTTCTTGGATTGATCCCTTGATCATTATGTAGTCTCCTTCCTTGTCTCTTGTAACATTCTTTGTTTTAAAATCTATTTTATCTGATATGAGTATTGCTACTCCAGCTTTCTTTTGATTTCCATTTGCATGGAATATCCTTTTCCATCCCTTCACTTTCAGTCTGTATGTGTCCTTAGGTCTGAAATGGGTCTCTTATAGACAGCATATATATGGATCTTGTTTTGTATCCATTCAGCGAGCCTGTGTCTTTTGGTTGGAGCATTTAATCCATTCACGTTTAAGGTAATTATCGATATGTATGTTCCTATTACTATTTTCTTAATTGTTATGGGTTTGTCTTGGCGGGTCCTTTTCTTCTCTTGTGTTTCCCACTTAGAGAAGTTCCTTTAGCATTTGTTGTAGAGCTGGTTTCATGGTGCTGAATTCTCTTAGCTTTTGCTTGTCTGTAAATCTTTTGATTTCTCTGTCAAATCTGAATGAGATCCTTGCTGGGTGGAGTACTCTTGGTTGTAGATTCTTTCCTTTCATCACTTTAAATTTATCATGCCACTCCCTTTTGGCTTGTAGATTTTCTGCTGAGAAATCAGCTGTTTACCTTATAGGAGTTCCGTTGTATGTTATTTGTCATTTTTCCCCTGTTGCTTTCAGTAATTTTTCTTTGTCTTTAATTTTTGTCAGTTTGATTACTATGTGTCTCGGCATTTTTCTCCTTTGGTTTATCCTGCCTGGGACTCTCTGCATGTTGTGGATTTCGGTGGCTATTTCTTTTGCCATGCTAGGGAAGCTTTCGACTATAATCTCTTCAAATATTTTCTCAGTTCCTTTCTCTCTCTCTTCTCCATCTGGGACCCCTATAATGCAAATGTAGTTGTGTTTAATGTTGTCCCAGGGGTCTCTTAGTGTGTTTTCATTTTTCATTCTTTTTCTTTATTCTGTTCCACAGCAGGGATTTCCACCTTTCTGTCTTCCAGGTCACTTATCCGTTCTGCCACAGTTATTCTGCTACTGATTCCTTCTAGTGTATTTTTCATTTCAGTTATTGTATTGTTCATCTCTGTTTGTTTGTTCTTTAATTCTTCTAGGTGTTTGTTCCTTAATTCTTCTAGGTCTTTGTTAAGCATTTCTTGCATCTTCTTGATCTTTGCCTCCATTCTTTTTCCAAAGTCTTGGATCATCTTCACTATCATTATTCCGAACTCTTTTTCTGGAAGGTTGCCTATCCCCACCTCATTTCATTATTTTTCTGGGGATTTATCTTGTTCCTTGATCTGGTATAAAGTCCTCTGCCTTTTCATTTTCTCTGTCTTTCTGTGAATGTGGTTTTCCTTCCACAGGCTGAAGAATTGTAGTTCTTCTTGCTTCTGCTGTCTGTCTTTCGGTGGATGAGTCTATCTTAGAGGCTTGTGCAAGCTTCCTTATGGTGGGTAGAGCTGGGTGTTGCTCTGGTGGGCAGAGCTTTAATCTGCTTGTCTGTGGATTAAATAAAACTTTCACAAAATGTTTAATCCGCTTGTCTGCTGATGCATGGGGCTGGGTTCCCTCCCTGTTGGTTGTTTGGCCTGAGGTGACCTAGCACTGGAGACTACCTTGCTCTTGGTGGGGCTAATGGCGGACTCTGGGAGGGCTCACGCCAAGGAGTATTTCCCAGAACTTCTGCTGCCAGTGTTGTTGTCCCCATGGTGAGCCACAACCCCTCCCCGCTTCTGCAGGAGACCCTCTAAAACTAGCAGGTAGGTCTGGTCATTCGCCTACGGGGTGACTGCTCCTTCCCCTTGGTCCTGATATGCACACTACTTTGTGTGTGCCCTCCAAGTGTGGAGTCTCTGTTGAGACTCTGAGTCTCTGAGTGCAGTTGAGACTCTGAGACTCGGAGTGGAGTAGCACAGACTCTGGGTTCTGTGAAGCTTTGATGCTTTGTTGTTCTAGAAATCCTATAGGAGACGGTCCACAGCAGGTGAAGCTAATGCTGTCCGTAGAGGTGGTGAAGCCAAAGATCTGAAATTCCAACTAGAGTTGCCGATGTACATACAGGACAAAATCATCTCGTGTGAATGTAGTTCAGGCACGTTTAAGATGAATGCAGTCATGTTAATGCCTAACATCTTCTATCTTGTGCCTCTCCTCAGGGACCCCCTACTCAGTTCCTTAGGCTCCTGTAAGTCATGTACAGGAGAATGGAGAGTGGGCTCTGTCCAGTCTATGTGTATCTTAGGATACTTTGTATTTCTGTGGTGTCTGTTGTAACATCATCGTTTTCATTTCTGATTTATTTGGGCCCTCTCTTTTTAAAAAATCATACCACTGTTGTCTTTTATTCTTTAAAGAAGTTTAATAAGTGTTTGATCTACTACCCTTACTCTATGTGTACTTTTTGCAGTGAGATTTTTACTTTTGTTTGTTTTCTTGTTACTATCAATAATTAGTGAGACTTCTTTTAAGCTACCTTCAACATTGCTTATAAAGCTGCTTTACTAGTGATGAGAGAGCTTTAACGGAAGTCGTGTTCTGGTTGTAAATTAGAATGCAATGTGCCAGCAAAAAGCCCCTTAAGTTTATATATCATTACTTCTTGTTCTTTTTTTAATTTAATTTTTATTTTTTATCAGAGCCAATTTGATTAAAATGTTTTGTTTGTTCTAGGTGTGCAAGATGTGGTTCTTTTACACATATTCATGTATCTATACTTCTTTAGATCATTTTCTCATGTAGGTTATGACACAATGTTGAGTAGTCTTCTCTTGGTATGCCATAGGTCTTTGGTGATTATATATTTCACATGTGTTTCTATATCTATGTTAACCCAATATCCTAATGTATCCAATCCTCACAACTTTGCATTTGGTGAACCATAAGTTTGTTTAATGAATCTGTGATTGCCTTTCTCTGTGGAAATATCTTCATTGGTATCAATTTTTAGCTAACACCTATAAGTGATATTATAGGATATGTGCCTTTTGCTGTCTGACTTAGTACAATTTGCCTGATGACCTTTAGAATCATCTATGGTGCTGCAAATGGCATTGTTTCATTTTTTTCCCTAGCTAATATTCCATCTGTACATGTACCAGTTCTGCTTTGTCCACTCACCTCTTGATGGACTTCTTGGTTGCCTCCATGTCTTGGCTATTGTAATACTGCTGCAATGCACATCTGCCTGCCTGTGTCTTTCCAATTCTGTCTTCTTATGTTATAGGCCCAGGAGTGGGCTTCCTGTATCATAGGGTATCTCGGGGTTTACCTTTTAAAGGCACCTCCATTCTGTTCTCATTAGTGGCTCTTTCCAAGTTACGTCCCAGTTAAAGTTGAGGGTATACATTTCTCCACCACAGCTTCAGCATTTATTGATTGTAGTTTTCTTGCTGATGGATATTCTGACTGGTGTGAGCTGATACCTCTCTGTGGTTGAATTTGCATGTGACTCATAATCCGTTGAAATTGAGCTTTAAGGCATGTCCTTTTTATTTTTCAAACTGTGATTACAGCTTAGTTCTTCAAAGTGTTTTCTTAAAGTATGTGTCACATTTTGAAATTTATTGGCCATTACTTCCCTCAAGACATTTTGAGGGCAAGTTTCATTTACAGCCCTGCATTACTTGTTCATATGAAGTGACCATTAGCACAGGCTTTAAAGCTGCTTTTGCAGGTAACAGCCAGAGTGCAGCAGCCTTTTTACGCTCCCCATGCTGGTACTAGGGAAACAGAGCTTCCAGCCAGTGGTCTTCCTCGGTTATAAATTAGAGTGGAATGTGCCCAGATAACCCCCAAAAGCTGATGTCTCCTTACTTTTGTTTGTTTTTTAAATTTAATTTATATTTTTATTGGAGTAATATTCCATTATGTATATGGACCACTTCTTCTTTGTGCATTCCTCTGTTGATGGACATTTTCGCTGCTTCCAAGTGTTGGCTATATTAAATATTGCTGGAGTGCAAGATTGCCAGCCTGTGACTTTTCGATTCTCATTTTCTCAGGTGATAGCCCCAGCAGTGAGTGTGACTGATTGACTAGTAGCTCAATGTTTACCTTTTCAAAGAACCTCCAGTGTGTTTTCATGTGGCTCTTACCACGTCCCCCTTAGAACCGAGGGTACGCATTTCTCCACAATCCCTTCAGCATTTATTGTTTGCAGCATTTTTGCTAATGGCCATTCTGACAGCTGTGACCTGGTAGGTTTTTGTAATTTGGGTTTGCATGTCTTTAAAAATTCCTAAAATTCATCATTTTTCCATGCCTTTTTCTTTTCTGTTAAAAAAATGTGTGAGTACAATATAGCTCTTGAAATTGTCTTCTTGGAATCTTGCCCTCTTTTGAATTTTTGGTCGATATTCGACCCCGGGATTTTTTTGGAGGGCATGTGTAATTACAGAACGGCAAGTTTGGTGAATATTTAGTGACCGTTAGCACTGGGTTTAAAGCTGCTGTTGTGGGAAACGGCCACAAGGGGGCAGCATTTCTCAATTCCCAAATGTGGCTACTAGGGCAGCAGAGCCTTTCTGGAAGTCTTGTTGCTAGGTTGTAATTTAGAATGGAATGTGCCTGGAGAAACGCCCATAAGTTTATGTCTCATTACTTCTTCTTGGTTTTTAAAAATTTTTTAATCGGGTTAATGATTAGAATATTGTTTGTCCAGGAGTACACAATCTGGTTCATTTGTATAATATGTATCGCTATTCATGTTCGGATCCTCTTCCCATGTAAAATATTACAGTGTTCCGTAGACCTCCTTTGCTATATGGTTGGTCTTTTTAATATATGTTTATAGTATGTATTTGTATACGTATGGTAACACTAATCTTAATTTATGCATTCTACCCACCTTTCCTTTTAGATAAGCATACTTAATTTCTAAGTCTGTGAGTGTCTTTCTCTGTGGAAATATGTTCATTTGTGTTAGTTATTAGAAAACGCCTATAAGTGATATCATAGGATATAGGTCTTTTGCTTTCTGACTTACCTCATGTTCTGTGATTATCTCCAAGCTCATCTATGATGCCTCAAATAGCAGTGTTTCATTGTTTCCCATGGCTAATATTCCATTGTGTACATGGACCACTTCTTCTTTATCCATTCATCTGTTGATGGACATTTAGGTTGCTTCCATGTCTTGGCTATTGTGAATAAGGTTGCAGTGCAGCTTTTGCAGCCCGGGTCTTCTCGATTCTGGTCTTATCAGGTGAGAGGCCCAGTGGTGTGACTGCTGGACTGAATGGTACCTCAATTTTTACTTTTAAATGCAGCTCCTTTCTGTTCTCATTATTGGCTGTTACCACTTTACATCTCACCAGCAGCTAGAGGGTACACAGTTCCTTAAAACCTCTTCGGTATTTATTGTTTGTAGACTTTTTGCTGATGGTCAGTCGACTGGTGTAAGTTGAAACCTTTTTGTAGATTAGATTTGCATGATTCTAATAATTCCTGAGGTTGAGCTTTTATCCATTTTCTTTCAAGACAGTGAGTAAAACGTACGTCTTCATACTATCTTCTTGAAAAATTTGCCTGTTTTGAATTTTTTTGGCCATTCCCTACATCAGCACAATTTTTTAGGGCAGGTATCCTTTACAGCCCTGAGGCCTTGTGAATGTTAAGTGACCATTAGCTGTGGGTTTAAAGCTGCTCTTGCGGAAAATGGCCACAAGACGGCAGCATTTCTACATTTCCAACTCTGGGTTTTTGGGCATCAGAGCTTTCCTGGAAATCGTGTTAGTAGGCTTCAAATTAGAGTGGAATGTGCCAGCGCAAACCCCCAAGAGCTTATATCTCCTTACTTGTTGTTTGTTTTTTAAATTTAATTTTTATTAGGTATCAGAGCAAATTTGATAAAAATGTTATTTCTCCTAGGTGTACAGAATCTGGTTCATCATATCAATGTATCTGTCTATTCATCTTTGGATCCTTTCCTGTGTAGGTTACTACAGAGTGTTGAGTAGACCTCTCTTGGTATTCCACAGGTAATTTGTGATTATATATTTCATATGTATTAGTACATGTCTGTTAAACACCATACCCTAATTCATACATTCCTTACACCTTTCCATTTGGTTAAACATAATTTTTTTTCTTAATCCATGCTTTTCCTTCTCTTGGAAATCAGTTCATGAGTATCAATTTTTAGGTAACACCTATAAGTAATGTCATAGGATATCTGTCTTTCAGTTTCTTTCTTCAAGTTGGGTGATTATCTCTAGGTCCTTATATAGTGGTGCAAACGGCACTGTTTCATTGTTTTCCATGGCTAATATTCCATTGTTTACATGGACCACTTCCTCTTTGTGCATTTTTCTATAGATGGACATTTTGGTTTCTTCCAAGTCTTGGCTATGTTAAATGTTCCTGCAGTGCAGGATTGGCAGCCTGTGTCTTTTACATTCTGCTCTGCTCAGGTGAGCAAAGCAAAATAGAAAAGACATTATGTTCTCACTCATTATGTTCTCACTACTGGCTGTTACCAGTTTACATCCCCCCAGCAGCTAGAGGGTACACAGTTCTCTGAAACCCCTTCAGCATTTATTTGTAGACTTTTTGCTGAAGAACATTCTGACAGCTGTGAGGTGAACATTTCTGTAATTGGATTTGCACGGCTTTATTAATTGCTGATATTGAGCATTTTTCAATTTCCTTTTAAAGAAAAAAAAGAAAAGACAAAATGTGCCTAAAATATGCCTCTTGAAATAGTCTTCTTGAAATTTTGATGTCTTTTGAATTTTCTGGTCCATTTACAACCCTAGGATTTTTTTTGATTGCAGGTGTCATTTAGAGACCTGCAATTATTTTGAATATTAAGTGAACATTAGCGCTGTTTTGCGAAACGGCCAGAAGGCGGCAGCACTTCTCCTTACCAAATCTGGTTACTAGGGCAACAGACCCATAATGGAAGTTGTGCTGTAGGTTGTAAATTAGAATGGAATGTGCCAGGAAAAGCCCCTTAAAACTATGTCTCATTACTTCTTTTTCGTTTTTTAAATTTAATTTTTATTTTTTATCACAGCAAATTAGATTACAATGTTTTATTTGTTCTAGGTGTGCAAGATGTGGTTCTTTTACACATATACATATATCTATTCTTCTTCAGATCCTTTTCCCACGTAGGTTATGACACAATGTTGAGTAGGCTTCTCCTGGTATTCCGTAGGTCTTTGGTGATTATGTATTTCACATGTGTTTGTATATCTCTGTTAAACCCAATATCGTAATGTATCCAATCCTCACACCTTTCCATTTGGTGAACCATAAGTTTGTTTAATGAATCTGTGATTGCCTTTCTCTGTGGAAATATCTTCATTGGTATCAATTTTTAGGTAACACCCATAAGTGATGTGATAGGATATGTGTCTTTCGCTTTCTTACTTACTAACTGTTGCATGATTACCTCTAGACTCCTCTATGGTCCTGCACATGGCATAGTTTCATTTTTTTCCTTGGCTAATATTCCATCTGTACATGTACCAGTTCTTTGTCCACTCATCTCTTGATGGACGTTTTGTTTGCCTCCATGTCTTGGCTACTGTAATACTTCTACAGTGCAGATTTGCCTGCCTGCGTCTTTCCAATTCTGTCTTAGGATATAGCCTGAGGAGTGGGCCTGCTGGATCATATAGTAGCTCAAGGTTTACCTTTTAAAGGCACCTCCATTCTGTTCCCATTACTGGCTCTTACCAGGTTACGTCCCACTTAAAGTAGAGGGTATGCATTTCTCCACAACCTCTTCAGCATTGATCGTTTGTAGATTTTTTGCTGATGGTTATTCTGAGTGGTGTGAACTGATACCTCTTTGTGGCTGGATTTGCACGTGTCTCATACTCCCTTGAAATTGAGCTTTCAGGCATGTCCTTTTATTTTTCAAACTGTTATTACAGCTGACTTTCTCAAATTGTTTTTTTGAAGTATGTGCCACATTTTGAAATTTTTTGGCCTTTACCTGCGTCAAGACATTTTAAGGGCAGGTTTCATTTGCAGCCCTGCAGTACTTGTGCATATGAAGTGCCCATTAGCACAGATTTCAAAGCTGCTCTTGCAGGTGTTGGCCAGAGGACAGCAGCATTTCTACGTTCCCCACTCTGGTACCTAGGGAAACAGACCTTACTGCCAGCGGTGTTCCTCAGTTATAAATTAGAGTGCAGTGTGCCCTGATATACCCCCAAAAGCTTATGTCTCCATACTTATGTTTGTTTTTAAAATTTCATTTATATTTTTTAGTGGAGTAATATTCCATTGTGTAAATAGACCACTTCTTCTTTGTGCATTCCTCTGTTGATGGACATTTTCGTTGCTTCCAAGTGTTGGCTATGGTAAATATTGCTGGAGTACAGTATTGCCAGCCTGTGACTTTTGATTCTCATTTTCTCAGGTGATAGACCCAACCATGGGTATGATTCATTGACTGGTAGCTCAATGTTTACCTTTTCAAAGCACCTCCATTGTGTTTTTATTAGCGGCTCTTACCACACCCCAATTAACACCGAGGGTACGCATTTTTCCTCAACCCCTTCAGCATTTATTTTTTGCAGAATGTTTGCTCATGGCCATTCTGACTGGTGTGAGCTGATAGGTTTTTGTAATTTGGATTTGCATGTCTTTAATAATTCCTAATATTCAGCATTTTTCCACACCTTTCTCTTTTCTTTAGAAAAAAAATGGTGTGAGTACAATATAGCTCTTGAAATTGTCTTCTTGGAAGGTTGCCTCTTTTGAATTTTGTGGTCGATTTTCGACCCCAGGATTTTTTTGGAGAGCAGGTGTCATTTACATGCCTGCAATGATTGTGAATATTTAGTGACCATTAGCACTGGGTTTAAAGCTGCTGTTGTGGGAAACGGCCACAAGGCGGCAGCATTTCTCCGTTCCCAAATCTGGGTACTAGGGCAGCAGAGCCTTTCTGGAAGTCCTGTTACGAGGTTGTAAATTAGAACGGAATGTGCCAGGAAAAAACACCTGAAGTTTATGTCTCATTACTTCTTGTTCATTGTTTTAATTGTTTTAATCGGGGTAATGATTAGAATACAGTTTGTCCTAGGTGTACACAATCTGGTTCATTTGTACATCATATATATCTATTCATGTACAGATCCTTTTCCCATGTAAAGGATTACAGAGTGTTCTGTAGACGTCCCTTGCTATGTGCTCAGGCTTTCTGATATATGTACTTAATCTGTATTTGTATAGGTATGGTAAACCTAATCTTAATTTATCCATTGCCACCACCTTTCCTTTTATATATACATAGTTTGTTTTTTAAGTCTGTGTGTGTCTTTCTCTGTGGAAATATGTCCATTTTTGTCAATTGTTAGGTAACACCTATAGGTGATATCATAGGATATATGTATTTTGCTTTCCAACTTACCTCATGTTCTGTGATTATCTCTAGGCTCATCTATGGTACCTCAAAGAGCAGTGTTTCATTGTTTTCCATGGCTAATATTCCATTGTGTACATGGACCACTTCTTCTTTATCCATTCATCTGTTGATGGACATTTAGGTTGCTTCCATGTCTTGGCTATTGTGAATAAGGCTGCAGTGCAGCTTTTGCAGCCTGTGTCTTCTGGATTCTGGTCTTCTCATGTGAGAGGCACAGTGTTGGGCCTGCTGCATCGAATGGTAGCTCAATTTTTACTTGTAAACGCAGCTCCTTTCTGTTCTCATTATTGGCTCTTACCACTTTTCATCTCACCAGCAGCCAGAGGGTACACAGTTCTCAAAAACCACTTCAGCATTCATTATTTGTAGACTTTTTGCTGATGGTCAGTCGACCTGAGTGAGTTGAAACCTTTTTGTAGATTAGATTTGCATGAGTGTAATAATTCCTGAGGTTGAGCTTTTATCAATTTTACTTTTTTTTAAAAGACAATGAGTAAAATTTATGTCTTCATACTATCTTCTTGAAAATTTTGCCTGTTTTGAGTTTTTTTGGCCATTCCCTACCTCAGCACAATTTTTTAGGGCAGGTGTCCTTTACAGCGCTGAGGCCTTGTGAATGTTAAGTGAACATTAGCTGTGGGTTTAAAGCCGCTCTTGCGGAAGACGGCCACAAGGTGGCAGCATTTCTACATTTCCAACTCTGGGTTTTTGGGCAACAGAGCCTTCCTGGAAATCGTGTTAGTAGGCTTCAAATTAGAGTGGAATGTGCCAGCGCAAACCCCCAAGAGCTTAGGTCTCCTTACTTGTTGTTTGTTTTTTTAATTTAATTTTTATTAGGTATCAGAGAAAACTTGATACAAATGTTGTCTCGGTGCTTTGTGACCACCTATAGGGGTGGGTTAGGGAGGGTGGGAGGGAGGGAGACGCAAGAGGGAAGAGATATGGGAACATATGTATATGTATAACTGATTCAGTTTGTTATAAAGCAGAAACTAACACACCATTGTAAAGCAGTTATACTCCAATAAAGATGTAAAAAAATACAAAATAAATTTTTTAAAAATTAAAGCAAATAAAAAATAAATAAACAACATTGCTCTATTAACATCAAAAAAAATGTTGTTTCTCCTAGGTGTACAGAATCTGTTCATCATATCAATGCATCTGTCTATTCATCTTTGGATCCTTTCCCGTGTATGTTATTACAGTGTTGAGTTGACCTCTCTTGGTATTCCATAGGTATTTTGTGATTATATATTTCATATGTGTTATACATGTCTGTTAACCCCCATATTGTAATTCATTCATTCCTTACACCTTTCCGTTTGGTGAAACATAATTTTATTTTCTTAGTCCATGATTTTCCTTCTCTTGGAAATAAGTTCATGGGTATCAGTTTTTAGGTAACACCTAGAAGTGATGTCATAGGATATCTGTCTTTCAGTTTCTTTCTTACTTCATGTTGGGTAATTATCTCTAGGTCCTTATATGGTGGTGCAAACGGCACTGTTTATTTGTTTTCAATGGCTAATATTCCATTGTGTACATGGATCACTTCTTCTCTGTGCATTTTTCTGTTCATGGACATTTTGGTTTCTTCCAAGTCTTGGCTATGTTAAATGTTCCTGCAGTGCAGGAATGCCAGCCTGTGTCTTTTTCATTCTGGTCTGCTCAGGTGATAGGCGCATCAAAGGACATGCCAGATCACATGGTAGCTCAATTTTTACCTTTAAATGCACCTCCATTATGTTCTCACTACTGACTGTTACCAGCTTACATCCCCCCAGCAATTAGAAGGTACACAGTTCTCTAAAACCCCTTCAGCATTTATTCTTTATAGACTTTTTGCTGATGGTCAGTTGACAAGTGTGAGTTGACGCCTTTTTGTAGATTAGAGATGCATGAGTCTAATAATTCCTGAGGTTGAGCTTCTATCCATTTTCCTTTTTTTAACGAGAGTAAGTCAAACTTACCTCTTCATAGTACCTTCTTGAAATTTTTGCCTTTTTTGAATTTTTTTGGCCATTTCTCACCTCAGAACATTTTTTGAGGGCAGGTGTCCGTTACAGCCCTGAGTCCTTGTGAATGTTAAGTGACCATTAGCTGTGGGTTTAAAGCTGCTCTTGCTGTAAACGGCCACAAGGCGGCAGCATTTCTACATTTCCAACTCTGCGTTTTTGGGCAACAGAGCCTTCCTGGAAAACCTGTTAGTAGGCTGGAAATTAGAGTGGAATGTGCCATGGCACACCCCCAAGAGGTTATATCTCCTTACCTCTTGTTTGTTTTTTAAATTTAATTTTTATTTATTATCAAAGTAAATTTGATAAAAATGTTGTGTTTGTCCTAGGTGTACAGAATCTGGTTCATTATATCTACGTATCTATTTATCTTTGGTTCCTTTCCCGTGTAGGTTATTACAGAGTGATGAGCTCAATTTTTAACTTTGAACGCACCGCCATTCTCTTCTCACTACTGGCTGTTACCATTTTACATCCCACCAGCAGCTAGAGGGTACACAGTTCTCTAAAACCCTTTCAGAATTCATGTTTTGTAGACTATTTTGCTGATGATCATTCTGACGGTGATAAGGTGAACGTTTTTGTAGATTGGATTTGCATGGCTTTATTAGTTTCTGATATTGAGCATTATTCCATGCATTTTTTTAAACAAAAAGAAAAGAAAAATGTGCATAAAATATGCCTCTTGATATTGTCTTTTTGAAATGTTGACGTCTTTTGAATTTTCTGGTCGATTTAGGACCCCAGGAATTTTTTGAGGCCCGGTGTCCTTTACAGTCGTGCACATATTTTGAAAATTAAGTGACCATTAGCGCTTGGTTTAAAGCTGCTGTTGTATGAAACAGCCACAAGGCGGCAGCATTTCTCCTTTACCAAATCTGGTTACCAGGGCAACAGAGCCTTAATGGAAGTCCTGTTCTAGGTTGTAAAGTACAATGGAATGTGCCAGGAAAAATTCCTTTTAAGTTTATGTCTCATTATTTCTTGTTCATATTTTTAATTTAATTTTTATTTGTTATCGCAGCAAATTTGATTACAATGTTTGTTTGTTCTAGGTGTGCAAGATGTGGTTCTTTCACACATATACATATATCAATTCTTCTTCGGGTCCTTTTCCCATGTAGGTTATGACACATTGTTGAGTAGTCTTCCCTTATTATTCCATAGATCTTTGGTGATTATATATTTCACATGTGTTTGTATATCTCTGTTAACCCCGATATCGTAATGTATCCATCCTCACACCTTTCGATTTGGGGAACCATAAGTTTGTTTAATGAATCTGTGATTGCCTTTCTCTGTGGAAATATCTTCATTGGTATCAATTTTTAGGTAACACCTATAAGTGATATCATATGATAGGTGTCTTTTGCTTTCTCAGTTACTACTAGTTGCGTGATTACCTCTAGACTCATCTATGGTGCTGCAAATGGCATTGTGCCATTTTTTCCCCAGCTAATATTCCCCATGTAGCAGTTCTTCTTTGTCCACCCACCTGCTGATGGACTTTTTGGTTGCTTCCAGGTCTTGGCTATTGTAATACTGCTGCAGTGCAGATTTGCCTGCCTGTGTCTTCCCAATTTTGACTTCTTAGGTTATAGGCCCAGGAGTGGGCCTGCTGGATCATATAGTAGCTCAATGTTTACCTTTTAAAGGCACCTCCATTCTGTTCCGATTAGTGGCTCTTACCAGGATACGTCCCACTTCAAATTAAGGGTATGCATTTCTCCACAACCTCTTCAGCATTGATCGTTTGTAGTTTCTTTGCTGATAGTTATTCGGAGTGGTGTGAGCTGATACCTCTGTGTGGTTGGATTTGCATGTGTCTCATAATCCCTTGAAATTGAGTTTTCAGGCATGTCCTTTTATTTTTCAAACTGTTATGACAGTTTTCTTCTTCAAGGGTTTTCTTGAAATATGTGCCACATTTTGAAATATTTTGGCCTTTACCTCCCTCAACACATTATTAGGGCAGGTTTCCTTTACACCCCTGCAGTACTTGTTCATATGAAGTGACCATCAGCACAGGTTTTAAAGCTGCTTTTGCAGGTAACGGCCAGAGTGCAGCAGCATTTCATAATTCTATGAAATGTAATTAAACACACAATATATTTTTTTTCTTTTAAATTTCCATGGTTATTTTTTAATGAACAATTTTAATTCAAGTTCTTTGTAACAAGTGAAATTTAAAAAGATTAAAGGAAAAGAAAATATTTTACCACTTGCCATCCTTTCCCATTCCCTGAAATGACCAGCATAATGTGTAGCTTTCTCATTTTATCCAGGTGTTCTATACATCTGGAACATCATGTTTCTCACTGTAGAAAAACAGATTTAGCTCTCACACTTTCTATAGGCTACAAAAGAGTCCATAGAACAGAAGTACCATGTATTTCAGCCTTAGATTTTTGAGAGACACTCATTTACTTTCTGTTTCATTTTGTTGTTCTGCTAACTTGTTTCACCCCAGAAAAATATTTTTTAAAATACAAAAAAACAAAATTAAGTTACGGGTAAGGATTAGGGTTTAGGGTATGGGTTAGGGTATGGGTTAGGGTTAGGGTACAGGTTAGTGTTAGGGTTAGGGTTAGAGTTAGGGTTAGGCTTAGGGTATGGGTTAGGGTATGGCTATGGGTTAGAGTACAGGTTAGGGTTAGGGTGTGGGTTAGGGTTAAGGTACGGGTGAGGGTTAGGGTTAGTGTATGGGTTAGGGTACAGCTACAGGTTAGGGTTAGGGTATGGGTTAGGCTACGAGTTAGGGTTAGGATACAGGTTAGGCTTAGGGTACAGGTTAGGGTTAGGGTATGGGTTAGTGTTAGGGTACGGGTTAGGGTACGGGTTAGGGTTAGGGTAAGCGTTAGGGTTAAGGTATTTATTAAACGTCTCCCGCTCTCCAGATATCACTTAGCACGTAAAGGAATATTATTTGGGGTCCAGCCACGGAGATGACTTTAGAGACTAGGATAAGACAAAGAACACACACATTATAAATAAATCACATTAGGGTTTTGTTTTTAACGTGTACATTAAAACACTAGTGCTTAGGAAATCTAATGGAGGCAGAAGCAGTAAAGGGTAGTTTTGTGGGAATAACATCACAGATTTTCTGTAGAATACATAGATTTTGACTGGTTAGAAAGTCAAGGAGGAATGCTTTTGTTTTGAGGATATAAACCCTCTTCTAAATGGAGCTGTTATTGGAAGTTAGAAATTTTTTGTTGCTGTTGTATTGCTTTGTGTTTTCATGATTATTCTGCCTGCATCTCCCTTGTTAAACCTTTGATTTGAGGAAGAGTGCCATTACTGGAAATGAGTTTACACAATTATTCTCAAAAACAGAAGGAAATGGTTCTCACCTAAATATTAAGAAATAATCTCTAAACTGGTGTACTAACAGAATTATGATTCAGGGATAATAAGTCTATGAAATGTAATTAAACACACAATGTATATTTTTCTTTTAAAGTTACATTGTTACTTTTTTCAAGTGCAATTATAATTCAAGTTCTTTGTAACAAGTGAAATTTAAAAAGATTAAAGGAAAAGATAATATTTTACCACTTGCCAACCTTTCCCGCTCCCTGAAATGACCAGCATAATGTGTAGTTTTCTCATTTTATCCAGGTGTTCTGTACATCTGGAACATCATGTTTCTCACTGTAGAAAAACAGATTTAGCTCTCACAATTTTATAGGCTACAAAAGAGTCCATAGAACAGAAGTACCAAGTATTTCAGACTTAGCTTTTTGAGGGACACTCAGGTTACTTTCTGTTTCATTTTGTTGTTCTGCTAATTTGTTTAAACCCCAGAAAAATATTTTTTTAAATACAAAAAAAATTAAGTTAGGGGTAAGGATTAGGGTTTAGCATATGGGTTAGAGTATGGGTTAGGGTAAGGGTACGGGTTACGGTTAGGGTACAGTTTAGGGTACGCCTACGGGTTACGGTTAGGGTACGGTTTGGGGTATGTGTTAGTGTTAGAGTACAGGTTAGGGTTATGGTATGGGTTAGGGTTAGGGTATGGGTTAGGATTAGGGTACGGGTTATGGTACGGTTTAGGGTTAGGGTTAGGGTATTTATTAAACGTCTCCCACTCTCCAGATATCACTTAGCACGTAAAGGAATATTGTTTGGGGTCCAGCCATGGAGAAGACTTTAGAAACTAGGATAAGACAAAGAACACACACATTGTAAATAAATCACATTAGGATTTTGTTTTTAACGTGTACATTAAAACACTAGTGCTTAGGAAATCTAATGGAGGCAGAAGCAGTAAAGGGTAGTTTTATGGGAATAACATCACAGACTTTCTGTAGAATACACCGATTTTGACTGGTTAGAAAGTCAACGAGGAATGATTTTGTCTGAAGATATAAACCCTCTTATAAACTGAGTTGTTATTGCAAGTTAGAAAATTTTTGTTGCTGTTGTATTGCTTTGTGTTTTCATGATTATTCTGCTTGCATCCCCCTCGTTAAACCTTTGATTTGGGGAAGAGTGTCATTACTGGAAATGAGTTTACAGAATTATTCTCAAAAACAGAAGGAAATTGTTCTCACCTAAATATTAAGAAATAATCTCTATACTGGTGTACTAACAGAATTGTGATTCAGGGATAATAATTTTATGAAATGTAATTAAACACACAAAATATATTTTCTTATTTTAAATTTTCATTGTTACTTTGTGTGTGTGTGTGTGTGTGTGTTACGCGGGCCTCTCACTGTTGTGGCCTCTTGCGTTGCAGAGCACAGGCTCCGGACGCACTGGCTCAGCGGCCATGGCTCACAGGCCCAGCTGCTCCACGGCATGTGAGAACTTCCTGGACCGGGGCGCGAACCCATGTCCCCTGCATCTGCAGGCGGACTCTCAACCACTGCGCCACCAGGGAAGCCCTCATTTTTACTTTTTAAAAGTACAATTATGATTCAAGTTCTTTGTAAAAAGTGAAATTTAAAATGATTAAAGGAAAAGAAAATATTTTACCACTTGCCATCCTTTCCCACTCCCTGAAACGACCAGCATAATCTGTAGCTTTCTCATTTTATCCAGGTGTCCCTTACATCTGGAACATCATGTTTCTCACTGTAGAAAAACAGATTTAGCTCTCACGCTTTGTATACGCCACATAACAGTCCATAGAAAAGATGTACCAAGTATTTCAAACTTAGCTTTTTGAGGGACACTCAGGTTAGTTTTTGTTTTATTTTGTTGTTCTGATAATTTGTTTTAACCCCAGAAAAATATTTTTTAAAATACAAAAAAAAAAAAAACCAAATTAGGTTAGGGGTAAGGATTAGGGTTTAGGGTACAGGTTAGGGTATGGGTTAGGGTAGGGGTTATGGTACAGGTTAGGGTACAGCCATGGGTTAGGGTTAAGATACAGGTTAGGGTAAAGATACGGGTTAGGGTTCGGGTTAGTGTCAGGATACGGGTTAGGATTAGGGTACAGGTTAGGTACAGGTTAGGGTACAGTTTAGGGTATGGCTACGGTTTAGGGTTAGGGTACGGGTTTGGGTATGGGTTAGTGTTGGGGTACGGGTTAGGATTAGGACACGGGTTAGGGTTAGGTTTAGGGCTAGGGTTAGGCCACAGGTACGGTTTAGGGTACAGGTTAGGGTACAGCAATGGGTTAGGGTTAGGGTATGGGTTAATGTTAGGGTACGAGTTAGGATTAGGGTACAGGTACGGGTACAGTTTAGGGTTAGGGTAAGGGTACGGTTTAGGGTACAAGTTAGGGTATGTCTATGGGTTAGGGTTAGGGTACGGGTTAGGGTTAGTGTATGGGTTAGTGTTAGGGTACGGGTTAGGGTTAGGGTACGCTGTAGGGTTATGGTGGTAGAAATGAGTTTGGGGAAGAGTGCCATTACTGGAAATGAGTTTACACAATTATTCTCGAAAACAGAAGGAAATGGTTCTCACCTAAATATTAAGAAATAATCTCTATATTGGTGTACTAACAGAATTATGATTCAGGGATAATAATTCTATGAAATGTAATTAAACACACAGTGTATATTTTTTTCTTTTAAACTTCCATTGTTACTTTTTAAAAGTACAATTATAATTCATATTCTTTGTAACAAGTGAACTTTTAAAAGATTAAAGGAAAATATTTTACCACTTGCCATCCGTTTCCACTCCCTGAAATGACCAGCATAATGTGTAGCTTTCTCATTTTATCCAGGTGTTCCTTACATCTGGAACATCATGTTTCTCACTGTAGAAAAACAGATTTAGCTCTCACACATTTTATAGGTTACCTGACAATCTATAGAAGAGAAGTACCAAGTATTTCAGACTTAGCTTTTTGAGGGACACTCAGGTTACTTTCTGTTTTATTTTGTGGTTCTGCTAATTTGTTTTAACCCCAGAAAAATATATTTTTAAATACAAAAAAAATAATTAGGGGTAAGGATTAGGATTTAGGGTACAATTTAGGGTACAGGTTAGGATTAGGGTACAGGTTAGGGTATGGGTTAGGGTACAGGTTAGGGTACAGCTACGGTTTAGGGTTAGCGTATGGGTTAGTGTACAGGTTAGGGTTATGGTACGGGTTAGGGTTAGGTTTAGGGTACGGGTTATGGTACAGTTTAGGGTGTGGCTACGGGTTAGGGTTAGGGTATGGGTTACGGTACGGTTTAGTGTTAGGGTATGGTTTAGGATTAGGGTACGGGTTAGGATTAGGGTACAGGTTAAGTACAGGTTAGGGTTAGGGTACAGTTTAGGGTATGGCTATGGTTTAGGGTTAGGGTACGTGTTTGGGTACAGGTTAGGATTAGGGTACAGGTTAGGGTAAGCTTTAGGGTTAGGATTAGTGTTTGGGCACGGGTACAGTTTAGGGTACTGGTTAGGGTACGGAAATGGGTTAGGGTTAGGGTACGTGTTAGGGTACTGGTTAGTGTTAGGGTATGGGTTAGGATTAGGGTATGGTTTAGGGTACGGATTAGGGTTACCGTTAGGGTTAGGGTACAGTTTAGGGTATGGCTACGGATTAGGGTGAGGTTATGGGGTAGGGTACGGGTTAGCATTAGGGTACGGGTTAGGTTTAGGGTACGGGTTAGGGTATGGGTTAGCGTTAGCGTACAGTTATGGTATGGCTACGGGTTAGGTGTAGGGTACGGGTTAGGGTACAGTTTAGGGTTAGGGTTAGGGTATGTTTTAGGGTAAAGGTTAGGGTACAGCTATGTGTTAGGGTTAAGGTATGGGTTAGGGTTATGGTTAGTGTATGGGTTAGTGTTAGGGTGTTCATTAAACCTCTCCCACTCTCCAGATATCACTTAGCATGTAAAGAAATATTATTTGGCGTCCATCCATGGAGAAGACTTTAGACACTAGGATAAGACAAAGAACACACATATTATAAATAAATCACATTAGGATTTTGTTTTTAACCTGTTCATTAAAACACTAGTGCTTAGGAAATCTAATGGAGGCAGAAGCAGTAAAGGGTAGTTTTATGGAAATAACATCACAGATTTTCTGTAGAATACACAGATTTTGACTTGTTAGAAAGTCAAGGCGGAATGCTTTTGTTCTGAATATATAAACCCTCTTCTAAATGGAGCTGTTATTGGAAGTTAGAAATTTTTTGTTGCTGTTGTATTGCTTTGTGTTTTCATGATTATTCTGCTTGCATCTCCCTTGTTAAACCTTTGATTTGGGGAAGAGTGCCGTTACTGAAAATGAGTTTACAGAATTATTCTCAAACACAGAAGGAAATGGTTCTCACCTAAGTATTAAGAAATAATCTCTATACTGGTGTACTAACAGAATTATGATTCAGGGATAATAATTCTATGAAATGTAATTAAACACACAATATATATATTTTTTCTTTTAAATTTCCATTGTTACTTTTTGCAAGTACAATTATAATTCAAGTTCTTTGTAACAAGTGAAATTTAAAAAGATTAAAGGAAAAAATAATTTACCACTTGCCATCCTTTCCCACTCCCTAAAACGACCAGCATAATGTGTAGCTTTCTCATTTTATCCAGGTGTTCCTTACATCTGGAACATCATGTTTCTCACTGTAGTAAAACAGATTTAGCTCTCACACTTTTTATAGGCTACATAACAGTCCATAGAACTGAAGTACCAAGTATTTCATACTTAGCTTTTAGAGGGACACTCAGGTTAATTTGTTTTATTTTGTTGTTCTGCTAATTTGTTTTAACCCCAGAAAAATATTTTTTAAAATACAAAAAAAAATTAAGTTAGGGTTAAGGATTAGTGTTTAGGGTACGGGTTAGGGTACAGGTTAGGATTAGGGTACAGGTTAGGGTTAGCGTTAGGGTTACAGTACAGGTGAGGGTTAGGGTATTGGTGAGGGTTAGGGTACCAGTTAGGGTTAGGGTACAGTTTACTGTACAGCTACGGGTTAGGGTTAAGGAACGGGTTAGGGTATTGGTGAGGGTTAGGGTACCAGTTAGGGTTAGGGTACAGTTTACTGTACAGCTACGGGTTAGGGTTAAGGTACGGGTTAGGGTATGGGTTAGTGTTAGGATACGGGTTAGGGTATGGGTTAGGGTTAAGGTTAGGTTTCGGGTACGGGTTAGGGTACAGGTTAGGGTATGGCTACGGGTTAGTGTTAATGTATGTGTTAGGGTAGGTGTTAGGGTTAGGATACAGGTTAGGGTTAAGGTACGGTGTAGGGTTAGGGTACGGTTTAGGTTAGGGTTAGGGTTCGAGTTAGGGTTAGGGTACAGTTTAGTGTATGGCTAAGGGTTAGGGTTAGGGTACGTGTTAGGGTACAGGTTAGTGTTAGCATATGGGTTAGGATTAGGGTATGGGTTAGTGTATGGGTTAGGGTTAGGGTTCGGGTAGGGGTTAGGGTACAGGTTAGGGTACGGCAACGTGTTAGGGTTAGGGTAGGTTTTAGGGTTAGGGTACATGTTAGGGTTAGGGTACGGGGTAGGGTTAGGGTACAAGTTAGGGTTAGGGTTAGGGTACTGGTTAGTGTTAGGGTACAGGGTAGGGTACAGCTACATGGTAGGGTTAGGGTATGGGTTAGGGTTAGGGTATGGGTAAGGAGTAGGGTATGTGTTAGAGTATGGGTTAGGGTTAGGGTACAGGTTTGAGTACTGGTTAGGGTTAGGGTATGCTTTAGGGTTAGGGTATTTATTAAACCTCTCCCACTCTCGAGATATCACTTAGGACGTAAAGGAATATTATTTGGGGTCTTGCCAAGGAGAAGACTTTAGATACTAGTAAAGACAAAGAACACACACATTATAAATAAATCACATTAGGGTTTTGTTTTTAACGTGTACATTAAAACACTAGTGCTTAGGAAATCTAATGGAGGCAGAAGCAGTAAAGGGTAGTTTTGTGGGAATAACATCACAGATTTTCTGTAGAATACATAGATTTTGACTGGTTAGAAAGTCAAGGAGGAATGCTTTTGTTTTGAAGATATAAACCCTCTTCTAAATGGAGCTGTTATTGGAAGTTAGAAATTTTTTGTTGCTGTTGTATTGCTTTGTGTTTTCATGATTATTCTGCCTGCATCTCCCTTGTTAAACCTTTGATTTGAGGAAGAGTGCCATTACTGGAAATGAGTTTACACAATTATTCTCAAAAACAGAAGGAAATGGTTCTCACCTAAATATTAAGAAATAATCTCTATACTGGTGTACTAATAGGATTATGATTCAGGGACAATAATTCTATGAAATGTAATTAAACACACAATGTATATTTTTTTCTTCTAAATTTCCATTATTACTTTTTTTTTTTTTTTTTTTTTTTTTTTTTTTTTTTGCGGTACGCGGGCCTCTCCCTGTTGTGGCCTCTCGCGTTGCAGAGCACAGGCACTGGACGCGCAGGCTCAGCGACCATGGCTCACGGGCCCAGCCGCTCCATGGCATGTGGGATCTTCCCGGACCAGGGCACGAACCCGTGCCCCGTGCATCGGCAGGCGGACTCTCAACCACTGCGCCACCAGGGAAGCCCCCTCTATTGTTACTTTTTAAAAGTACAATTATAATTCAAGTTCTTTGTAAAAAGTGAAATTTAAAAAGATTAAAGGAAAAGATAATATTTTACCACTTACCATCCTTTCCCACTCCCTGAAACGACCAGCATAATCTGTAGCTTTCTCATTTTATCCAGGTTTTCCTTACATCTGGAATATCATGTTTCTCACTGTAGAAAAACAGATTTAGCTCTCACACTTTTTATAGGCTACATAACAGTCCATAGAACAGAAGTACCAACTATTTCAGACTTAGCTTTTGGAGGGACACTCAGGTTAATTTCTGTTTTATTTTGTCGTTCTGCTAATTTGTTTTAACCCCAGAAAAGTATTTTTTAAAATAGAAAAAAAATTAAGTTAGGGGTAAGGATTAGGGTTTAGGGAACAGGTTAGGGTACAGATTAGGGTTAGGGTACAGGTTAGGATTAGGGTACAGCTTGGGGTTACGGTTAGGATTAGGGTTACTGTTAGGGTTAGGGTACAGATTAGGATTCGGATACGGGTTAGGATTAGGGTATGGGTTAGGGTACAGGTTAAGGTACAGCTACGTGTTAGGGTTACGGTATGTGTTAGAGTACATGTTAGGGTTAAGGTATGTGTTAGGGTTAGGGTAAGGGGTAGGGTTAAGGTACGAGTTAGGGTTCGGGTACTGGTTAGGGTTAGGGTACAGGATAGGGAACAGCTATGTGTTAGGATTAAGGTACGGGTTAAGGTTAGGGTACGGTTTAGTGTTAGGGTATGTGTTAGAGTACGGGTTAGGTTTAAGGTAGTGGTTAGGATACGGGTTTGGGTACGAGTTAGTGTTACAGTATGCTTTTGAATTAGGGTATTTATCAAACCTCTCCCACTCTCCAGACATCACTTAGCACGTAAAGGAATATTATTTGTGGTCCAGCCATGGAGAAGGCATTAGACACTAGGAAAAGACAAAGAACACATACATTATAAATAAATCACATTAAGATTCTGTTTTTAACCTGTACATTAAAACACTAGTGCTTAGGAAATCTAATGCAGGCAGAAGCAGTAAAGGGTAGTTTTATGGGAATAACATCACAGACTTTCTGTAGAATACACCGATTTTGACGGGTTAGAAAGTCAAGGAGGAATGCTTTTGTTTTGAAGATATAAACCCTCTTCTAAATGGAGCTGTTATTGGAAGTTAGAAATTTTTTGTTGCTGTTGTGTTGCTTTGTATTTTCATGATTATTCTGCTTGCATCTCACTTGTTTAACCTTTGATTTGGGGAAGAGTGCCATTACTAGAAGTGAGTTTACAGAATTATTCTCAAAATCAGAAGGAAATGGTTCTTACCTAAATATTAAGAAATAATCTCTATACTGGTGTACTAACAGAATTGTGATTCAGGGATAACAATTCTATGAAATGTGATTAAACACACAACATATATTTTTTTCTTTTAAATTTTCATTGGTACTTTTTTAAAGTACAATTATAATTCAAGTTCTTTGTAACAAGGAAAATTTAAAAATATTAAAGGAAAAGATAATATTTTACCACTTGCCATCTTTTCCACTCCCTGTAACGACCAGCATAATGTGTAGCTTTCTCATTTTATCCAGGCGTTCCTTACATCTGGAACATCATGATTCTCACTGTAGAAAAGCAGATTTAGCTCTCACACTTTTTTATTTATTTATTTATTTTTTTTTTTTTTGCGGTACGCGGGCCTCTCACTGCCGTGGCCTCTCCCATTGTGGAGCACAGGCTCTGCACGCGCTGGCCCAGTGGCCAAGGCTCACGGGCACAGCTGCTCCGTGGCACGTGGGATCCTCCTAGACCGGGGACGAACCCGTGTCCCCTGTATCGGCAGGCGGACCCTCAACCACTGCGCCACCAGGGAAGCCCTCCCTCACTTTTTAGAGGCTACATAACAGTCCATAGAACAGAAATACCAAGTATTTCAGACTTAGCTTTTTGAGGGACACTCAGGTTACTTTCTGTTTTATTTTTTTGTTCTGCTAATTTGTTTTAACCCAAGAAAAATATTTTTTAAAACACACACACACAAAAAAATTAAGTTAGGCTTAAGGATTTGGGTTTCAATTTAAGAAACAAATATAGGGGCTTCCCTCATGGCCTAATAGTTGGGGCTCCGCCTACTAATGCAGGGGGGCGCGGGTTCGTGCCCCGGTCCGGGGGTATCCCGTGTGCCGTGGGTGGCTGGGCCCGTGGGCCGTGGCCCCTGGGCCTGCATGTCTGGAGCCTGTGCTCCACAGTGAGAGAGGCCACAGTGGTGAGATGCCTTGTACAGCAAGAAGAAAAACAAACAAACAAAAACAAATATAAGTAAGCAGATATCACCTTTTGGGGATTTACCAAGGCACATTCCACTCTAATTTATAAGCGAGGAACACCACTGGCAGGAAGGTCTGTTACCCTAGTTACGAGAGTGGGGAAAGCAGATATGCTGTCGCTTTCTGGCCGTTATCTGCAACAGCAGCTTTAAACCTGTACTAATGGTCACTTCATATACACAAGTACTGGAGGGCTGTAAATGAAACCTACCCTCAAAATGTCTTGAGGGAGGTAATGGCCAAAGTATTTCAAAATGTGGCACATACTTCAAGAAAACAATTTGAAGCTGTACTCACAGTTTGAAGAAAAAAAGGACATGCCTGAAAGCTCAATTTCAAGGGATTATGAGACGCGTGAAAATCCAACCACAAAGAGGTATCAGCTCACACCAGTCAGAATAACATTCAGCAAAAAAAAAACTACAAACAATAAATGCTGAAGGGGTTGTGGAGAACTGCATACCCTCAACTTTAAGTGGGACTTAACCTGGTAATAGCCACTAATGAGAACAGAATGGAGGTGCCTGTACAAGGTAAACATTGAGCTACGATATGATCCAGCAGCCCCATTCCTGGGCCTATAACCTAAGAAGACAGAATTGGAGAGACACTGGCAGGCAAATCTGCATTGCAGCAGTATTACAATAGCCAAGACATGGAAGCAACCAAAAAGTCCATCAACAGATGAGTGGACAAAGAAGAACTTGTGCATGTATAGATGGAATATTAGCCAAGGAAAAAAATGGCACAATGCCATTTGCAGCACCATAGCTGAGTCTAGAGGTAATCATGCAACTTGTAGTAAGTCAGAAAGCGAAAGACACATATCCTATGATATCACTTATAGGTGTTAACTAAAAATTGATACCAGTGAAGATATTTCCACAGAGAAAGGCAATCACAGATTCATTAAACAAACTTATGGTTCACCAATGGAAAGGTGTGAGGATTGTATACATTAGAATACCGGGTTTAACAGAGATATACAAACACAGGTGAAATATATAATCACCAAAGACCTACGGAATACCAAGAGAAGACTACTCAACATTGTGTCATAACCTACATGGGAAAATGATCGGAAGAAGAATAGATACACGTATATGTGTAAAAGAACTACATTTCGCACACCTAGAACAAGCAAAACATTGTAATCAAAGTTGCTGTGATAAAAAATAAAAATTAAATTAAGAAAACGAAGAAGAAGCAGTGAGACATAAACTTAAGGGTCTTTTTCCTTGCACATTCCATTCTAATTTGCAACCTAGAACACGACTTCCATTGAGGCTCTGTTGCTCTAGTAACCAGATTTGGTAAAGGAGAACTGCTGCCGCCTTTTGGCCGTTTCTCAAAACAGCATCTTTAAAACCAGTGCTAATGGTCACCTGATATTCAAAATAATTGCAGGCCTGTAAATGACACCTGCCCTCAAAACAAATCCTTGGGTCTTAAATCGAGCAAAAAACTCAAAAGACGTGCACATTTTAAAACGACAATTTCAAGAGGCATATTTTGGGCACATTTTGTCTTCTCTTTTTCTTTCTTTTTTGTTAAGAAGAAAGGGCATGGAGAAATGCTCAACATCAGGAATTAATAAAGCCATGCAAATCCACTCTACAAAAATGTTCACCTCACAGCGGTCAGAATGATCATCAGCAAAAAAGTCTACAAAGGATAAATGCTGAAGGGGTTTTAGAGAACTGCATAACTTCTAGCTGCTGGTGGGATGTAACCTGGTAACAGCCAGTAGTGAGAACAGAATGGAGGTGCGTTTAAAGGTAAAAATTGAGCTACCATGTGATCTGATAGGCCCATTGATGGGCCTAGCACCTGAGTAGACCAGAATCAAAATGACACAGGCTGACAATCCTGCACTGCAGCAACATGTACCATAGCCAAGACTTGGAAGAAACCAAAATGTCCATCAACAGAAGAATGCACCAAGAAGAAGTGGTCCATGTACACAATGGAATATTAGCCATGGA
The DNA here is from genome assembly GCF_011762595.2 of Tursiops truncatus. Lineage (NCBI taxonomy): Eukaryota > Metazoa > Chordata > Mammalia > Artiodactyla > Delphinidae > Tursiops > Tursiops truncatus. The sequence continues at coordinate 99,051,783 of NC_047038.1, forward strand.
AAAGCATGGAACAGTGCCGTTGGCACCACCATAGAAGGATCTACAGATAATCACCCAAATTGAAGTAAGAAAGAAACCGTAAGACAGATATCTTACGACCTCACTTATAGGTGTTACCTAAAAATTGATACCCATGAAATAATTTCCAAGAGAAGGACACACATAGATTCAGGAAACCAAATTATGTTTAACCAAATGGAAAAGTGTAAGGAATGTATGAGTTAGGTTATGGGTGTTGACACACATGTACTAATACATATGAAATATATAATCACAAAATACCTATGGAATACCTAAAGAGGTCTACTCAAAACTGTGTAATAACCTAAATGGGAAAGGATCCAAAGATGAATAGATTGATACATAGATATAATGAACTGGAATCTGTACACCTAGAACACACACAAAATTTTTATCATATTTGCTCTGATAATAAATAAAAATTAAATTTAAAAAACAAGCAAGAAGTAAGGAGATATAAGCTCTTGCGGTTTTGCCCTGGTACATCCCACTCTAATTTGCAGCCTACTAACACGATTTCCAGGAAGGCTCTGTTGCCCAAAAACCCAGAGTTGGAAATGTAGAAATGCTGCCGCCTTGTGTCCGTTTCCCGCAAGAGCGGCTTTAAACCCACAGCTAACAGTCACTTAACATTCACAAGGAATCAGGGCTGTAAAGGACACCTGCCCTCAAAAATGTCCTGAGCTAGGGAGTGGCCAAAAAAATTCAAAACAGGCAAATGTTTTAAGGAGATAGTATCAAGAGTTAAGTTTTACTCACTCTTTTTCAAAAAAAGAAAAATGGATAAAAGCTCAACATCAGGAATTATTAGACTCATGCAAATCTAATCTACAAAAAGGTTTCAACTCACAAAAGTCAACTACCATCAGCAAAATGTCTACAAACAATAAATGCTGAAGGGGTTTCAGAGAATTGTGTACCCTCTGGCTGCTGGTGAGATGTAAAGTGGTAACAGCCAATAATGAGAACAGAAAGGAGCTGCATTTAAAAGTAAAAACTGAGCCACCATTCCATCCAGCAGACCCACCGCTGAGCCTCTCACCAGAGAAGACCAAAGTCGAGAAGACACATGCTGCAACAGCTGCACTGTAGCCATTTTCACAATAGCCAAGACACAGAAGCAACCAAAATGTCCATCAACAGATGAATGGATAAAGAAGAAGTGGTCCATGAACACAATGGAATATTAGCCATGGAAAACAATGAAGCACTGCTCTTTGAGGCACCATAGATGAGCCTAGAGATAATCACAGTACATGAGGTAAGTTGGAAAGCAAAAGGCATATCCTATTATATCACTTATAAGCGTTAATTAACAACTGACACAAATGAACATATTTCCACAGAGAAAGACACTCACAGACTTAGAAAACAAACTATGCTTATCTAAAAGGAAAAGTGGGGGGAATGGATAAATTAAGATCTGGGTTACCATACGTGTACAAATACATATTAAATAGATATATCAAAAAGACCGCCCATATAGCTAGGTAGGTCTACGGAACACTCTGCAATAACTTACATGGGAAGAGGATCTGTACATGAATATATATATATATGTAATGTACAAATGAACCAGATAGTGTACACCTAGGACAAACAATATTCTAATCATTACCCCGATTAAAAAAATTGAAACAATGAACAAGAAGTAATGTGACATAAACTTATGGGTGTTTTTCCTGGCACATTCCATTCTAATTTACAACCTGGGAACACGACTTCCAGAAAGGCTCTGCTGCCCTAGTAACCAGATTTGGGAATGGAGAAATGTTGCTGCCTTGTGGCCGTTTCCCACAACACCAGCTTTAAACCCAGTGCTAATGTTCACTAAATATTCTCACTCATTGCAGGCATGTAAATGACACCTGCCCTCAAAAAAAATCCTGGGGTGGAAAATGGAACGAAAAATTCACAAGAGCGCAACCTTCCAAGAAGACAATTTCGAGAGCTTTATTGTACTCACAGGCTTTTTCTGTTTTTGTTTAACAGAAATAAAAAACTGTGTGGAAAAATGCTGAACATTAGGAATTATTGAAGACATGCAAATCCAAATTACAAAAACCTATCAGTTCACACCAATCAGAATGGCCATCAGCAAAAATTCTGCGAACAATAAATGCTGAAGTGGTCATGGAGAAATGCGTACCCTCGGTTCTAAGTGGGACGTGGTAAGAGCCACTAATGAAAACACAATGGAGGTGCCTTGAAAAGGTAAATATTGAGCTACCATTCAATCAAGCATACCCACTGCTAGGCCTATCGCCTGAGAGGATGAGAATCAAAAAGACACAGTCTGGCAATCCTGCACTCCAGCAATATTTACCATAGCCAACACTTGGAAGCAACGAAAATGTCCATCAACAGAGGAATGCACAAAGAAGAAGTGGTCCATGTACACAATGGAATATTACTCCAATAAAAAACATAAATTCAATTTAAAAAACAACCATAAGTAAGGAGACATCAGCTTTTGGGGGCTTATCCGGGCACATTCCACTCTAATTTATAAGCGAGGAACACCACTGGCAGGAAGGTCTGTTTCACTAGTTACCAGAGTAGGGAAAGCAGAAATGCTGCCGCCCTCTGGCCGTTACCTGCAACAGCAGCTTTAAAACCTGTGCTAAGGGTCACTTCATATGCAGAAATACTGGAGGGCTGTAAATGAAACCTGCCCTCAAAATGTCTTCAGGGAGGTAATGGCCAAAATATTTTAAAATGTGGCACATACTTCAAGAAAACAATTTGAAGAGGTAAGCTGTACTCACAGTTTGAAGAACAAAAGGACATACCTGAAATCTCAATTTCAAGGGATTATGAGACGCATGCAAATCCAACCACAAAGAGGTATCAGCTCAAACCAGTCAGAATAACCATCAGCAAAAAAACTACAAACAATAAATGCTGAAGGGGTTATGGAGAAGTGCATACCCTCTACTTTAAGTGGGACGTAACCTGGTAAGAGCCACTAATAAGAAGAGAATGGAGGTGCCTTTACAAGGTAAACATTTTGCTACCATATGACCCAGCAGGCCCACTCCTGGACCTATAATATAAGAAGACAGAATTGGAGAGACACTGGCAGGCAAATCTGCATTGCAGCAGTATTACAATAGCCAAGACATGGAAGCAACCGAAGAGTCCATCAACAGATGAGTGGACAAAGAAGAACTGGTACATGTAGAGATGGAATATTAGCCAAAGAAGAAAATGAAACAATGCCATTTGCAGCACCATAGATGAGTCTAGAGGTAATCACGCAACTGGTAGTAAGTCAGAAAGCGAAAGACACATATCCTATGATATCACTTATAGGTGTTACCTAAAAACTGATACCAGTGAAGATATTTCCACAGAGAAAGGCAATCACAGATTCATTAAACAAACTTATGGTTCACCAATTGAAAGGTGTGAGGATTGGATACATTAGGATATTGGGGTTAACAGAGATATACAAACACAGGTGAAATATATATTCACCAAAGACCTACGGAATACCAAGAGAAGGCTACTCAACATTGTTTGATAACCTACATAGGAAAAGCATCTGAAGAAGAATAGATATATGTATATGTGTAAAAGAACCACATCTTGCACAGGCGGAACAAAGAAACCATTGTAATCAAACATGCTTTGATAAAAAATAAAAATTAAATTAAAACGCACAAGAAGTAGTGAGACATAAACTTAAGGGGCTTTTTCCTGGCACATTCCATTCTAATTTACAACCTAGAACAGGAGTTCCATTGAGGCTCTGTTGCCCTAGTAACCAGATTTGTTAAGGAGAAATGCTACCGCCTTGTGGCCGTTTCACACAACAGCAGCTTTAAACCCAGCGCTAATGGTCACTTAATATTCAAAACAATTGCAGGCCGGTATATGACACATGCCCACAAAACACATCCTGAGGTTGTAAATCGACCAAGAAATTCAAAAGACCTCCCCATTTCAAGAACACAATTTCAAGAGGCACATTTTACACACAGTTTGTCTTTTCCTTCTTGTTTTTATTTTTTTTAAAAAAGAGGGTGTGAAAAAATGATGAACATTAGCACTTAATAAAGCCTTGCAAATCCAATCTACAGAAACATTCACCTCACAGCCGTCAGAATGATCATCAGCAAAAAGTCTACAAAGAATAAATGCTGAAGGGTTTTTAGAGAACTGTGTACCCTCTAGCTTCTGGAGGGATGTAAACTGTTAACAGCCAGTAGTGAGAACATAATGGAGGTTCGTTTAAAGGTAAAAATTGAGCTACCACGTGATCTGGTAGGCCCTTTGATGCGCCTATCACCTGAGCAGACCAGAATCAAAAAGCCACAGGCTGGCAATCCTGCACTGCATCAACATTTAACATAGCCAAGACTTGGAAGAAATCAAAATTTCCATCAACGGAAAAATGCACAACGAATAAGTGGCCCATGTACACATGGAATATTAGCCATTGAAAAGAATGAAACAGTGCCGTTTGCACCACCATAGAAGGACCTACAGATAAACACCCAATTTGAAGTAAGGAAGAAACCAAAAAACAGATATCCTTATGACATCACTTATAGGTGTTGCCTAAAAATTGATACCCATGAAATTATTTCCAAGGGAAGGACACACATGGATTAAGAAAACAAAATTATGCTTAACCAAATGGAAAAGTGTATGGAATGGATGAATTAGGATATGGGGGTTAACAGACATGTACTAATACATATGAAATATATATCACAGAATACCTATGGAATACCAAGTGAGGTGTACTCAACACTCTGTAATAACCTACATGGGAAAGGACCCAAAGATGAATAGTTAGATACATAGATATAATGAATCAGATTCTGTACACCTAAAACAAACATTTTAATCAAATTTGCCCTGATAATAAATAAAAATTAAATTTAAAAGACAAACAAGAAGTAAGGAGATATAAGCTCTTGGGGGTTTGCCCTGGCACATTCCACTCAAACTTGCAGCCTACTAACACGATTTCCAGGAAGGCTCTGTTGCCCAAAAACCCAGAGTTGGAAATGTAGAAATGGTGCCAGCTTGTGGCCGTTTCCCGCAAGAGCGGCTTTAAACCCACAGCTAACGGTCAGTTAACATTCACAAGGACTCAGGGCTGTAAAGCACACCTGCACTCAAAAAAATGTCTTGAGGTAGGGAATGGCCAAAAAACGTTCACAACTGGCAAATTTTTCAAAAAGATAGTATGAAGAGGTAAGTTTTACACACTCTTTTTTTTAAAAAAGGAAAATGGATAAAAGCTCAACATCAGGAATTATTAGACTCATGCAAATCTAATCTACGAAAAGGTTTCGACTAACATCAGTCGAATGACCATCAGCAAAATGTCTACAAACAACAAGTGCTGAAGGGGTTTTAGAGAACTGTGTACCCTCTAGCTGCTGGTGAGATGTAAAATGGTAAGAGCCAGTAATGAGAACAGAAAGGAGCTGCGTCTAAAAGTAACAATTGAGATGCCATTTGATCCAGCATACCCACCACTGAGCCTTATCACCTAAGAGCCAAATCAAGAAGACACAGGCTGACAAAGCTGTACTGTAGCAATATTCAAAATAGCCAAGACATGGAAGCAGCCAAAATGTCAATCAACAGATGAATGGACAAATAATAAGTGGTACATGTACCTAATGGAAGATTAGCTTTAGAAAAAAATGAACAATGCCATTTTCATGACTACAGGTGAGTCTAGAAATAATCATATTACGTTAAGTCAAAAGTGTATGATATAGGGCTCCCCTGGTGGTGCAGTGATTGAGAGTCTGCCTGCCGATGCAGGGGACATGGGTTCGTGCCCCGGTCCGGGAAGATCCCACATGCTGCGGAGCGGCTGGGCCCGTGAGCCATGGCCACTGAGTCTGTGCGTCCAGAGCCTGTGCTCCGCAATGGGAGAGGCCACAACAGTGAGAGGCCCGCGTACCTCAAAAAAAAAGGTGTATGATATATATCCTATGATATAATTTATAGATGTTATCTTAAGATTCCTACCAATGAACATATTTCCAAAGGAAAAGACACTCAGAGACGTATAAAACAAACTAACGGTTAACCAAAATGAAAGGTGGGAGGATGGATAAATTAGAATTATGGGGTTAACATACATACACTAATGTATGTTATATGTATATAAACTTATAACATATAAAATATATAAATTATATAATCACTAATACATATAAATTATATAATCACCAAACACCTACCAATACCAAGGGAGGTCTACTCAACACTCTGTAATAACCTACTTGGTAACAGGATCCAAACATGAACAGATATATGTATAAAAAATTGATCAGAATCGGTACACCCAGATGATCACAACACTTTAATAAAATTTACTCCAATAGGGCTTCCCTGGTGGCACAGTGGTTGAGAATCTCCCTGCCAATGCAGGGGACGCGTGTTCGAGCCCTGGTCTGGGAGGATCCCATATGCCGCAGAGCAACTTGGCCCGTGAGCCACAACTACTGATCCTGCACGTCTGGAGCCTGTGCTCCGCAGCAAGAGAGGCCGCGATAGTGAGAGGCCTGCGCACCACGATGAAGAGTGGCCCCCACTTGCCACAACTAGAGAAAGCCCTCACACAGAAATGAAGACCCAACACAGCCATAAATAAATAAATAAATAAATAATATTAAAGGCAAAGAAGAAAGGGGAAATTGTAGATAGAGTAAGGGTATAGTTTTAAAAATTTTACTCTGATAAAAAAAACATAAATTTAAAAAACAAAATAGGAAACATAAGCTTTTGGGAGTTTGTCCTGGAACATTCCACCACAATTTGCAACCTAGAAACACAACTTCCCGGAAGGCTCTCCTGCCCTTGTAACCAAAGCTGGGAATGTAGAAATCTGCCGATTTGTGGCCAATTCCCACAACAGCAGCTTTAATCCCAGTGCTATTTGTCACTTAATATTCACAAAGACTGCAGGGCTTTAAATGACACCTGCCCTCAAAATATATCCTGCGGTCAGGAATGGACATTAATATGAACAACAGTAGAAAATCTGGAGAAGACAATTTCAAGAGGTAAATTTCCTCACAGTGTTGTTTTTTTTAAAGGACATGAAAAAATGTTCAATATGAAGAATTATTAGGGACATGCAAATTTAAACTACAAAAAGGTATCACCTCACAATAGTCTGAATGGCCATCAGAAAAAAATGTCTGCAAACAATAAATGCTGAATGGGTTTCAGAGAATGGATACACTCCTATGCTGTTGCTGGGATGTAAACTGGTAACAGCCACTAATCAGAACAGAATGAAGGTGCCTTTAAAAGGTAACAATTGAGCTAATATGTGATCCTGGCAAACCACTAATGGGCCTGTAACCCAAGAACACCAGAATTCAGAGAGACACAGGTACCCAAAAGTGCTCTTCAGTGATACTTACAATAGCCAGACATGGATGCAAGCAAAACGTCCAAGTACAGATAAATGGACAAAGAAGTGGTACATGTACACAATCGAATATTAGCCATGGAAAAGATGAAACAATGCCTTTTGCAGCACCACTGATGAACCTAGGGGTAATCATACTATGTAAAGTAAGTCACAAAAAGAAAGACAAATATCCGATGATATCATTTACTAGTGTTATCTAAAAATTGATACCCATGAACATATTTCCACTAAGAAAGACCCATACAGACTTTGAAAAAGGTGAAAGGAATGGGAAAAAATTAGGATGTTGGGGTTAACATGCATTTAATAATTCATATAATATATATAATCAAGAAGGACCTACTGGATGCCAAGGGAGGTCTACTCAACTCTCTCTAATAACCAACATGGGAAAGAATCTAAACCTGATTAGATATATGTATACGTATGAATGAACCAGATTCTGTACACCTAGAACAAACACAACATTGTAATCAAATTTACTCTGATAAGAAATAAAAATTAAATTAAACAAGAAGTAATGTGACACAAGATTTTGGGTATTTGTCTTGGCACTTTACACTCCAATTTACAACCTAGGAAGAGGAATTCCACTAAGCCTATGTTTTCCCTAGGAATCAAGTTGAGTATGAATAAATTCCGCTGCCTTGTTGCCCTTTCCTGCAACTGCAACTTTAAAAACAATGCTTATGGGTACTTAATATTCACAAGGACTGTTGGGCTGTAAATGACACCCACAATCAGGAAATGTCCAGGGGTAGGTAAGGAAAATAAATTCCAAAGGAACAGACTTTCAAGATCCTATTTCAATAGGTAAATTTTACACTGTTTAAAAGAAAAGCACTTGAAAAGATGCTCTAATTCCTGTATTATTAGCATCATGGAAATCAAAGCTACAATAAGGGATCACTTCACATGAGTAAGAATAGCCATCATCGAAAAGTCTACAAACAATAAATGCTTGAAAGGTTGTAGAAAAAAGGGAACCCTCCTATGCTGCTGTTGGGATCTAACGTGGTAACAGCCACTATAAATAACAGTATGGAGGTGCCTTTACAAGGTAAAATTAGAGGTACCATATGATCCAGCAGTCCCACTCCCAGGCGTATAACAGGAGAAAACCAGAATTGGAAAACACACATGCACCCATATGTGTACCGCAGCACAATTTACAATGTCGAAGACATGGAAGCAACCAAAATATCCATCAGCAGATGGATAGATAAAGAAGTGGTACATGTTCACAGTGAAGTATTACTCAGAAATGAAAAAGAATGAAGGAATGCCATTTGCAGCATCATGGATAGAATTAGAGATAATTATACTAAGTGAAGTAAGTCAGAAAGAGAAAGTCAAATATCATATGATACTACTTATAGCTGAAATTTAAAAATTGATACCAATGAACTAATTTACAAGAGAGAACCAGGGACTTTCCAGGTGGTCCAATGGTTAAGAATCCGAGCTTCCACTTCAGGGGGCATGGGTTCAATCCCTGGTGTTGGGAGAACTAATATCACGCATGCCTCACAGTACAGCCAAAAAAATAAAATAAAAGAGAGAGAAACAGACTCACAGACTTAGAAAACAAACTTATAGTTACCCAATGAGAAAGGTGGATGGAAGGAATAAATTAGGAGGCTGGGAAAAATATTTACACACTAATACATATAAAATAGATTATCAACAAGGACCTACTGTATAACAAAGGGAAGTCTGCTCAACACTCTCTAATAACCTATATGGGAAAAGAATCTGAAGATGAATAGACATATGAATATACATAACTGAACAAGATTCTGTATGCCTACCACAAACAGAATATTTTAAATCAACTTTACTCCAATAAAAAAGAAAAATTAAATTAAAACAAAGACAAGAAGTAACAAAACAGAAGATTTTGGGTGTTTGTTCTGCCACAGCCCACACTAATTTACAATCCAGGAGCCCGTCTTCCACAGTGGGTCTGGTTACCCAAGTAACCAGAGAGGAGCATGAAGGAAATCCTACTGCCTGTGCCCATTTCCACAACAGCAACTTTAAAACATGTGCTTATGGGCACTTAATATTCACAAGGACTGCCAGGGTGTAAATGACACCTGCCCTTAACAAATGTCCTGTGGTAGTTATCAAACAAAAATTCAAAATAGTCAGACTTTCAAAAAGCCAATGTCAACTGTAACTTTTTCTCACAGTGTTTAAATAAAACACACGCAAAGATGCTCAGCACCTCGAATGATTAGACACATGCAAATCAAAACTAAAACAAGGTATCACCTCGCACAGTCAGAATGGCCATCATCAAAAAGTTTACAAACCATAAATGCTGGAGAGGACATGGAGAAAAGGGAACCTTCCTATGCTGTTGGTGAGATGTAAGCTGGTAACAGCCACTATAAAGCACAGTATGGAGATGCCTTTAAAAAGTAGTAAAAATAGAGGTACCATATCATCCAGCAGTCCTACTTCTGGGCGTACATCTGCAAAAAGCCAGAATTCAAAAAGACAAATGCACCCAAACCCAAACATGCACTGCAGCACTATTTACAATAGCCAAGACATGGAGGCAACCAAAATGTCCATCAACAGATGAATGGATAATGAAAAAGTGGTATACGTACACAATCAAATATTACTCAGAAAAGAAAAAGCATGATCATCTCTAGGTCCATTCCTGTTGCTGCAAATGGCATTATTTCATTCTAAGTGAAGTAAGTCAGATAGAAAAAGACAAATATCATATGATATCACTTATAGTGGAGTCTAGAAAATGATAGAAATGAATAAATTTATAAAACAGAAACAAACCAACAGACTTCAGATATCCTTCAGGGAGAAAAATTTTTAAATCTGTTACCAATCATTAAATGTCAACCTGAAAAATGTAAGCAATAACTAACATTGTAAAGGTATTAATTCTCCCCAAATTAACCTATACCAGGCATTAGCAAACTAAACCTGGAGATCACATCCAGCCTATCACCTTCTTTTGTAAACTAAATTTAATGAATGACCCACAAGAAAACCCATAATGAGATGTCACCTCACACCTCTCAACGTGGCTATTATTCCAAAGTCTACGAATATGAAATGTTGTTCATGACATGGAGAAGGAAATCCTAGTACACTGTTGGTGGGATTGTAAATTGGTACATCCACTATGAAAAGAATATGGAGGTCCTGAGAAAAGCTAAAAGTAGAACTATCATATTAGCCAATAATTCCACTGCTTGGTATATGTCCTAAGAAAATGAAGACACCAATTTGACAAGATACATGCATCCCAATGTTCATAGCCACATTATTTCCAATTGCCAACATATGGAAGTAAACTAAATGTCCATCAATAGATGAGCGGTTAAAGAAGGTGTGGTATGTATACACAACAGACTATTGCTCAGCCATTAAAAAGGATCAAATTCTGCCACTTGCAACAACGTGGATAGGCCTAGAATATTTATACCTGCTTAAATAAGTTAGAGAAAGACAAATACTCTATGTTCTCTGTAGAATCTAAAAATGCAAGAAAGGAATGTATATAACAATATAGAAATAGACTCACAGAGAACAAATTAGTGGTTACTGGTGGGGCGAGTGAAGCGGGGAGGGAAAGACAGTAGTTTGTTTCTCTAAATCCAATACCCCTCTGTATGAAATAAACAAGGATATATAGTACAACACAGGGAAATATAGCCATTATTTTGTAATCACTTTAGTGAAGCACGATCTATAAAAATATTCAATCCATATGTTGTACCCCTGAGACTAATGTAATATTGTAAATCAACTATACTTCAATTTAAATAATCCATAGGGTGGCTGAATGGATTAAAGTAAGTTCAATTATACTGTGTACAAAAGATTCATGTTAACTTGTAATCCATATATAGCATAAAATTGAATGATTGGAAAAAAAATACTCCATGAAAATGATACTTGCCTGACTAGTCTATTATCAGGTAAAAAAGACTTGAAGTCAAACCTCTCAAAGGAAAGAAGGTTATCATATAATGATAAATGGATTAATTCATCAAGAAATCATGACAATTATAAATATGTATGTATCCAGCTTCGGAGCCTCTCAACATATAAAGAATATATTAACCCACGTGAAGGGGAAAATGTGCAGAAGTAAAATAATGGTAAGAAACATCAATACCCAACTTTCAACACTGTATAGATCATCTGGACCCAATATCAATCAGGAAACACTGAACTTGAACACACACTTGATATCAAATGAACCTAACATACATCTACAATATATTCCACTCAACAGCAGCAAACTTTCCATTGTTCTTAAGTACACATAGAACATTGCCTAGGGTAGATCCTATGTTAAGCCACAAAACAAATCTTCAAAAATCCAAGAATATTGAAATCATATCAAGGATCATTTCCAACCACAATGGTATGAAACTGAAATTCAATATTAAAAAGAATAATTGAAAATTCAAGAACACTTAGAAATTGAACAATAAGCTCCTGAATAGCCAATGCATACAGAAATAAATCAAAAGGGAAATTTGAAAGAAATCTTAAAGCAAACAAAATTGGAAACACAAAGTACCTAAATTTATGGAATACAGGAACAAGACTGCAATTCAAAGAGTTATGTTTACAGTAATAAATGTATATATTTTCAAAGAATCTTGAGAGGGGATCAAGATGATAGAGTAGGAAGATACTGAGCTCCCCTCCTGCCACAGACACACCCAAATTACAACAACTTACAGGGAAATTATCTCTGAAGACTAGCAGGGAACGTTTTCCACAACTAAAGATATAAGGAAGGAGAAACCACAGGCAGGTAGGAGGACTGGAAACACAGTCTAATTGGAACCCACACGTGGAGCACAGTGACCCACAGCTGGAAGATATCACAATTGCATGGGTCCTCCACATGGAGGGAAGGGTCTGAGCCTGGCATCAGGCTGCTCAGCCCAGGGTTCCTGCACTGGAAGAAAAGAACACAGCAGGTCTGGCTTTGAAAACCTGCAGGGCTTATTTTCAGGAAAGCTGGAGGCTAAAGAAAACTGAGACTTTGCTCTCATAGGGCACACACAAATCTCACATGTTCTCAGCCCTTGTGCAGAGCCAATAGTGTGAAACACAGGTGTATCAGACCCACTTGCTAATCTCAGAGAGCTTCTTGGAAAGGCAAGAGGCAGCTGGGACTCCCACTAGGAACTGAGACATCGGCAAGCAACATTTTAGAGTCTTCCCTGGAACTGATTAGAATCAGGGGCCTTCCCCATTTACCACCATGCCCATAGCACTCCTGCACCAGAAGACTTCACAACCAGACACACTGGGGGCCTACCTTGTCCGCCTGTGCACCTGGAGCACCACACAGCCACCCATAATGGAGGGCTGCCTGGGCTATCAGCACACCCATGGCAATCACATACAGGGGCTCACAGCCATTTAGGCCAGGGTCCAACACCGCCTACCAGCTTGTCTACAGCAGTTGGCCCTGCCGTAAGAGAAAGGTGTGTGCAGCCCACACAAGGGGACACCCCTGGAGCATGTGGCTCTGCTGTCAGAGGACAATGTGCTGCTGGGTGGGCCCTATGAGTCATCTCCTATATAAAGCCACTTCTCTGAGACCCGGGAATGTAACAACCTGAACCTAATGAATAGAAATGCACAGAGAATTAGGAAACATAAGGAAATAGAGGAATATGTTACAAATGAAGTAACAAGACACGACATCAGGAAAAGAACTGAATAAAACAGGGATAAGCATTCTACCCAATAAAAAAAGTGTTCACAGTAATGATTATAAAGATGCTCACCCAAGTCAGGAGAATAGATGGACATAGTGAGAATTTCAACAAAGAGTAATTACATGTCAAAAAGAACCAAACAGTGAACAATACAATAAAAGAGATTAAAACACACACACACACACACACACACACACACACACACACACACACGAGAGAGAAGCCACATTATATTATATGATACAGAAGAACAGATCAGTGAAATGGAAAACAGAGTAGTGAAAATCACCCAAACTGAATAGCACAAAGAAAAAACAATTAAGACCATAGGTAAAGGGACCTCTGAGACAACATCAAGAATATTAACATGAGCATTACAGGGGTCCCAGAACAAGGAGAAGAGACAAATGGGCAGAAAATTTGTTAGAGGATATAGTAACTGGTAATTTTCCTAACCTAGGGAAGGAAACACACATCCAGGTCCAGGAAACACAGAGTCCCAAACAAGATGAAGACAAACAGGTCCACACCAAGACATATTATAAAGTGCCAAAAATTTAAAAATTTACAGAGGGATCACAGAATCAGTGAAATAAAAGGGTCTAGTTATGTTCAAGGTATTCCCATAAGACTGTCAGATGACTTCTCAGCAGAATTTGCAGACTAGGAAGGAATGATAGGATATATTCAATGGGCCAAAAAGAAAAAGTTTACAATAAGAATACTCTACTAGCAAGATTATGATTCAGAATTGAAGGAGAGGGTTTCCCTGATGGCACAGTGGTTGAGAATCTGCCTGCCAATGCACGGGACACAGGTTCGAGCCCTGATCCAGGAAGATCCCACATGCCACAGAGCAACTAAGCCTGTGTGCCACAACTACTGAGCCTGTGCTCTAGAGCCCATGAGCCACAACTACTGAGCCTGCGAGCCACAACTACTGAAGCCTGAGCACCTGGAGCCCATGTTCCACAAGAAGAAGAGCCACCGCAATAAGAAGCCCGTGCACCACAACGAAGAGTAGCCTCCACTTGCCACAACTAGAGAAAACCCCACACACGGCAATGAAGACCTAACACAGCCAAAAATAAATAAATTTATGGGAAAAAAAAAGAAGAATTGAAGGAGAGATCAACAGTTTCCTAGACTAGCAAAATCTAAAAGAGTTCATCACTAATAAACCAGCCTTATACGCAATGTTGAAGGAATTTACTTAAGCTTAAAAGAAGTCTCAGTAATTATTGATAGTAACAAGAAAACAAACAAAAGTAAAAATCTCACTGCAAAAAGTATACATAGAGTAAGGGTAGTAGATCAAACATTTATTAAGCTTCTGTAAAGAATAAAAGACAATAGTAGTATGTTTTTTTAAAAAGAGAGGGCCCAAATAAATCAGAAATGAAAACGATGATGTTACAACAGACACCACAGAAATACAAAGTATCCTAAGATACACACAGGGTAACTCAGGGCTCAGACTGGACAGAGCCCACTCTCCGTTCGCCTGTACATGAGTTACAGGAGCCTCAGGAACTGAGGAGGGGGTCCCTGAGGGGAGACACAAGATAGAAGATGATAGGCATTAACATGACTGTATTTATGTTAAACGTGCCTGAACTACATTCACATGAGATGGTTTTGTCCTGTATGTACATCAGCACCTTTAGTCTGAACTGCAGATCTTTGGCTTCACCACCTCCAGTGACAGCATTAGCTACACCTGCTGTGGACCATCTCCTATAGTATTTCCACAACCACAAAGCATCAAAGCTTCACAGGACCAGAGTCTATGAGACTCCACTCAGAGTCTCAGAGTCTCAACTCCACTCAGAGACGTAGAGTCACAACAGAGACTCCACTCTTGGAGGGCACACAATAGTAGTGTGCACATCAGGACCTGAGGGAAGGAGCAGTGACCCCATAGGAGACTTGAGCAGACCTACCTGCTAGTTTTAGAGGGTCTCCTGCAGAGGCGGGGGGTGGCTGTGGTTCACCGTGGGGACAAGGACACTGGCAGCAGAAGTTCTGGGAAGTCTTCCTTGACATGAGCCCTCCCAGAGTCCACCATTAGCCCCACCAAATACCCAGGTAGGCTCCAGTGCTGGGTCGCCTCAGGCCAAACAACCAACAGAGAGGGAACTCAGCCCCATGTATCAGCAGACAAGCGGATTAAAGTTTTACTGAGCTCTGCCCACCAGAGCAACACCCAGCTCTAACCACCACCAGTCTCTCATATCAGGAAGGTTGCATAAGCCTCTAAGATAGACTCATCCACCAGAGGGCAGACAGCAGAAGCAAGAAGAACTACAATTCTGCAGCCTGTGGAAAGAAAACCACATTCACAGAAAGACAAACAAAATGAAAAGGCAGAGGACTTTGCACCAGATGAAGGAACAAGATAAAACCCCAGAAAAACAACTAAATGAGGTGGAGATAAGCAACCTTCCAGAAAAAGAATTCAGAATAATGATAGTGAAGATGATCCAAGACCTTGGAAAAAGAACGGAGGCAAAGATCAAGAAGACGCAAGAAATGCTTAACAAAGACCTAGAAGAATTAAAGAACAAACAAACAGAGATGAACAATACAATAACTGAAATGAAAAATACACTAGAGGGCTTCCCTGGTGGCGCAGTGGTTGAGAGTCCACCAGCTGATGCAGGGGACACGGGTTCGTGCCCCAGTCCGGGAAGATCCCACGTACCATGGAGCGGCTGGGCCCATGAGCCATGGCCGCTGAGCCTGCGCATCTGGAGCCTGTTCTCCACAACAGGAGAGGTCACAACAGTTAGAGGCCTGCGTACCGCAAAAATAAATAAATAAATAATACACTAGAAGGAATCAATAGCAGGATAACTGAGGCAGAAGAATGGATAAGTGACCTGGAAGACACAAAGGTGGGATTCACTGCTCTGCAGAACAGAATAAAGAAAAAAGAATGAAAAGAAATGAAGACAGCCTAAGAGACCTCTGGGATAACATTAAATGCAATAACATTTGCATTATAGGGGTCCCAGAAGGAGAAGAGAGAGAAAGGACCCGAGAAAATATTTGAAGAGATTATAGTCAAAAACTTCCCAAGCATGGGAAAGGAAATAGCCACCCAAGTCCAGGAAGCACAGAGAGTCCCAGGCAGGATAAACCCAAGGAGAAAAATGCTGAGACACATACTAATCAAGTTGACAAAAATTAAAGACAAAGAAAAATTATTGAAAGCAACAAGGGAAAAATGACAAATAACATACAACGGAACTCCCATAAGGTTAACAGCTGATTTCTCAGCAGAAACTCTACAATCCAGAAGGGAGTGGCATGATATATTTAAAGTGATGAAAGGGAAGAACCTACAATCAAGAGAACACTACCCAGCAAGGATCTCATTCAGATTCGATGGAGAAATTAAAACCTTTACAGACAAGCAAAACCTAAGAGAACTCAGCGCCACCAAACCAGCTCTACAACAAATGCTAAAGGAACCTCTCTAAGTCGGAAATACAAGAAAAGGATCTACAAAAACAAACCCATAACAATTAAGAAAATAGTAATAAGAGCATACATATCAATATCTACCTTAAATGTGAATGGATTAAATGCTCCACCAAAAGACACAGGTTTGCTGAATGGACACAAAAACAAGATCCATATATATGCTGTCTATAAGAGACCCATTTCTGACCTAAGGACACATACAGACTAAAAATGAAGGGATGGAAAAGGATATTCCATGCAAGTGGAAATCAAAAGAAAGCTGGAGTAGCAATACTCATATCAGATGAAGCAGACTTTAAAATAAAGAATGTTACAAGAGACAAGGAAAGACACTACATAATGATCAAGGGATCAATCCAAGAAGAAGATATAACAATTATAAATATATATGTACCGAACATAGGAGCACCTCAATACATAAGGCAACTGCTAACAGCTGGAAAAGAGGAAATCGACAGTAACACAATAATAGCAGGGGACTTTAACACTTTACTTACACCAATGGAGATCATCCAGACAGAAAATTAATAAAGAAACACAAGCTTTAAATGACAGAATAGACCAAATAGTTTTAATTGATATTTATAGGACATTCCATCCTAAAACAGCAGATTACATGTTCTTCTCAACTGCACACAGAACATTCTCCAGGATAGATCACATCTTGGGTCATGAATAAAGCCTCAGTAAATTTAAGAAAACTGAAATCATATCAAGCATCTGTTCCGACCACAAGGCTATGAAACTAGAAATCAATTACAGGGAAAAAAACTAAAAAACACAAACACATGGAGGCTAAACAATACGTTATTAAATAACCAAGAGATCACTGAAGAAATAAAAGAGGAAATCAAAAAATACCTAGAGATAAATGACAACAAAAACATGATGATCCAGAACCCATGGGATGCAGCAAAAGCAGTACAAGAGGGAAGATTATAGCAATACAAGCCTACCTCAAGAAACAAGAAAAATCTCAAATAAACAATCTAACCTTACACCTAAAGGAACTAGAGAAAGAAGAACAAAACCCAAAATTAGTAGAAGGAAAGAAATAAAAATCAGAGCAGAAATAAATGAAATAGAAACAAAGAAAACAATAGCAAAGATCAATAAAACTAAAAGGTTGTTCTTTGAGAAGATAAACAGAAATGATAAACCTTTAGCCAGACTCAAGAAAAAGACAGAGAGGGCTTCCCTGGTGGCACAGTGGTTGAGAGTGCACCTGCCGATACAGGGGACACGGGTTCGTGCCCCAGTCTGGGAAGATCCCACATGCTGCGGAGCGGCTGGGCCCATGAGCCATGGCTGCTGAGCCTACGCATCCAGAGCCTGTGCTCATCAATGCGAGAGGCCAAAACAGTGAGAGGCCCGCGTACCACCAAAGAAAAAAAAAGAAAAGAAAAGGAGGGAGAGGACTCAAATCAATAAAATTAGACATGAAAAAGGATAAGTTGCAACAGACACCACAGAAATACAAAGCATCCTAAGAGATTACTACAAGCAACTCTATGCCAATAAAATGGACAACCTGGAAGAAATGGGCAAATTCTTAGAAATATATAACCTTCCAAGACTGAACCAGGAAGAAATAGAAAATATGAACAGACCAATCACAAGTAATGAAATTGAAATTGTGATTAAATATCTTCCAACAAACAAAACTCCAGAACCAGAGGGCATCAGAGGTGAATTCTGTGAAACATTTAGAGAAGACCGAAGACCCAACCTTCTCAAACTCTTCATAAATTTGCAGGGGAAGGAACACTCCCAAACTCATTCTATGAGGCCACCATCACCCTGATATCAAAACCAGACAAAGATACTACAGAAAAAGAAAATTAGAGACCAATATCACTGATGAATATAGATGTAAAAATCCTCAACAAAATACTAGGAAACAGAATTGTACAACACATTAAAAGGATCATACAACATGATCAGGTGGGGTTTACCCCAGGGATGCAAGGATTCTTCAATATACACAAATCAATCAATGTGATACACCATATTAACAAATTGTAGAATAAAAATATGATCATCCCAATAGAAGCAGGAAAAGCTTTGGACAAAATTCAACACAGATTTATGATAAAAAGTCTCCAAAAAGTGGGTATAGAGGGTATCTACCTCAACATAATAAAGGCCATACATGACAAACCCACAGCAAACATCATTCTCAATGATGAAAAACTAAAAGCATTTCCTCTAAGATCAGGAACAAGACAAGGATGTCCACTCTCACCACTATTATTCAACATAGTTTTGGAAGTCCTAGACACAGCAATCAGAAGAAAAAGAAATAAAAGGAATACAAATTGGAAAAGAAGAAGTAAAATTGTCACTGTTTGCAAATGACACGATACTATACATAGTGAAACCTAAAGATGCCACCAGAAAACTACTAGAGCTAATCAATGAATTTGGTAAAGTTGCAGGATACAAAATTAATGCACAGAAATCTCTTGCATTCCTATACACTAACAATGAAAGATCAGAAAGAGAAATTAAGGCAACAATCACATTCACCACTGCAAAAAAAGAAAATAAAATACGTAGGAATGAACCTACCTAAGGAGGTAAAAGACCTGTACTCAGTAAACTATAAGACACTGCTGAAAGAAATCAAAGATGATATAAACAGATGGAGGTATAAACCATGTCCTTGGATTCGAAGAATCAATATTGTGAAAATGACTATACTACCCAAAGCAATTTACAGATTCAATGCAATCCCTATCAAATTACCAGTGGCATTTTCTACAGAACTAGAACAAAAAAATCTTAAAATTTGTATGGAGACAGAAAAGACCCCGAATAGCCAAAGCAGTCTTGAGGGAAATAAAAGAGCTGGAGGAATCAGACTTCCTGACTTCAGACTATACTACAAAGCTACAGTAATCAAGACTATATGGTACTGGCACAAAAACAGAAATATAGATCAATGGAACAGGATAGAAAGCCCAGAGAAAAACCTACGTACCTACAGCTAACTCATCTATGACAAAGGAGGCAAGGATATACAATGGAGAAAAGACAGTCTCTTCAGTAAGTGGTGCTGGGAAAACGGGACAGGTACATGTAAAAGAATGAAATTAGAATACTCCATAACAACAAAAATAAACTCAAAATGGATTAGAGACCTAAATGTAAGACCAGACACTATCAAACTCTTAGAGGAAAACATAGGCAGAACACTCTATGACATAAATCACAGCAAGATCCTTTTTGACCCACCTCCTAGAGAAATGAAAATAAAAACAAAAATAAACAAATGGGACCTAATGAAATTTAAAGCTTTTGCACAGCAAAAGAAAACATAAACAAGATGAAAAGACAACCCTCAGAATGGGAGAAAATATTTTCAAATGAAGCAAATGACAAAGGATTAATCTCCAAAATTTACAAGCTGCTCGTGTAGCTTAATATCACAAAAACAAACAACCCAATCCAAAAATGGGCAGAACACCTAAATAGACATTTCTCCAAAGAAGATATACAGATTGCCAACAAACACATGAAAAGATGCTGAACATCACTAATCATTAGAGAAATGCAAATCAAAACTACAGTGAGATATCACCTCACAGCAGTCAGAATGGCAATCATCAAAAAATCTACAAACAATAAGTGCTAGAGAGGCATTTATTGGAGAAAATGGAACCCTCTTGCACTATTGGTGGGAATGTAAATTGATATAGCCACTAGGGAGAACAGTATGGAGGTTCCTTAAAAAACTAAAAATAGAACTACCATACGACCCAGCAATCCAACTACTGGGCATTTACCCTGAGAAAACCATAATTCAAAAAGAGTCATGTACCACAGTGTTCATTGCAGCTCTATTTACAATAGCCAGGACATGGAAGCAACCTAAGTGTCCATCGACAGATGAATGGATAAAGAAGATCTGGCACATATATACAATGAAATATTACTCAGCCATAAAAAGAAACAAAACTGAGTTATTTGTAGTGAGGTGGATGGACTTACAGTCTGTCCTACACAGTGAAGTAAGTCAGAAAGAGAAAAACAAATACCATATGCTAACATAGACATATGGAATCTAAAGAAAAAAAACGTTTAAGAAGAACCTAGGGGCAGGACAGGATTAAGGACACAGACGTAGAGAAACGACTTGAGGACACGGGGAGGCGGAAGGGTAAGCTGGGACGAAGTGAGAGAGTGCCATAGACATATAGACATTACCAAATGTAACATCAATAGCTACTGGGAAGCAGCCACATAGCACAGGGAGATCAGCTCAGTGCTTTGTGACCACCTAAAGGGGTGGGATACAGAGGGTGGGAGGGAGATGCAAGAGGGAGGGGATATGGTGATATATGTATATGTATAGCTGATTCATTTTGTTATACAGCAGAAACTAACACTCCATTGTAAAGCAATTATACTCCAATAAAGGTGTAAAAGGAAAAAGAAAAAAAGAAAGCACAGAGATAAACCTACACACCTATGGTCAACTAATCTATGACAAACCAGACAAGACTATACAATGGAGAAAAGACAGTCTCTTCAATCAGTGGTGCTGGGGAAAATGTACAGCTACTTGTAAAAGAATGAAATTAGAACACTCCCTAACACCATACACAAAAATAAATTCAAAATGGATTAGAGACCTTAATGTAAGACCGGACAGTGTAAAACTCTTAGAGGAAAACATAGGAAGAATACTCTGACATAAATCCCAGCAAGATCTTTTTGGATCCACCTCCTAGAGTAATGCAATAAAAAAGAAAAATAAACAAATTGGACCTAATGAAACATAAAAACTTTTGCAAAGCAAAGGAAACTACAAACAAGATGAAAAGACAACCCTCAGAATGGGAGAAAATACTTGCAAATGAATCAATGGACAAAGGATTAATCTCCAATATATACAAACAGCTCATGCAGCTCAATATTAAAAAAAAATGACCCAATACAAAAATGGGCAGAAGATCTAAATAGACATTTCTTCCAAGAAGACAGATGGCCAAGAAGCACATGAAAAGCTGCTCAACATCACTAATTATTAGAGAAATGCAAATCAAAACTACAATGAGGTATCACCTCACACCTGTTAGAACGGGCATCATCAGAAAATCTACAAACAACAAATGCTGGAGAGGGTGTGGAGAAAAGGAACCCTCTTCCACTATTGGTGGGAATGTAAATTGATACAGTTACTATGGAGAACAGTATGGAGGTTCCTTAAAGAACTAAAAATAGAATTACCATATGATCCAGCAATCCCACTACTGGGCATATACCCAGAGAGAACCATAAATCAAAAAGACACGTTCACCACAATGTTCATTGCAGCACTATTTACAATAGCCAGGTCATGGAAGCAACCTAAATGCCCACAGACAGACAAATGGATAAAGATGTGGTACATATATAAAATGGAATATTACTCAGCCATAAGAAGGAATGAAATTGGGTCGTTTGTAGAGACGTCGGTGGATCTAGAGACTGTCATACAGAGTGAAGTAAGTCAGAAAGAGAAAAATAAATATTGTATATTAATGCATATATGTGGAACCTAGAAAAATGGTACAGATGAACTGGTTTGCAGGGCAGAAATAGAGACACAGATGTACAGAACAAACGTATGGACACCAAGGGGGGAAAGCCATGGTGGGGGTGGTGGTGGGATGAATTGGGAGTTTGGGATTGACATGTATACACATATAAGTTTAAAATACATAACCAATAAGAACCTGCTGTATAAAAAAATAAAATTCAAAAATTAAAATAAATAAAATTATAAAAAATAAAACAGAAAAAAAATTCTTCCCTTCGCATAGATGTATTTATATGAATGAATTATTACCATGCTTATACCTATAAATAGAAAAAAGAGGAATAAAATCTACCTTGAACCAAAAAAGGAAAAAGAAAAAATACCAGAACCCACCAGTTATACAGAGGAAAACCCTATCAGGGCACTTGCTCCAGTGGTAAACAATTCTGAAGTTGGTCAGAGGTGGGGAATCGTCTCCCATGAAGCCAGCAGCACCCCCCACAAGGAGCGTCCTCTTTGCAAAGCTGGCGGACCGTGCCAAGGCATCTCTGAGTAAATGTGAGCTGAGCTCCAGGCCAGCTGCTGCTGAACTTTTCCCACCCTTCCCAGGTAAAACACCTGAATGTGTGCAAGGACTTGAAAGCCTAGAGGAAGGGTCATGGAGCCACACCAGTGACAGCATGCAGGCCGACTTGGTGCCTGCAGGCCAGCGCACACTCTCACCTCTCCATTCTCTGATCAAAATATAAAGTTTCCTTTGCTTCTGAACCGAACTCAGTCTTGATCTGTTGACTCCAATGACACTGGGCAGGGGGACCCTTGTTGGGGCCCACTCTGGAGGATCAGTAACAGAATTTGAGAACATTGTAACTTCAGTGAACAGATGTGTGAACCAAACTGTAAGGAATGCAGAGCAGTGTCTAAGGCTCATGTAAAATAAGATGTTTCTAACACTTCCATTTGATATTTCCATCACTTTATTACAAGCAAGGTCAGTGGAGGGTTATTGTCTTATTTGTCAGGTCAAGTTTAGAGAAATTAAGTGATTGTTTTCCAAGGATGTACATCTAATGATCTTGGCTGAAGCTTCAATCTTCTTTTGAATGCTTTTCCTTTGAAAATGATACCATTCTTTCAGCTCCCCCATTTCTGAGGAATATAAAATCTTGAAACTTACTGTTACCAAAGGGGAAAGGTGCGGGGAGGGATAATTTAAGATTTGGGGATTAACACATACACAATGCTATGTATAAAATGGATAATTAACAAGGGCCTACTGTATAGCACAGGGAACTACAGTCAATATTTTGTAATAACCTATAAAGGGAAAGAATCTGAAAAAACAGATATCTATATCTACATCATCTACCAAGTCCAGATAAAATGTAACTTAAGGGAGGCCGATGGTGACCGCTTCTGACCCTCAATCATCTAAAACTTGGACTCTGCCTACTGCCCAAGGCCCTTCATGAACATACATGAATGTACCCATAGCTTAAAATTTCCCCAGTTTTGGGCTTCTGGGAGACACTGATTTGGAAAGATCCCTGGTGTTCCCCTTGCTTGCAGGGGACCCTTCCTACTGCTGAAACATGCCTGTCACACCCAGAGGATGGTACACCGTCTGATCAGGAAGAGTTTGGAAAAGGTACCTCATCTCCTCATCTCCAGGTGCTTAGGTTCCCCCCACCAGCCTCTTTCCGAACAATCTCCCTACTTAACGAAGTCAGCACCTTCAACATCCAGTTTTGCACAGTTCGGAATTTTTCTGGAGGATGAAGGGGAAGGGGGAGAACCATGAGAGACAAGCCCTAGGTGTTTGGACAGGAAAATGCCACTTTAATTTCCACTTAGTAAGAGGAATTAACCAAAGGTTCACCTTGCCCTGGAACCAGAATTGGGCTTGAAGCAATCCTGCTGTTTTGTTGCTAGATCTCAAAGAAACAAGTTGAAAAATGGAGGTCAGGAGCACTGCAATTCACTGCAGTGTTTAAAATGATACTTATCATCGAAAAATGTCTTGAGGTAAGTCATGGAAAAGGATTTTAACGAAGGGCAGAACTGCAGGAAAGGAATTTCAAGAGGTAGATTGAACTAGCCATTAAAGCACATGAAAAAGTGGTTGAACTTCACCAATAATGCAGTTGGCCAATAAGGGCGTATGCATTTTTCCTGAACATATTCAGGAAAAACACATACGCCCTATTTGGCCAACAAAACAGGCTGGCAATGCAAATCAACACTACAAAGAGGTATCAATTCGAATCAGTCAGAAGGGCTATCCTCACAAAATGTAAAAACCAGAAATTGCAGGACAGGGCTTGGAGAAAATGGAACCCTGCTACGCTGATGGTGGGAATGTAAATTGCCAACGGCCAGGCTGCAGAAGTGTATTGTGTTTCCTAAAAAATTTTAAAAACAGAGATACAGAGCATACAACACTTGCACTCATGTGCGTATATCCTGTGAAAACCAAAAATCTACAGGACACAAGCACCCCAAAGTTTAGTGTTGCTCTGTTTACAAGACCCTCGAATTGGAGACAATGTAAATGTCCTTGGGGAAAAAAATGGATAAAGAAGATGTGGTACTTACAGACAATGGAATATACCTCAGCCAGGAAATCAATGAAATAAGGCCAGTTGGAGCAACTCGTGTGGACTTAGGTACGATCATTCTAAGTGACATAAGTCAGACAGAAAAAGAGACTTATCATGAAATATCACTTATAAGTGGAATCTAAAAGTGGCTACACATGAACTAAATTACAAAACAGAAACAGAATCACACATTTAGAAACCACACTTATGGCTGCTAAAGGTGAAAGGTGGGGTGGGGTGAGGCATAAACCATGAGGTTGAAATTAGCACAGATACGGTTCCAAACCAAATAGCTAATTGACAAGACCTACTCTATAGCTCAAAGAACTGGACTCACAACACTCTAGTCACCGGAAAAGAATATATACGACTGGTAAGGATCTAAAAAAGAATTTATTGAGATCTCTCTGTAAGTGAATCAAGAAGATGTACAGCAGCAAGAAACACAACATTGAAAACCAGCTGTACCCCATTATAAAAATAAATTACAAAAAAAATTTTAAAAGGCAGTGAGAGAGAGAAATTCCTACAGAATTCCTTCAGGGTCTCTGTTGCACCCTGGATTGACCACATCTAGACCCATAGATAGAAGGGACTTAAGGATGACACTCGTGGAGTGAGAAAATTGGTGAGGATGGGCCAGCAAATGCAGCACCTTTAGAATAATACTGCCTGGCCCATTCCAAGGGTCCCAAATCTCCAGGTGTAGGGGAACCTTCCTAGCACTAAATTATGTAGGGGACACACAGAGGATGATACACTGTCTGATCAGGAAGAGTTTGGAGAAGGTACCTCATCTCCTCATCTCCTGGTGCTCGGGTGCTCCAGCCTCTTTTCTAACAATCTACTCACCAGGGGAAGTCAGCACCTTCAACATCCTGTTTCACACAGTTTGGAATTTGTCTGGAGGATGAAGGGGAAGAGGGGGAACCATGAGAGACAAGCCCGAGGTGTCTGAACAGGGACATGCCACTCTAATTTCCAATCAGGAAGAGGAATTGACCAAAGGCTCAGCTCACCACCAAAACCAGAATAGGGCTGGAAGCAATTCTGGAAAAATGCCTTGAGGTAAGTCATGAAAAAGGACAAGAAAACAAGGCAGAATTGCAGGAAGGGGTTTTCAAGAGGTAGATTGGACTCGCCATGAAAGCAAATGGAAAGGGATAGAACTTCTTCAACGACGCCATTGGCCAAAAATGGCGTATGTGTTTTTCCTGAACATATTCAGGAAAAACACATATGTGCCTTTTCGACAACCAAAGAGGCGAGCAGTGCAAATCAACACTACAAAGAGATATCACTTCACAGCATTCCGAAGGCCATCCTCACAAAGTGTAAAAACCAGAAATGCAGCATAGGGCATGGAGAAAGGGAGCCTTTTTACGGTGATTGTGGGAAGGTAAATTGCCAACGGCACTCTGGAGAAGTGTATTGTGTTTCCCCCCAAAATCTCAGAAACAAAGCTACAGAGCATTCGGCACTTCCACTCATGGGTGTATATCTTGGGAAAAGCAACACTCGACAGGACACAGGCACCACAACGTTTAGTGCTGGTCTGTTTACAAGAGCCTCGACTAGGATACAACCGAAATCTCCTTGGAAGGAAAACATGGATAAAGAAGATGTGATACTTATGTACAATGGAATATAACTCAACCATGAAATCAATGAAATAAGGCCAGTTGCAGCAACTCAGGTGTACTTAGGTACGATCATTCTCAGTGACATAAGTCAGACAGAAAAAGAGACTTATCATAAGATATCAGTTATAGGTGGAATATCAACATTGCTACACATGAACTAAATGACAAAAGAGACACAGAAACACACATTTAGAAAACACACTTATGATTGTTAGAGTGCAAAGGTCAGTTGAAGTGAGGTATAAACCAGGAGTTTGAAATGAGCAGATGCCGTTCCATAGACCAAATAGGGAATCAACAAGACTTATTCTAAAGCTCAAAGGACTGGACTCAGCACAATCTACACACTGGAAATGATTATATACGACTGGTAAGTATCTGAAAAAGAATTTATCGATGTCTCTCTGTAAGTGAATCAAGTGGATGTACAGCAGCAAGAAACACAGCACTGAAAATCAGCTACACCTCATTATAAAAATAAATTCCAAAAAAAACCCCCCACACACAAAAACAAAGACAGTGAGTGAGAGATAAATTCCTACAAGTTCTTACAGAATTCGTTCAGGGGCTGTGATGCAACCTCAAATGAACACATCTAGACCAAGAGTTTGGATGGGACCTAAGGCAGGACACTCGTGGGGCTGAGAGGCTTGGTGAGCATGAGTCAGCAAATGCAGCCCCTTTAGAGTAATACTGCCTGGTCCTGAGTCCATGGGTCCCAAATCTCCAGATGCAGGCCACCCTTCGTACAGCTAAAACATGCATGGGACACCCAGAGGATGGTACACCATCAGATAGGGAAGAGTTTGAGAAAACCACCTCATCTCCTCATCTCCTGGTGATCAGGTTCCCACCTCCAGCCTCTTTCCTAGCAATTGCCCCACTTGGGGAAGTCAGCACCTTCAACACCCTCTTTCGCACACTTTGGAATTTGTCCGGAGGATGAACTGGAACGGGGGGAACAATGAGAGAACGCCTAGGTTTTTGAACAGGCACATGCCACTCTAATTTCCAATGAGGAAGAGGAATTGACCAAAGGCTCAGCTTGCCCTCAGAACCAGAATAGGGCTTGAAGCAATCCCGCTGTTTGGTGGCCAGTTCCCAAAGAAACAAGTTGAAAAGTGGAGCTCAGGGGCTCTGCAATTCACAATCCTGCAGCATTGTAAAAGATACCTAACGTGGAAAAATGCCTGGAGGTAAGTCACGAAAAAGGACTTGAAAACAAGGCAGAGTTGCAGGAACGGGATTTCAAGAGGGAGATTGGTCTCACCTCAAAAGCACATGGAAAGGGACAGAACTTCTTCAACGACTTGGATACAACCAAAATCTCCTTGGATACAACCAAAATCTCCTTGGAAGGAAAACATGGATAAAGAAGATGTGATAGTTATGTACAATGGAATATAACTCAACCATGAAATCAATGAAATAAGGCCAGTTGCAGCAACTCGGGTGTACTTAGGTACAATCATTCTCAGTGACATAAGTCAGACATAAAATTGAGACTTATCATCAGATATGTTATAGGTGGAATATCAAAATTGCGACACATGACCTAAATGTCAAAAGAGACACAGAATCACACATTTAGAAAACACACTTATGACTGCTAGAGTGCAAAGGTCGGTTGAGGTGAGGCATAAGCCAGGAGTTTGAAATGAGCACAGATATCGTTCCATAGACCAAATAGGCAATCAACAAGACTTACTCTAAAGCTCAAAGGACTGGACTCAGCACACAACACACTGGAAAAGATTATATATGACTGGTCAGAATCAGAAAAAGAATTTATTGATGTCTCTCTGTAAGTGAATCAAGTGGATGTACAGCAGCAAGAAACAGCACTGAAAATCAGCTACACCTCATTATAAAAATAAATTCCAAAAAAAAACCCACACACACAAAAACAAAGACAGTGAGTGAGAGATAAATTCCTACAAGTTCTTACAGAATTCGTTCAGGGGCTGTGATGCAACCTCAAATGAAAACATCTAGACCAAGAGTTTGGATGGGACCTAAGGCTGGACACTCGTGGGGCTGAGAGGCTTGGTGAGGATGGGTCTACAAATGCAGCCTCTTTACAGTAATACGCTTTGTCCCCCTTCCATAGGTCCCAAATTTCCAGGGGCAGGGGACTCATCCTACAACTAAAAGATGCATTGGACACCCAGAGTATGGTACACTGTGTGACCAGGAAGAGTTTGGAAAAGGCACCTCATCTCCTCATCTCCTGGTGGTCGGCTTCCCCCCTCGAGCCTCTTTCTAACAATCTCTCCACTTGGGGAAATTAGCACCTTCAACATCCTGTTTCACACAGTTTGGAATTTGTCTTGTGAATGAAGCCCAATGAGGGGAACCAATAAGAGACAAGCCCTAGGTTTTTCAACAGGCACATGCCACTCTAATTCCAATAAGGAAGAGGATTTGACCAAAGGCTCACCTTGCCCCTGGAATCAGAATAGGGTTTGAAGCAATGCTGCTGTTTTGTGGCCTGTTCCCCACAAAATATGAAAACTCCACCTCAGGGCCCTGCAATTTTCAAACCGGCAGGGTTGTAAAGGATATTTATCATCGAAAAATGTCGTGAGGTAAGTCATCGAAAAGGACTTGAAAGCAAGGCAGAACTGCAGGAGAGGGATTTCAAGAGGTAGATTGGACTCGCAGTTAAAGCACATGAAAAGCAGCTGAACTACACCAATGATCCATTTGGCCAAAAAGGGCGTATGCATTTTTTCTGAATATATTCAGGAAAAATGCATACTCCCTTTTTTGCCAACCAAACAGGCGGGCAATGAAAATCAACACTTCGCATCAGTCAGATCAGCCATCATCACAAAGTGTTAAAACCAGAAAAGCAGGACAGGGCGTGGAGAAAAGGGAGCCCTGTTTCGCTGACGCTAGGAACGTAAATTGCCAACGGCAACTCTGGAGAAATGTGTTTCCTAAAAAATCTAAAAAACAGAGCTACAGAGCATATGGCACTTCCACTCATGGGCGTATGTCTTGGGAAAAACAAAATTCGACAGGACACAGAGAACCCAACTTTTAGTGCATCTCTGTTTACAAGAGCCTCGACTTGGATACAACCTAAATGTACTTGGAAGGAAAAACGGATAAAGAAGATGTGGTACTTATGTACAGTGGAATGTTAATGAGCCATGAAATCAATGAAATAAGGCCAGTTGCAGCAACTCGGGTGGACTTAGGGGCGATCATTGTCAGTGACATAAGTCAGACAGAAAGAGACATCATAAGATATCACTTAGAGGTGGAATCTAAAAATGGCTACACATGAACTAATTAAAGAAGAGAAACGGAGTCACACATTTAGGGCTTCCCTGGTGGTGCAGTGGTTAAGAATTCACCAGCCAATCAGGGGAAACAGGTTCGAGCTCTGGCCCGAAAAGATCCCACATGCCGCAAAACCACTACACCTGTGCGCCAGAAATACTGAACCAGCATTCTCCAGCTGGCAAGCCACAACTACTGAGCCCACGTGCCACAACTACTGAAGCCCGCACACCAGCACCCATGTTCTGCAAAAAGAGAAGCCACCCAATGAGTAGCCTGTGCACCGCAACCAAGACCCAACTTAGCCAATTAATTAATTAATTTAAAAAACAAGTTGCCATCTGACAGTGCCTGGTGAGGGCCAAATTTCTGGTTCATAATGTGGGTCTTCTGGCTCTGCAATTAAATGATGTAATGGGCATTATATCTTTTGTGTGCTACATTTATTAGGTCACTAATCCCATATTTGAGGTCTCTGGCCTCGTGACCTAATCATCTCCCAAAAGCTCCACCTCCTAATACCATCAACAAGGGAGCTGGTTTTCAAGATTTGAAAATTAGAGGCACAAAATGTTTATACCATAACAGGGACCACATGGTTAATTTATTTTTCCTTTCATGTTAAAAGTTTTGCACATATATATTTATTATATAATCCTGAAACCCTTGTTTTTTTTAAGATTCTTTTCCCATATAGGCCAGTACAGAGCACTGAGTAGAGTTCCCTGTGCTATACAGCAGGTCCATACCAATACTTATCTATTTTATATATAGTAGTGTGTATATGTCAGTCCCATTCTCCCAATTTATCACTCCCCCATTTATCCCCTTGTAACCATAAGTTTATTTTCTATATCCATGACTCTATTTCTGTTTTGTAAATAAGTTATTTTCTACCATTTTTTTTAGATTCCACATGTAAGCAATATCATATGATGTCTGTCTTTCTGTGTCTGACTTGCTTCACTCAGTATAACAATCTCTAAGTCCATCCATGTTGCTGAGAAACCCTTAACTGTTAAGGATAACTCTCAATTTTTTCCAGTTTCATCAGCAATTCTTTCTGGCAGACATGTGATAATACTTTTTAAACAGGGGTATTGAGAAAGGCTCCTGACCTGCAAACAAAAAAAACCATCATTCATATAGTGAAAACTTTGCACATCAAAGGATGACAGCACTTGGTCTCTATCATTTTGCACCCACTGCTGACAGAGGGCAGAGGAGTTTGACTCACTAACCTTCCTTATGTGCATTTCTTCCTAATGGGGTATTCCACCTAAAACTTATAAGAAGCGGGACTGCATCATGGAACATACCAATCACTACTACAGATTCTGAAGCGGCAAAAATAATAAAAATAAAAACATGATGAAATCATCCAAAGGGTTCTTTCTACATTGTTACATTAGTTTCCCTCCCACTGTGAAACCATTTCAAACGCTGTCACTTGAACATGTTTTTATTTTTTTCAACAACAATAAGGTTAACCTGGAGTCACATGCTCCAGTAATATTACACGATCCCTTGTGCAAGTATATAGGGATTCAAGAAGCTGTGGGAGGCTATCATGAGAGGTTGCCTGGAGTAATTAGGACATTTCATTTAATGTTGGCTCTTCTCTCTAAGATGTCTGCTGTCCTCTTCTTTTTGTAGCTACTGGCATTGAGAAAGTGAGCAAGGTAAGGCTCTTCTCTTTTCTTGCCCATGAATGCACCCGTGATGAACCCCACAGACCTTGGTGCTTCCAGAATCCCCTGAACCTCCTGACCTTTCATGCATGGCATCACATAGAAAAAGATGGTGACGTGTATATTTATATAAAACATGCTATAAAGTTTTCGACTCTTCCCTTCCTCATAATTCCAAAGAATATATTTTTTGGATTTCTGATTAATGCTGCTGGAGTTGATACATAAGTTGAGGGAGGTATCAGGGCACACCAAAAGAGAGTAACTGCACAGAAAATACAAGCAGGTACATTTCTGTGTAGTTTCAAGCAGCTTATTTCCTATATCAACCATGGTGATATGTTGACCCTTCCTCTTTCTACTAGTAGTACAACAAACAAATATAAAGGATATTTAGGCTGCTTGTTTTATTCCCACCTCTCAAAATTGATCTGCATTCACATATAGGACAATGAGAGGTCCTTACTACCATCTTACCCAATACTGGAAAACTAGAGAATGTCCAAATTTTTCCAGGGATTATTTTCATATTCTCCAATCAGGCCTGTGAGGGAATCTTACCTATTCTGTTTAATGAAGTCATATCTCGCATAGCACCCATCATCACCAATACTGGAAAGAAATTTGAAGGGTCTTAGATTTTACCATATTTGAAATTCCAATATTTTAGCCTGGCACGTTTTTGGATTTTACAAAAAAATGTTTTAAATGAGACAAAAAATAATTTTTATGAAACAAACAGAGAGCAATAGTTGTATATTTTTATCTGTTCCACTTGCACACAAAAGTCTCGAGGTGATGTAAAGCAGTCCTGTTGGATGCTGTGCATGTGTAAGTATGGATTAAAGCTTAGGAATCTTAAGCTTCAGTCATCTGAAACTTTTAAAGTAGGATGCAAGCAATCCTGTCCAACATTTGAACAGAGCAAGACACTGTCTTTATTATTTTTGTCAGGTAATTAATCTGTCTTTTGCCCCAAGGAAAAAAACAACTGGCAACTTCCATCAATGTGTTGTACAAAAATCTTTGAACAGAGAGTGCAAGCAGAGGCTGATAAAAGATGTGAAAACAAAAAGAGAGAGACCCTTTTGGCATTTTCTCCTAACTTATTGCAATGTCCCATTTAAAATGTGGGAATAATCAATCTTCTGAGGAAAAAGGCCCAAAAAAGGTTTTTGCTTTTGTCGAAAAATGGGATTGCTGAAGATTTCAGGAGATAAGAAGAATTGGTGAGAATGACCATGAGACATCAGATAAAAGTCAGATCCATGGATGAAGTGATGTTTACCTCTGTGAATCAATGAGAGGTCGGAGCAAATGAAAATAAAGTTGAATACAACATTTTTTTTTTTGCGGTACGTGGACCTCTCACTGTTGTGGCCTCTCCCGTTGTGGAGCACAGGCTCCAGACGTGCAGGCTCAGCGGCCATGGCTCACAGGCCTAGCCGCTCTGCGGCATGTGGGATCTTCCCAGACCAGGTCAAGAACCTGTGTCCCCTGCATCGGCAGGCGGACTCTCAACCACTGCGCCACCAGGGAAGCCCTGAATACAACATTTTATGAATAAATGTAACCTTTCAGGTATCCTAGAAAAAATTAATTTTCACTATGATACAACATATTTAGTTTACAAAGTTAACTTAAATTTAAAGCTTAATAATTAGATTTATTGAAGGAACCAAAACATCTTTGTGGTTTAGAATAAATAATGTGCTTTGCTACAGATAAGGAGGCTCATAAATAAATAGAAATATGACTAAATAAGTAAATAAAGAGGAAAATATAAAATTAGATGTTATTAAGAACTGACAGTCATCTAAAGAAAGAGGAGTGACAGAAAGAGAGAAGAACTCATATCAAACATATATAAAAAACTTCTAAATAAGAAGTCTTCAGATGTTTTTTAAAAAAGTCTTCAATAAGAAGATAATGTAAGAGCAAAAATGGGGAAAATATACCAAAAGATATTTCAAAAAAGAGAGTACAGAATGTTAAGTAAACATATCAAAAGATGCTTGGCTTCTTAGTAGTCAATTAAATGAAACAAAAGCAATCCTTGGAATTATCACTCACGAACCACAAAGTTCAAATGAAAATGACAGGTATTATCAAGTTTGACAAGAATGTGTGTAATCCTTGAATCTGATTCACTGCTGCTGAGCATGAAAATTCATACAAATGTTTTGAAAATATTTAGAGGTACATAAAAAGATAAACACAAGAAAGCTATGACTCGAAAATTTTACTACTACATGTATGCTGAACAATAATTTATACACATACCACCAAAGCTCAAGTTCTAGAATTTATATACTAGTGCTATTCTCAACAGACACAAACTAAAAATCATTCATATTTTAATACACATTGGAATAAATTACTTAGTAGTTAAATGTTTACACTATGGAATATGCAACAGTGTCAATACATGGTTACAACAGGCAACCGTATAAGTATATTCACAAACAACATAAGTAATAAAATAGTCCTGTCCAAAAGTGGTTATACTGTGTCATAACATTTTTAAAAAATACAAAATACAGGTAAAGTGATCTTTTTGTTACATACCAGAACAATAGTAAACCTTAAGGGGAGCCACTAGAATGGGACCAGGGGGCCTCTGAGGGTCTGGAATTTTTCCGTGTCTTTATCTAGAAGCTAGGTATAGAGTGTATTCAGATTCTGAATTTTCTGAAATTTGTCATTTTCTTACAAACCGTGCATGTTTTTAGTTGTTTTTTATACATAACAAAAAGTAAAATATATAGACTAGGAAAGGTAATTATATTAGCACTTTAATATCCATGCTTTTCAAGGTGGAAGTGAAAGATATTAAACACTTGACATTGTGATTACTTCTTAAAAGCAAGCTGAAAATTTGAGATTAATAAATAAGACATACTTCATATATAATACTCAAAGAGGAGGGGTAGAAAGGAGTATTATTTTTTTAATTTAATACAGAATAGTTAAGATAGAAAATAAAGAAAACAGACTAGGTTTAAAAAGGAGAACACTGGACTTCCTTGGTGGCACAGTGGATAAGAATTTGCCTGCCAATGCAGGGGACAGGGGTTCAAACCCTGGTCTGGGAAGATCCCACATGCCAGAGAGCAACTAAGCCTGTGCGCCATAACTACTGACCCTGTGCTCTAGAGCCCACAGGCCACAACTATTGAGCCTGCATGACACAACTACTGAAGCCCATGCACCTAGAGCCCATACTCCACAAGAAGAGAAACCACCACAAGGAGAAGCCCGTGTACCACAATGATGAATAGCCCCCGCTTGACACAACTAGAGAAACCCTGTGCAGCAACGAAGACCCAACACAATGAAAAATAAATAAAATTAAATCTTTTGACTTATGAGATGACTTACTAACATGGCTGCAGCTGGAGGCCTCAGTTTCTTGCCACATGGATCTCTCCTTAGGGCTGCTTGAGTGTCCTCATGACATGGCAGCTGGCTTACCCCAGGATGAGTGATCTAGGAGAAAACAAATCAAAAGCTGCAATGTCTTTTATGACCCACCGTTGGAAGCTGCACTTTGTCATTTCTGCAATGTCTTAATAGTTAAACACTCAGCCCTTTTCAAGTGCGAGGCGTCATACAGGTGCATGAAGATTGGGAGATAATTATGGGATGATTAGGGCCATCTTGGAGGCTGGCTACCAAGGTGGCTGACTAGCCAAAGACTGAATTTTGTTTTCTTCACATCTGGAGAGAAAATGGTCAGTGAATCCCATTGGTGGTCTTTGAGATGTATGAAAGTTACCTCTTGCTCTCACCTCCAGCTGTGTGGCTGAAGGGTCTTGGTGCTCCGGCCAGGTGTCAGCCTGTGCCTCTGAGGTGGGACAGCCAAATTCAGGACACTGGTGTACCAGACACTTCCGGCGCCATGAAATATCAAAAGGCGAATGCTCTCCCAGGGATCTCCATCTCGATGCTAAAACCCAGCTCCCCTCAAAAACCAGCAAGCTCCTGTGGTGGACACCCTATGGCAAACAACAAGCAAGACAGGAACACAGCCCCACTCATTATCAGAGAGGCTGCCTAAAATCACAATAAGGTCACAGACACCCCAAAACCCACAACCGGATGCAGACCTGCCCACCAGAAAGAAAAGATCCAGCCCAACCCACCAGAACACAGGCACTAGTACCCTCCATCAGGAAGCTTACACAACCCACTGAACCAAACTTTGCCACTGGGGGAAGACACCAAAAACAACGGGACACTACGAACCAGCAGCCTGCATAAAGGAGGCCCCAAACACAGGAAGTTAAGCAAAATGAGAAAACAGAGAAACACACAGCAGATGAAGGAGCAAGGTAAAACCCCACCATACCAAACAAATGAAGAGGAAATAGGCAGTCTACCTGAAAAAGAGTTCAGAGTAATGATAGTAAAGATGATCCCAAAATTGGAACTAGAATGGAGAAGATACAAGAAGCATTTAACAAGGACCTAGAGGAACGAAAAAGCAAACAATGATGAACAACACAATAAGTGGAATTAAAAATTTTCCAGAAGGAAACAATATGAGAATAACTGAAGCAGAAGAATGGATAAATGACCCAGAAGATAAAATAGTGGAAATAACTATTGCAAAGCAGAATGAAGAAAAAAGAATGAAAAGAATTGAGGACAATCTGAGACACCTCTGGGACAACATTAAACACAACAACATTCGAATTATAGGGGTCCCAGAAGAAGAAGAGAAAAAGAAAGGGACTGAGAAAGTATTTGAAAAGATTATAATTGAAAACATTGCTAATATGGGAAAGGAAAAAGTTATTCAAGTCCAGGAAACTCAGAGAGTCCCATACAGGATAAATCCAAGGAGAAATATGCCAAGACACATATTAATCAAGCTATCAAAAATTAAATACAAAGAAAAATTATTAAAAGCAGCAAGGGAAAAACAACAAATAACATACAAGGGAATCCCCATAAGGCTAAGAGCTGATCTTACAACAGAAACTATGCAAGCCAGAAGGAACTGGCGGGACATATTTAAAGTGATGAAAGGGAAAAACCTACAACCAGGATTACTCTACCAAGCAAGGATCTCATTCAGATTTGACGGAGAAATTAAAAACTTTACAGACAAGCAAAAGCTAAGAGAATTCAGCACCAACAAACCAGTTATACAACAAATGCTAAAGGAACTTCTCTAGGCAGAAAACACAAGAGAAGGAAAATACCTACAATAACAAACCCAAAACAAGTAAGAAAATGATAATAGGAACATACATATTGATAATTACCTTAAATGTAAATGGATTAAATGCTCTTGACAAAAAGCTTTTGACAAAATTAAACACCCATTTATGATAAAAACCCTCCAGAAAGTAGGCATAGAGGGAACTTTCATCAAAACAATACAGGCCATATATGACCAACCCACAGCCAACATCGTTCTCAGTGCTGAAAACTTGAAACCATTTCCACCAAGATCAGGAACAAGACAAGGTTTCCCACTCTCACCACTAAAATTTAACACAGTTTTGGAAGTTTTAGCCACAAGAATCAGAGAAGAAAAAGGAATCCAAATCGGAAAAGAAGAAGTGAAGCTCTCACTGTTTGCAGATGACATGATACTATACATAGAGAATCCTAAAGAGGCTACCAGAAAACTACTAGAGCTAATCAATGAATTTGGTACAGGATACAACATTAATGCACAGATATCTCTTTCATTCCTATACACTAAAGAAGAAAAATTTGAAACAGAACTTATGGAAACACTCTCTTACCACTGCAACAAAAAAATAAAATACCTAGGAATAAGCCTACCTAGGGAGACAAAAGACCTGTACTCAGAAAAGTATAAGACACTGATGGAAGAAATCAAACATGACACAAAAAGCTGGAGAGATATACCATGTTATAGGATTGGAAGAATCAACATTGTGAAAATGACTATACTACCCAAAGCAATCTACAGATTCAATGCAATCCCTATCAAACAACCAATGGCATTTTTCAGAGAACTAGAACAAAAAAATTCACAATTTGTATGGAAACACAGAAGACCCCGAATAGACAAATCGATCTTGAGAAGAAAAACAGAGCTGGAGGAATCAGGCTCCCTGACTTCAGACTATACTACAAAGCTGCATTAATCAAGACAGTACGGTACTGGCACAAAAACAGAAATATAGATCAATGGAACAGGATAGAAAGCCCAGAGATAAACCCACGCACATATGGTCACCTCATTTTTGATAAAGGAGGCAAGAATATACAATGGAGAAAAGACAGCCTCTTCAATAAGTGGTGCTGGGAAAACTGGGCAGCTACAAAAAGAATGAAATTAGAAGATGCCCTAACACCATACACAAATATAAACTCAAAATGGACTAAAACCTAAATGTAAGGCCAGACACTATAAAAGTCTTAGAGGAAAACATAAGCAGAACACTCTATGACATCAATCATAGCAAGATCCTTTTTGACCCACCTCCTAGAGAAATGGAAATAAAAACAAAAATTTAAAAATGGGACTAATGAGTTCAGGCGCGTTCCGCGGGGCCGGCGGTTTGGGCGAGGTTGCTTGGGCCAGCGAGGGTGCGGGGCTCCGGAGCTCGGGGTTCGCCCCCGCCACTCCGGGTAGGCACGCCGATGGTGTTTCTAGGGTGACGCTGCGCACACCGACTCTCTCCGGGGGCAGAGGAAACACCTATGAACCCTTCGGCCTCCTTCCTGGCCGGGCGCCAGAACATTGGGTCAGAAGTTGAGATTTCCACTATCGAGAAGCAACGGAGAGAGCTACAGCTGCTCATTGGAGAATTAAAAGATCGAGATAGAGAGCTCAATGATATGGTTGCAGTACATCAAAGACAACTTCTTTCATGGGAAGAGGATCGGCAGAAAGTGTTGACTTTGGAAGAACGTTGCAGCAAATTAGAAGGTGAACTACATAAAAGAACTGAAATAATCAGGTCACTCACAAAGAAAGTAAAAACCCTTGAATCGAATCAAATTGAATGCCAGAGTACTCTTCAAAAGACTCAACTACAGCTTCAAGAAATGGCCCAAAAGGCAACCCATTCCACTCTCCTCTCTGAAAACCTTGAGGCTAGAAACGAAAATCTCAGCAACACATTAGTGGAACTTTCTGCTCAAGTGGGACAATTGCAAGCTCGAGAACAGGCTCTCACCACCATGATAAAGCTGAAGGACAAAGATATTATCGAGGCAGTCAATCACATTGCTGACTGTTCGGGTAAATTTAAATTGTTAGAGCATGCCTTACGCGATGCTAAGATGGTGGAGACCTGTGTTGTGAAAGAAAAGCAAGATTATAAGCAGAAATTGAAGGCACTTAAGCTTGAAGTCAATAAGCTAAAAGAGGATCTAAATGAAAAGACAACAGAAAATAATGGACAACGAGAAGAGATCATTCGCCTCAAGCAAGAGAAAAGTTGCCTGCATGATGAATTGGTTTTTGCTGGTAAAAATAGATGATTAGTTTAAGTAACCTGAACGTTCTACGATACTACCATGATGGGCTAAATGAATTGTACCTCTCTCAAAATACTTTATGTATTTAATTAATTTATTTTAACACCCTTTGAGAAATGAGGAGGGACCAGGCAGGGAATTTTAAAGCTGTTATCGTGCCTCCCAGTTCACTCTGTTTCCTCTTCTGTAAAATGAGGAGCTGCTCTCCCTTCTAGCTTGAGTGCATGGCTATACTAGCTCACTAAAAACATAGTACTTGTGCTTAAAAATTCAATAAGAAAGAATCTTTTGAGCCAAGTATTTGCAAATACTAGATAAAAATTAGGAGTTCAACAGTTTTTCAATTTTGCAAATAGATCACCTGTAGTTATTACAGTTGGAAAATACTCATGTGTTTTGTTACATCAGTACGACCGCAAAATAATAATGTTGGGGATGAATTTTTCATGACTTAAAAGCAAGTTTGTCAATAAAGTGTAACTTAGGCCCCCTTCTGATAAACATAAAAGTGGCACTCCCCACTCTCCCTCACCGCCATGTTCTCCTACACTCTAACCCCAACCCACCCCAGTGTGTCAGAGTTTCTAGCCTCTCCTTTCTCTGCTCCCAACTGAGAATCACTGATATTTAGAGCTTATCTATATATGGCCCTGACAGCCAAGAAGGTTTTGTTAGACTTTAATTTTGGTGGTTTGTATGAAGAAAATCATAGGTTTGGAGGTAAAGTTCCAAATAGAAATTAAATGAACTGGGACTTCCCTGGAGATCCAGTGGTTAGGACTCCGCGCTTCCACTGCAGGGGGCGCAGGTTCGATCCCTGGTCAGGGAACTAAGATCCCGCATGCCATGTGGTATGGTCAAAAGAAAAAAGAATTTAATTAACTAAGTGAACATGTTTGGGTCTACTCATACCTACTCTCAATGTCCTTCCTGCTAGGAAGAGACTACATTTCTATAAGTTAAAGGGCAGAATACAGTATTATATTACATTTTTTTCAAATAAAATGAAATTTTTAATTTTAATCTCATGTGATTAAAGATTGGGGAAATGCAGTTTCCTACCACTAGAGGTCACTATTTCCATTATTTCTAGGATTCCTGTGTCTCAAAGTAATTATGTCTTACATTGTTACAGATACTTACATAAAGATATACATATATTTGTACATCTACACAAAGATATACATATGTTTGTAGCCTTATAGTGGAATTCCCGCAATCTTTGGATCAGCATCTGTGTGCCAGGCACTCTGCTAGTGACTAAGAAGCTCATAGGCCCAAAGAGAGTTTAGTGCTCTACAGATGCTGTGAATAAAATGTGCGAGGTCAGAGGAAGGAAAAACATTTACAGAACATTTTAATAATCTCCTTTTTTTTTGGTTCATCTGTTTTTACTCATATGTTCTATTATGTATTACTAGGTAAAGTATATGTAATTTGTTAGATAATACTCTAATAAATCCATTTTATGAAAATAAATAAATAAATAAAAATGGGACTAATGAAACTTAAAAGCTTTTGCACAGCAAAAGGAAAACAAAAACAAGACAAAAAGACAACACTCAGAATAGGAGAAAGTATTTGCCAATGAAGCAACTGACAAAGGATTAATCTCCAAACTTTACAAGCAGCTTATGCAGCTCAATATCAAAGAAACAAACAACTCAATCCATAAATGGGCAGAAGAACTAAATAGAGGTGTCTCCAAAGAAGATATACAGATTGCCAACAAACGCATGAAAGAATGCTCATCACTAATCATTAGATCAATGCAAATCAAAACTACAATGAGGTATCACATTACACAGATAAGAATGGGCATCATCAAAACAAATCTACAAACTATAAATGCTGCAGAGGTGTGGAGAAAAGGCAACACTCTTGCACTGTTGGTGGGAATGTAAATTGATACAGCCACTATGCAGAACAGTATGGAGGTTCCCTAAAATCTAAAAATCCTGCTACTGGGCATATACGTTGAGAAACCATAATTCAAAAACAGTCATGTTCCACAATGTTCATTGCTGCTCTATTTACAATAACCCAGACATGGAAGCCATCTAAGTGTCCATCAACCAATGAATGGATAAAGAAGATGTCGCACATCTTCAATATACAATGGAACATTACTTAGCCATAAAAAGAAATGAAATTGAGTTATTTGTAGTGAGGTGGATGGACCTAGAGTCTGTCATACAGAATGAAGTAAGTCAGAAAGAGAAAAACAAATACTGTATGCTAATACATTTATATGGAATCTAAAAAAATGAAAAGAAAACGGTTGTGAAGAACCTACCGGCAGGACAGGAATAAAGACGCAGACATAGAGAATGGGCTTGAGGACACAGGGAGGGGGAAGGGTAAGCTGGGATGAAGTGAGCGAGTGGCATGGACTTATATATACTACCAAATGTAAAACAGATAGCTAGTGGGAAACAGCCACATAGCACAGGGAGATCTGCTTGGTGCTTTGTCACCACCTAGAGAGGTAGGACAGGGAGGGTGGGAGGGAGATGCAAGAGGGAGGAGATATGAGGATATATGTATATGTATAACTGATTTACTTTGTTATAAAGCAGAAACTAACACACCATTGTACAGCAATTACACTCCAATAAAGACATTAAAAATAAATAAATTATTTATTTTTAAAAAAACAAAATTAAATCATTTAAATAAATAAAAGAGAGCACACAATAACATGGTAACTCTAAACCTAAGTATTTTCAGTACTATACTAAATGTAAATGGATTAATATCTCCTATTAAAGTGTAATTTTTTATATTATGTGCAACTAAATTGTTTTTAACAATATACAGGTAAAATAAAAGAATTAAATTAAAAAGGAGACTACATTCCATGGATTTAAAAACAATAAAACAATTAGCATATAGTATGCATCTTAGAGAAAGTAGTCTTTAAGTTCAGAACAGTTTGTCATTATTATAATTAGTATTATTATCCCAATTTCTCAAATAATATTTCAATACTTTTTCTATATGAAAAAATATTTTACTACTTTTTTCTTTGCTTTCTTGTGGTCTAATACATGGCAAATATTTAGGTGCTAACATAATCTAAAAATGTATGTTGTTTTCTTACAGCCAACAAAAAGTGAATCAAGAAGAAATAGATAGCTTGAACAGACTGATCACTAAAAGTGAAATCGAATCTGTAATTTTAAAAAACTCCCTACCAATAAAAGTCCAGGATCAGATGGTTTCACAGGCAAATTCTACCAAATATACAAAGACGAACCTACACTGATTCTTCTCAAACGCTTCCAAAATATTGAAGAGTAAGGAATACTTCCAAAGACATTCTATGAAGTCACCATCATCCTGCTATCAAAACCATAGGTGGGGGACTTCCCTGATGGCACAATGGTTAAGAATACACCTGCCAATGCAGGATACACGGGTTCGAGCCCTGGTCCATGAACATCACATATGCTCGTTAGCAACTAAGCCTGTGCACCACAACTACTGAGTCTGCGCTCTTGAGCTCAGGAGCCACAACTACTGAGCCTGAAAGCCACAACTACTGAATCTCGTGTGCCTAGAGACCATGCTCAGCAACAGAGAAGCCACCAAAATGAGAAACCTGTGCACCACAACAAAGAGTAGCCCTCGCTCACCGCAACTAGAGAAAGCCTGTGCACAGCAACAAACACCCAATGCAGCCAAAAATAAATAAATTTATTAAAAACAAACAAACAAAACCAGATGGGGACTTTTCTGGCAGTCCAGCAGTTAAGATTTTGCCTTCCAGTGCAGGGAGGGGCAGGTTCAATCCCTGGTCGGGGAGGTAAGATCCCATATACCTCAGAAACAAGAAACCAAAACATAAAACAGAAGCAATATTGTAACAAATTCAATAAAGACTTAAAAAAAAAAACACAGAGGGCTTCCCTGGTGGCGCAGTGGTTGAGAGTCCGCCTGCTGTTGCAGGGGACGTTGGTTCATGCCCCAGTCCAGGAGGATCCCACGTGTCGCAGAGTGGCTGGGCCCATGAGCCATGGCCACTGAGCCTGCATGTCCGGAACCTGTGCTCCACGACGGGAGAGGCCACAACAGTGAGAGGTCCGTGTACCACAAAAAAAAAAAAAAAAAACACACAGAGAAAGACACTACCAAAAAATAAAATTACAGGCCAATATCTTTGATAAATATAGATCCAAAAATTCTCAACAGAATATTAGAAAACTGAATCTGACAACACATAACAAGATCATACACCATGGCCAAATTTGATTCACCCCAGGATCACAAAGTTGTTTCAACATATGCAAATCAATCAAAGAGATACACCCTATCAACAAAGGAAAAGCAAAAAACAAATGATCATCTCAATAGATGCCGA
Source organism: Tursiops truncatus (assembly GCF_011762595.2). NCBI lineage: Eukaryota > Metazoa > Chordata > Mammalia > Artiodactyla > Delphinidae > Tursiops > Tursiops truncatus. The sequence continues at coordinate 99,095,030 of NC_047038.1, forward strand.
AAAAAGCATTTGAAAAACCTCAACAGCCATTCATGGTAAAAAACGCATACCAAAGGGGGTATAGAGGGAACATATCTCAACATAATAAAAGCTATTTATGACAAACCCACAGCCAATATAATACTCAATATTCATAAGCTGAAAGCCTTCCTGCTAAAATCTGGAACAAGAGGATGCCCACTCTCACCTCTTCTCTTCAACATAGTATTGGAAGTCCTAGCCACAACAGTCAGACAAGAAAAAGAAATAAATTCTAACCAAATTGAAAGGGAAGAGGTAAAATTGACACTATATGCAGATGACATGATAATACATATAAAAGAAACCCTAAGAATTCCACAAAGAACAACTAGAACTGATAAACAAATTCACCAAAGTTGCAGGATACAAGATTAACATACATAAATTGGTTGCATTTCTTTCTTTTTTTTTTAATTTATTTTGGCTGCATTGGGTCTTCATTGCTGCACACGGGCTTTCTCTAGTTGTGGCCTGTGGGGGCTACTCTTCCTTGCGGTGCGCAGGTTTCTCATTGCAGTGGCTTCTCTTGTTGCAGAGCACAGGCACTAGGAGACGGGCTTCAGTAGTTGTGGCACATGGGCTCAGTAGTTGTGGCTCATGGGCTCTAGAGTGCAGGCTAAGTAGTTGTGGTGCACAGGTTTAGTTGACCCACAGCATGTGGGATCTTCCTGGACTAAGGCTTGAACCCATGTCCCCTGTATTGGCAGGTGTATTCTCAACCGTGGAGCCACCAGGGAAGTCCCTGGTTTCATTTCTTTACACTAACAATGAAATATCAGGAAGTGAATGTAAACAAGCAATCCCTTTTAAAATGGCATCAAAAAAATAAAATGCTTAGGAGTAAACCTCACCAAGGAGGTGAAAGAATTATAAGCTGAGAACTATAAAACATTAATAAAGTAAATTGAAGATGATTCAAAGAAATGGAAAGACATCCCACGCTCTTGGACGGCAAGATATAATAGTGTTAAAATGGCCATACTACCCAGGGCAATCTACAGGTTTAATGTGATCCCTATCAAATTACCCATGACATTTTCCCCAGAACTAGAACAAATAATCCTAAAATGTATATGGAACCATAAAAGCCAGAATAGTCAACACAATCCTGAAGAAAAAGAACAAAGCAGGAGGCATAACCCTCCCTGACTTCAGACAATACTATAAAGTTACAGTAAGCAAAACCACAAGGTATTGGCACAGAAGGAGATATATGGATCAATGGACTAGAATAGAGAGCCCAGAAATAAACCCACACACCTATGGTCAATTAACCTTCGAAAAAGGAGGCAAGAATATACAAAGGGGAAAAGACAGTCTCTTCAGCAAGTGGTGTTTTGAAAGTTGGACAGCCATATGCAAATCAGTGAAATAAGAACATACCCTCACACCATACACAACAATAAACTCAAAACGGCTTATATGCTTAAATATAAGATAGGACACCTTAAAACTCCTAGAAGAGAACATAAGCAAAACATTCTCCGACATAAATCATACCACAGTTTTCCTAGGTAGTTCTCCCTAGGCAGTACAAATACAGTAAGTCACCTACATATAAACCTTCAAGTTGCAAACTTTCAAAGATTCAAACGTCCATTCACATGTCCAGTCATGTAAGTTAGTTCATGTGTCTGGCTGGCATACATTGTCATGTGTGTGCATCCTCTATAAGTGGTTGTGCTTTTGTGTAGTTTACAGTACTGTGTAGAGTACAGTAATACAGTACCTTTATTTCAAGCCCAAGATGTCTGGAGGCAAGCATTAAAGCAGCGGTGATGTAGCTAGTACTGCTAAGAAGCACCACGCGATAATGATGGAAACAAAATTGAAAATAATTGAAAGAGTGGAGTGAAGCAAAAAGATGTTAGACATCGCTCATTTTTATAACATGAATCATTCAATCATTGGCACGATTCTAAAGAACAAGGACAAGATCATGGAACATGTGAAGTCTGCAGTGCCGATGATGTTGACAAAATATCGAAGAAGCATGGAAAAGTGATGGAGATGCAGAAACTTCTCAGTGTATGGATGTAGGATCAATGTCCTGCTCAGCTTAATGCTGATTCAAGAGAAAGCTAAAAAGCCTTTATGAAGACTTGAAGAAGAAACATGGCAAGGAATCAGAGGACACATCTTTTAATGCCAGCCATGGCTGGTTTCATCGGTTCAAGGCTAGACCCAACTTTCACAATGTAAAAGTAAGTGGACACATATATATGGAATGTAGAAAAATGGTACTGACGAACCTAGTGACAGGGCAGGACTAAAGACACAGATGTAGAGAACGGACTTAAGGACATGGGAGGGAAGGGGAGACGGGGACGTAGTGAGAGAGTAGCACTGACTTATATACACTACCAAATGTAAAATAGCTAGTGGTAAGTTGCCACATAGTATAGGGAGATCAGCTCGGTGCTTTGTGTCCCCCTAGAGGGGTGGGATAGGGAAGGTGGAGGGAGGCTCAAGAGCGGGGGATATGGTGAATATATGTATACATAGAGCTGATTCACTTTGTTTTAAAGCAGAAACTAACACAATGTTAAAAAGCAATTATACTCCAATAAACGTGTATTTAAAAACCCCACAACATTGTAAATCAACTACACTTGAAAATATTTTTTAATGCAAAAAAATGTTTTAATTAATTTGATTGTGTGTGCGTACCACAGGTTCAATATATAAATTATGTCAAATTGATTACATTGTTTTTCAAAATAAAGAATTTTTGATATTTTACATCAGCTTCAGAATATAAAGGCAGAAAAACTATATTATTTTTTTCGTAAAGTTCAGAAGTAGCCATTTTGCTCATTCTATATACTACAAACCACTAACTGTATTAAAAACGGATTTGTGACCTCTTCCTTCCAAAGAAATATTTCTCCACTCACACAGGTTTAATAGAAGGTTCCACCATGAACTGACTTGCCAACTTAGAGACACGAGATTTGCACCCTGAAATCTCTTTCTTGCAAAAATGTCCAATTAGCATCCTAGCATTACAGAAAAGAAATGCTTTTGTACAGATCTCAAATTCCAGGGAACTTTATTCAAGACATCATGTATTTTTAAATTATCAACACTCACCTGAGGTCTTTAAAAATCAACAAAAACATAATTTTGTGTTCCTTTTCATTTATTCTGGTTCTAACTGGTCATTCTAAACGAAAGTATTTGAGTATGTTAATGTCACCGTATAACATAATACTTCAAATGACTACCAAAGATCTCTCCAAAATGAAATATGAGGAACTCATAATTAGGCTCTCCAAAGATTTATTCTCTGAATCTGTATTAGCCTTCTGCTGAACTCCACACTGTTCATTATTCTCTGAGAATATTCTTTTTCTTGTATGGCCGTCTCACATGCTGTTTCATTTCATGTAGCTTTTTCCTACAATTTTATGCCTAGTTTATTTCTGAGAAAATGCTTTATTTCAGATTGATAATTATAGACACAAAGACTTCTCTATAATTCCCTGATTGTTTCAGGAACTCCTTCTTTTTTTTCTAATACCTACATTCTGAAGCTCTCCACAGAGCATTACTAAAATTGCATTTACATAAGTATCTACATATTAATCACACAATAATGCATTTACAATTGTATTATGATTTATTGCTAATTTTGGAGCATAAATGTAGCTGTATTATTTACCACCCTCTTGGAAATCACTTTAATATTTGCACTTAGGACTTGAAAGAGAATAGATAAATAAAAACCTGAAGAATATGCAAATACAATTTGTATATTTCTCATAAAATTAGGTGATTAGCAAACCTTTAGCCAGAAAAAAGAAGAGCCCAGATACTCTGCAGGCATGATACTCGAGAATGTGTGGTCTTCCAGCAGGAAAACGTGCAGTAATCCATGTGGCAGAGTTTACCTCTGACCAACTGGGGTTAGTGACCTATGCATTCCTTACATGTAACATACCAGGAGAGGAAAAAGGGAATTTGTCAGTTGTGGCAATAAGTATAATGAAGTTTTGTAGCAGGTCATGCTCATATATTCAACACAGGTACAATCAAAATTATACTCAATTCTGGTAAATCTAAGTCTGTATCTTTTACCTTGTCTTTAACTATGAAATGTCGGAACTGACTTACAAAAAAAAACAAAATGTTTTTTTTTGTTTGTTTGTTTAATTATGGTCATGGTGAGTAAGACAAAAACTCAAAACAGCTAATGTGACTTAGTGATTCTCTCATCAGGAAACACAGTTTCTACTTCCCTGTTAATTCTCCACATCCTGTAGTAAGTAAAGTTTCAATAAATGATAAATCTACATGGCAAAAAGAAAAGAAAACCTACATGGGTTGATAAGATAATTTTGACAGGTTTTACCACGTATGTCAGTGTTTCTGGGGCTGGAAACAAGCCAAAGCTCCCTACTCGCATATTTTCACTGATGTCATTCCCCTTGATCCTCAATTTGAAAGTGGATAAAAATGTTTTCTATGTTTTCTTCTTTAAGAAATTAAATAAAGAATGCTGTCTAGACATGATCCTCTAATGATTTTCAGTCAGTGGTCATCAACAGAGGAAAAGCACAGAATCTCATCCCCACAGAAGGATGACATTCAGTCAGGTAAGAAAATTCTCCCCCAAATCAGAGCTTCATCTTTAACATGAAATCAAAGGCTTTCACAGGTTCTGCATCACTCTGCAGTCAGCCCTACCATATGGGATTGGCTCTGAGAATCTCACATCACATGACTGACAAACATGTCATAGTACACTGATCTGGTACCAGATCCTGCCTCTCTTAATGAACTCCTGCAGGGATATTGGAATATTCTAGGCGGTTTCCTGGAGCCATCTACCCTATACAGGTACACTTCCAAGTAGAAACAAGCTTTGATTCTCAATGGGACCCCTGCTCTGTCCAACCAACCTCTCTAGAAATATGATGTGCTAATCTCTCCTGATTAGAACATTTCAAGGTCTCTCCCTGTGCTAATTTAGTAAATGTAAGAGAGAAAGAAGAAAGAGGCAAACTATGCAGGGAGCAATATATAACATTCCTTTATTTAATGTATTTATCTGATATACCCAAATATTGAGAAATATAGATTCATTTCATAATGGTCAAGAAAAGAGAAGGAGGAACCTCCATGCCAACAGTATATATAAAATGTAATCAATATTGTATAACCTCCTGCTTAAGCTTAACTATAAGGTACTAACTCTTCTCATAAAGAAGCAACAACTCTCCATCATTTGAAGCACACTGAGGACTCAGACAGCTGGACACTGAGGGTGTAGTCTCCTCACTCGAATTCTGTACCTGCAACACAGAGTGCTGAAATATTCCCAAGAATTATTAAGGATGAGGTGGGGAACCGAAATTTGAAAGATGAATCCATAGTCTGCCCTACCATCTGTTCTGCGGGATATTACCACCATTGTGGCCCAATATGACCTTCTCATTTTTCTCTGGGCCTCCCTACATGCCATCTCTATCCTCTCATTATATCTTACCTACACTTGGAAACAACTCTAGTTTTTCCACTTATCCTTATCAACAAGTAATCCAAATAGCAACTGCGTATATAACTCCTTAGAAATCAAAGGTCTGACTCAGTAATCCATGACCTTCGAAGTCCAAAGTTTTCCTAATTTCCTTTATTATTTTTTTTCTACTTTCCATGTACTTACACTCTCAGGACCTCCACTGTTCTCAAGTTTGTCTTCCCTCCAAAATATGTCAACCTGGACCTAGACTTAAGTACCAGCCTCTAATTATCTCATACGGAATCTAGTTTTTAAAAAAGCCTCAGCAAACCTTTTGGACTTTATTAAAGACTCTTTAAGATAACCCACGGGAGATAACAGTACACCCATATATATTTATTTAATACACCCTCAGAGTAATTTTTAATTTTTTTTATAAAGTCTCTTCTGGCCAATGAAGACTCTTGCCTCTTCTTCTTCAAAATATGCAGTGTCTCACTCTTTTGACTACTCTCTGCTCCATCCCAGGTCCACTCCCTTTCCTGATATTACATTCTTTCCCAATTTTTTATGTTGGTAAAATAAAATAACATAAAATATAACATGTTAATTATTATAAAGTGCACCGTTCAGTGATATTAAATACATTATATTATTGGGCAACCAATATCACCATTTACTTTCTAATTCTTTTCTATCTTTTAAAACTATAACTTAATATCCTTTAAACATAACTTTCCTTTTTGTTCCATAACCACATGAAAAGCATCATTACCCTCTCAATTTCTATGGTGTTGACTACACTAAGTATCCCATATAGTTGAAATAAGTAGTTGTATTGTTATGACTCATTAAACGTCACAAAAATGGAATTTTTGGTAGCTACATTTCGTCAAGATCCCTCCATGTTGTAGCATACTCCTAGATCTTTTCCTTCTTAAGACTGAATAATATTGTATTATATGGGTATACCACATTTTGTTTATCCAGGAACTAGTGGATGAACACTTAGGTTGCTTTCATATTTTAGCTATTGTAATTATTACTGCTATAAACATTGGAGTACAAATATTTCTTTAAGACCCTGATTTCAATTCCTTTGGGTATACCTCATAGTGCAATTCCTGGATCATGTAGTAATTCTATTTTTCAATATCTGAAAAATTGGCATACTGTTCTGCAAAGCAGCTCTATCATTCTACATTCCCACTGACATAGCACAATGCTTCCAACTCCCTCACATCCTCACCAATACTTGTTTTCTGCTTGTGTATGTGTCTGTGTTTGTGTGTGTATGCATGCGCACAAATATATAAACATGCATTTAGTGATACGGAGCATCTTTTCAAGTGCTTAGTCATTTGTACATCTTTTTGAAGAACCATCTATTCAAGTCTTTTATCCATTTTTGAATCAGGATGCTTGCTTTTTGTTGAGTTGTAGGAGTTCTCTCTATATTCTGAATAGAAATCTCTTGTCAGATATATGGCTTTCAAATATTTTCTCCCATCTTGTGGGTTGCCATTTTATTCTGTTTACATTTGTTTGATACACATTTTTTTAAAATTATGTACTGAAAATTGTTTATTTTTTGGTTAGCTGTGCCTTTGTTATTCCTTCGTTTCATATTGAGGAAACACTGCCAACTCCAATGTCATGAAGCTCTTGTCGTGTGCCTTCTTCAAAGACTTTTTATTTTATTAGGCAGTATATTTAGTTTCTTAATACATTTTCATTAATTTTTGCCTATGATGTTAGGTAAGGGTCCAACTTCCTTCTTTTGCATGTTGACAACAAGACCTCTCAGCACCATTTGTTGAATATACTATCCTTCCTATTTTGAAAAGTCTTGGCAACTTGTCAAAAATCATTTGGCCATATATCAGTGTTTATTTGTGGGTGCTCTATTCTATTCCACTGGTCTTGAATAAGGGAGGAAATAGTATAATGTATCCAGGTTGATGAAGAACATAAGGAAAAACCAGTACTGAGAATTAGTAGGGCAATATAAATGAGCAGGGAGTAAAGGACAGTGTGAGAGAAGATCCTGTGTTTGCGAGTTCAGGGAAATATGATCATGCTAAAACCACTAAAAACCTGACTGAACAATACAGTAAATTTTTTTGCAAGAAACATAACACTTACCCATCTCTGGGAAATATAGTATGGGCATAAAGGTAAACTACACACAAATATATTAAAAAGGGAAGGGTTTTCATAGTGTGAGAATATGGTGGGATTTGAAATACAATTTCCTTCTGTTCTACCGTTCTCTCTAAAATTTATCAGAGTGTATATACAAGCAATTCCAATTCCAGTAATGTTCTTAACAGGTTTATATATGAACTTCAGCAGACCAGTAAATGTATATTCATAGTAGGACTGTTCCATAAACCCAAAACCATAAAACAAAAACTGGAAAGACAATAGTTCACTTTGTCAACACACATACAGATGGAATGATGGTTAACAGTCCAAAAACAGAAGGTGAGCATGGGTGCAAGACGTTAATCTCCAGGCTGGGGTGGGGTGCAGAGTTTGAGGGTAACACAGGTAGAAAATCCTTTTGTCCTATCCTTGATTTTTGAGGTATGGAAATTCACAGGTCACTACCTTCATTTAAAAATGAATGAATGCACTATTCAATTTTTTAAAACAGGTGAAGTGAACATGAGTGATATAAATTTCAAACTGCCACAAATCAAATAAGATACTAAGAAAAATTAAATAATATGATTTAAGAATGAAGCAGAGAGATGGTCCTAGATGGTAGCATAGAAAGAACCAGAGCTTGATGCCTCTCATGGACACACCAAAGTCACAAATATTTACAGAATAGTAATTGATGAAAAGGCCAGGACCTACCATAAAAGATGTTTTACAGCTAAAGACATAAGGAAGGCACCATGACAAGACAGGAAGGAAGGGGAAAAGTCTCAATATACTCAAGACCCATACCACCAGGTGCGTGGCCGACACATGGGAGAATAATTACAATTTCTGAGGTGTTCCCAAGTAGCAAGGGGTATGAACCCCAACATCAGGCTCCCAAGCCCAGGGATCCTGTGCTGGGATGAAGAGTCCATAGAAAGTTGGGCTTTGAACACCAGTAGTGCTTATTTTCCAGAGAGCCAGAAGGTTGTGGGAAATAGAGGTTCCACTCTTAAAGGATGCTCACAAAATCCCACATGATCCGAGAATCAGAACATAAGCAGGAATTTGAAAGCATCCTGGGTCATACCTACCTCCTGATCTGGGAGAATCTCCCAGAGAGGCAAGAGGCAACTACAGCACACCCTCAGGGACATAGACACTGGCAGAATCCATTTTGGGGAGCTCCTTCTACCTCGTGGCCACTGGTAGCAGCAACCATAATTTCAGAATCCTCCCTCCAGCTTATCAGCCACAAGACCGAGCCCCACTCATTTCCACCAGACTATAGACACAAGCACTAGGGGGCTGCAGGCCAAGCAGCTAACTGAGTAGGGGCACAGCCACACCCAGCAGCCAACAGGTGCCTTCAGACCCTATCAACGCACAGCTGCCCCTGGATATGGCCCAGCCACCAAAAGCCCCAGGACCAGCCTCCACACGTCAGAGCACAGGCATAGATCCAAGACCCCCAGAAACCCTCAGACAGAGACACTGGATCCCATCTCCACCCACCAGTGGGCAGGCACCAGCCTCAGAATCCCTGACCCCTCTGACAAGTGAGCCTGCTCTGGCCTTGGAATCAGCCTCACCTGTCGGCAGGTGATTACTGCACCAGGACTGGATGGAGCTTGGACCTACCCAACAGCAAACCTGCTCTAGCAGTGGAATCAGCCTCATACACCAACAGGCACACACCAGCTCCAGGAATAACACAGCCCAGCAGCCAGTGTAACCAGGCCACTCACTTGCAGGCCAGAAGCAGCTATGGACTCAGCTGGATCCTGACCCTGCCCATCAGAATGCCAACACAAGATTACGGATACCTCAGACCCTGCAGATAGCTGTGTCAGGGACAGTGATCCAACACCAACTCTGAGAATCCTGGGCCCCACCGCCAGAACTCAGGACCTGTGTCTTCCTCCCAGTAGTGAACCTGACCCCAGGACCAGTGATTGGGCACTAGCCCTTATATCACCTGAACTGCAACTCTACCCATAAGTGAACCAGCTCTAGATTTGATGTCTCCCAGCGTTGTACAGCCAGATGCCTTGTGATTTAGTCCCAGCAAGCAACACAAACAGCCTCCATACAAGGCAGAGCCTGGCAAACATGCAGCCTGGGGGCAGCCAAGCCTACCAGACAACCCACAGTAGTTAGCCCACCACAACAGAAGAGCCCAAGCAGTCCACAAAGGGGGTACACCTAGATCATATAGTTCTGGTGACCAGGGGACAGTGGGCTGCTGGGACACATAAGACATCTCCTACAAAAGGCCACTTCTCCAAGGTCAGGAAATGTAATGAACCTACTACATACGTAGCAATAAAAACAGTAAGTTAGAAAAATGACATGACACAGAAACACGATCCAAATGAAGGAACAAAATAAAAACCCAGAAGAAGATCTAAGTGAAGTGAAGATAACAAATTTACTCAAGAAAGAGTTCAAGGTAAGGACTGTAAAGATGATCAAAGAACTCAGGAGAAGAATGGACAAACAGAGCAAGAAGTTAGAAGATTTTTAAAACAGACTCCTAAGAACAACCAAACAGAGATGAGGAATACAATAAACGAAATGAAAACTACACTAAAAGGAAACTACTGTAGACTCAGTGATACAGAGGAATGGATCAGAAAACTAAAGCACAGAGTACTGGCCATCACCGAAGATGAAGAGTAAAACAATAGAATAAAATGAAATGAGGAAAGTTGAACAGACCTGTGAACAACATCAAGTGTACTAACATTTGCATTATACTGGTCCCAGAAGGAAAAAGGAAAGAGAAAGGGGTGTAAAACATACCTGAAGACATAAAAGCTGACAACTTCCCTAACCTGGGAAAGAAAACAGACATCCATGTCCAGTAAACACAGTAAGGCCAAAACAGGAGCGACCCAAAGAGGACCACACCAAGATTCATTGTAATTAAAATAGCAAAAAAAATAAAGATAAAAAGACACTATTAGGGCTTCCCTGGTGGTGCAGTGGTTGAGAGTCCACCTGCCGATGCAGGGGACATGGGTTCATTCCCCGGTCCAGGAAGATCCCACATGCCACGGAGCGGCTAAGCCCGTGAGCCATAGCCACTGGGCCTGCGCGTCCAGAGCCTGTGCTCCACAGCAGGAGAGGCCACAACAGTGAGAAGCCCACGTACCAAAAAAAAGAAAAAAAGAGGAAAAAAAAAGACACTATTAACAGGAGCAAAGGAAAAGCGTCAAGTTACATACATGGGAACTTGAATAAAGTTATCAGCGGACTTTTCAGGATAACCTCTGCATGCCAGAAGGGAGTGGCATGGTATATTCAAACTCATGAAAGGGAAAATCCTATAACCAAAAATACTCTATCCAGAAAGGCTCTCCTTCAGATTTGATGGAGGGATCTAAAGTTTCTAAAGCAAAACTAAGAGTTCAGCATCGCTTAACCAGCTTTATGAGATATCTTAAAGGGGCTATTTTAAGTGAAAAAGAAAAGGCCTCGACATAAACATTAGGAAAGGAAACTTACTAAAGGAAAAACCTCATTGGTTAAGGCAAATACTCAATAAAGGTAGTAATCAACCATGTACACAGCTAGTAGGAAGGATGAAAGAAAACAGTAAAAAAATCATCTATATTCACAATAAGAAGTTAAGGGACACACAAAACAAGTAGATGTAAAATATAAGGTCAAATACAGTAACTGTAGGGGAGGAGAGTAAAAATGCAGGGTTGTTAATGTCCATTTGAAATTAAGACCTCAGCACTTAGTAATCTCACACACACACACACACACACCACACACACACACACACACACACACAAACTGAAAGAAATCCAAACATAATATTAAAGATAGTCCTCACATCACATATGAAGGGAATAAAAGGGGAAGAAAGGAACACTGAAAACATTAATTAGGGATTCTAAAAATACCCAGAGAGAAATGAAAATGAACACACAATGATCCAAAACCTATAGGATACAGCCAACGCAGTTCACAGGGGGAAGTTACAGAGATACAAGCTTATTCTTAGGAAACAAGAAAAATATCAAATAAACAACCTAACATTACACCTGAAGGAATTAGAAAAAGAAGAAAAAACAAAACTGTAAGCTGTCAGAAAGAAACATTAAGAAAACAATACCATATGCAATTACACCAAAAAGAATAAGATACCTAGGAACAAACACACCTAAGCAGGTAAAAGACATGCACTCAGAAACCTATCAGTCATTGGTGAAAGAAGTTGAAGGCAACAGAAGAAGATGGGAAAATATAGCAGGTGCATGGATGGGAAGAATTAATACTGTTAAAATAACCATACTACCAAAGACAATCTACAGATTTAATGCAATCCCTATCAGAATACGAAAGCATTTTCACAGAACTTGAAAAAGTAATTTTAAAATTTGTATAGAAACACAAAGACCCCAAATAGCCAAAACAATCTTGAGAAAGAACAGAGCTGGAGGCAGCACACACCTTGACTTCAGACTATACTACAAAGCTACAGTAATCAAAGAGAATAGTACTGGAGACAAAACAGATATAAAGATCACTGGAATAGAATAGAGATCCCAGAAATAAACCCACACACTTATATTTAATTGATTTATGAAAAAGCAGGCAATAAGGAGAAAAAACTATCTCTTCAGTAAGTGGTACTGGGAAAATGGGTCAGCTACATGGAAAAGAATAAAATTACAATATTTTAGCACACTATATATAAAATAAACTCAAAAGTGAATAAAGACCTAAATGTAAGACCAGAAACCATAAAACCCCTAGAGGAAAATATAGAACATTCTTCAACATAAATAATAGCAACAATTTTAGGTTCAGTCTACTAAGGCAAATGAAACAAAGCCAAAAATAAACAAATGGGACTTCACTAAACTTAAAAGATTTTGCATAGCAAAGGAAACCAAAGACAATATGAAAAGACAACGTGCTGAAAGAGCAAAAATATTTGCACATGGTAAGAAGTTAACACAAAAAGAGTACCAATCAAGGGTTAATATCTAAAATATAGAAACAGCACATACAATTCAATATCAAAAAAACACCCAAAATCTTTTTTTAAAAAGTGAGAAGACCTAAATAGTCATTCTCCAAGGAAAAAATACAGATAGACAGCCAGAACTCACAAGGATGTTAAACGTAGCTAATCAGCAGTAAAATGCACATCAGAACTGTGAGATATCACCTCACTCTTGTCAGAATGGCTGTCATCAAAAAGATCATAAATAACAAAGGTTAGTGAGGATATGGTGAAAAGTAAACTCTTGTACAGTGTTGATGTGAATGTGAATTAGTGCAGCTACTGTGGAAAGCAGAATGGAGGGTCCACAAAAAACTAAAAATAGAACTACCATAATATCCATTAATTTCACTCTTGGGAATATATCAGAAGAAAACAAAAACACTATTTCAAAAAAATAACTGCACCCTAAAGTTCAAAACAGTGTTATTTGCCATAGACAAGATATAAAGTCAAACTAAGTGTTCATCAATAGGTTAGGAGATAAAAATTATTTTTTATGATAACTTCAAAAAAAATGAAAATTTGCCATTTGCAAGAACATGGATGGACTTAGAGGGTATTATGCTTAGTAAAATAAGTTGCAGAGAAAATAAGCCTGTTATGATATCATTTACACATGGCATCTAAACAACTGACTACAACAACAACAACACAACAGACTCACAGATTAAAGAACAGACTAGTGGTTACCAGCAGGGAGAGACAGGGTGGATGCGCAAAGTAGTGGTAGGAGATTCTGATGAACAGTCCACTATGTATAAAATCAATAATCTACAGTGATGTACTGTATAGCATGGGGAATGGAGCCACTCTTTTTTTTTTTTTTTTTTTACGGTACGCGGGCCTCTCACTGTTGTGGCCTCTCCCATTGCGGAGCACAGGCTCCGGACGCGCAGGCCCAATGACCATGGCTCACGGGCCCAGCCGCTCTGCGGCATGTGGGATCTTCCCAGACTGGGGCACGAACCCATGTCCCCTGCATCGGCAGGCAGACTCTCAACCACTGTGCCACCAGGGAAGCCAGAGCCACTCTTTTATAATAAGTATAAATGGAGAAGAACCTAAACATTTATGAATCACTATGTTGTACCTCTGAAACTGATATAATAATATAAATTAACTATAGATCAATAAAATATAAAGTAAGAAAAAATAAAGGGGAGACATATTATTAGATAGAAATCAATTAAATAAACACAAGTTATGGAAATCAAGAAAATAAAAAACAACATGTAAAAAATAACATTGGCATTTAAAGTGTACAATCTATTCATTTAAAAGAAATCATTTAAGTGGTAAAAAATGTTACCCATTCTCACAATTTTGTATATCTAGGGTAAATTATTATCTACAAAAATATGTTACAAATATTCACACAAAAAGAAAGAGAAATTTGGATTAACCAATTTTAGTGTAGAAATTTAATATCAAAGACTCGATCTAAAATTGATTTGAATAAGTTCTGTCCACGTTGAATAAGTTCTGTTACCCACTTCTAGTCACTTTGTGATGTAAAATCTTTTAAAGCATAAAAATCAGCCTTTCTACATTATTCCATTAGACATACATAGAAGTTAAAAGAAATGAGAAGACAGATCAATTAAGAAAGTGAATTTACTGAGAAACAGTCATTCTTTCTCCCTCTTCCTTTTCCTTTCCTCCTTTTCCAGGTCTCTTTTGGTTCCAATCAAGAGAAGTCCTGAGAGTTCTGAGAATATTTCTTTGAGGGCTTCAAATCACCATACCTACATCCTCTGCTACAACTACACACACAGGATCAAAAATAAACCTCTGCTATCTACTCATGTAGGGGGGATTCATGCAAAATAAACTCCTAACTGGAGACGAACAGGTGAGTTTTCTACCTGTTCTTTATAATGTCCTTCCATTATAGTAAATCCCACACATTATGAGGCAGAAGAGGTTATGTGAGCTTTTCCTTGAAGTCAAAAACCTTGCAGTCATTTTAAGTACCTGGTGATCATAGGGTACAGCCAGGGAAGGTGCCATCCCCCTTGGGGGGGGGCAGTGAATGGGCTCCCGCAACCATGCACCTCCTGATGTACAGATTCTGGAGAAACAAAGGGCGGTCCCACCGCAGACAGCCTGTCAGGCTGTCGGGCCACTGGGCAAGCCGACCAGCCTGGAAGTGCCCCATCAGTTGCTGAAAGCAAAACTCTGTCCCCACTGTGAAGCCAGGCAATTTGGGCCAGAGAGTCAGAGGAGACCGGTAATCAACTCCTCCTCTCTGCTCACCTCCTTGGGGTTACAGCAACCCCATCTACAAACCCAAATCTGACCCTGGAGTGCCAAACTGGGAGTGGCAGGTGGGCTCTGCCAGTGCTTCAGCGTTGTCTGGACGTTGTCTGCTCTAATGGCAACTCTCAGCCCTTCCTCCTACTCCTTCCCTAGTCCTGGGGTCTGCCTTGGCCTCCTGCAGCTGCTGACATGATTTCATTCTTCTTTTTTCTCCAATTACAGTGAAGTGTCCTACAGAGGTTTGGAATCTCTTGAAGAAGGAAGATCTTTTAGTCAATACACCTTAACCGTGAGAAGCTGCTTTCAAGAATGAACCTGAAATACTGTATTTTTGTCCTGATGATTCCAAGCTCAAGTTTTTTAAATCATAAGCAAAACCAAGGTAAATAAGATATTCTGAGCCAGAGATGAAAAAGCAGTTTTTAGCACTCACTCCTCATGTCATATGACTGGATTTAAATCAATCAGCTGCCATTGGTTTTTAAATCACATGACCCAACTTTAAATCAATCAGCTGCTTACCTCTAACTCACGTGACTTGGCTTTGAATAGTTAGACATGCAGAGGTATAAAAATGATGTTCTGAACAATAAATGGAAAATCAACATCTTAGAAAGTTTTTTGCTTTTCGAATGGACGATTCATTGCATACAGAGTAAAGGATTCTCTTCTGGATTTCTTGAACTGTAAACACATACAATGTCTCCCCTTGCGTGTTTGACTTAGTTTTTTGCTCTTTTCGTTGTTGTTCTTAACATCTTTATTGGAGTGTAATTGCTTTACCATGTTGTGTTAGCTTCTGCTGTATAACAAAGTGAATCAGCTATTTGTATACATATATGCCCATATCCCCGCCCTCTTGCATCTGCCTCCCACCCTCCCTTTCCCACCCCTCTAGGTGGTCACAAAGCACCGAGCTGATCTCCCTGTGCTATATGCAGCTGCTTCCCACTAGCTATCTATTTTACATTTGGTAGTGTATATATTTCCATGCCACTCTCTCACTTCGTCCCAGCTTAACCTTCACCCTCTCTATGTCCTCAAGTCCAGTCTCTACGTCTACGTCTTTATTCCTCAGCAGCGACTCCTGCGAGGGGTGGATACTTCCTTTTATGCTCAGGGAAATCCCCTAGTTTGAATATGATTTGAGTTTGATCCTGTGAAACCATAAGAACTTCCCACCAGATATAAATGAGGAGATTCTGGCCTTTATTAGTATGCACGGTGAACACGGGTGTCCTGGCTGTACTTGCCAATGCTCCTATTTTACCCATCCATTTTTTTCCACCTTCCACCCTGTGAGTACCTTTCACCAACCCTGAGCTCAGACCCCTGACTTATTAGAGTGACTTTTTCACGCTTACTTTAAAAATGGACAGGTAATAAAATGAATTTAACCTAGAAGCAGCAGCTCAGTAAGGGAAATAAAATAACCAGAAGTTATCTAATCACAGCCACAGCCATCCAGGGCTCTGTCTTATCTGCTGGGTCATAAGAATGGGACCTTCCTAAACTTGAAGGGCATCCAATCAAATAAGTAAAGGTGTTGCTCACCTCTGGCTCTTGGAGGGATTGCTAGGCAGTCTACCCAGCGTATACTAACTGCAAAACACTCTCGTGGTTTTGAAACACCTATGTTCCAGGAAAGCATTTTGGGGTGCATGGGGAAGGTTTCTTTTTGACATGAAGCAAAAAATAAATCACCAAGTTCTTTGAGCACAGGGGTTCTTAAGAGGGCAGTAGAAGGAAGGAATGGGCAGAAAAGACGATCTCCTCTGACGTGAAGGTCGTTTTTCCATAAGAGTAGGATTTAGTCTCAGTTTAAGGAAAACACTTTTAAATAGCTGGGACAGCTCCAAACTGCAGTTTAGGGAACGAGTGCTTCAAAAGAACAGTGCTTTAAAAGTCCTGGCAAGGCAGCAAGAGGATGAAGAGTTGGTTTTGCCTAGTTTTGAACACAGGAGTAAAGAAGCAGAGGCATCTCTGACTAAAAGGCCCTGAGATCCTATGGCGTCAATGGGTCCGTTGCAGGGGGCAGGGTGTGTGGGAAGTGATATTTCTCTCTCAACGTCTCCCAGGGCAGCCAGCCCTCCCTACCCCATGCCCCTACTCCCTTCACCCTTCCTCCCTCCACTGTTGGGTCCCCAGGGACAGCACTTCTTAAGCTGGAGTGCTCAGGAACCATCTCTGCACTCTGGATTCTGGAACTTCTCAAGTTCTGGGACAAGAATCCAGGTCTGCAAGGCCACTGGGGTGTAGTCGGACCTGGAGGCCTGGAGGGAAACTGGAGCCCTGAAGAGCACCCACATCCTTGAAGCGGAGGGAGGAACACATCCTCCTAACAGTACTTCTCAGGGCTCAGCGTGCTCCCCAACCGACGGTGATCCATACTCACTTGAGGCAGCAAGGACTGCCTCTAACTGGCCCCCTCGATTCCGCCTTAAGTGTGCTCGCACATGTGTGATAGCGCAGGCCCCGGCTCTCTTTACTCAGCTGAGGCCAGTGCTGCCGGGGTCCCTCCAGTCCCATCCCCTAGCCCCTCCCTCTGGGACTGTATCTAATAGAAGAAAGAGCACAGAGGAATTGGCTGAATCAATGGACCTGGGAGCCTGGATATGAGTTTGAAGGCCGAGAACCTAAGGCATAATTACATATTATTGGAAACTCTTGTGGGATGTGTGGTGAGAGGCTAGGAGGCTGACAGGCTGAGTCGACCTGGTGAGTCCAGCCCCAGGACACCACACAGCCCCACTCCCCTTTCCCTGCCATCAGACGAGGGGTGCCGCAATGCCAGGCTGGACTCTGCACTTCCCCCTTCCTGATTCTCCTCCAGAAGAGCAGGTGGCCCTCCTCTGAGGCAGGGGCAAGACAACGAACCAAGTCTCCCTGAGCTAAGGTGCTACTGGAAGCTCTTCCTGAACAGCAGTGCTGGCTTGGAGCGAACCCGTGCACCGCCAAAGTTGGGCTTGTCCTGCAGCTGAGGGATGCAGGCTTTAAGTCAGCTGCCCTGGCTTTAAATCAGCCCACCCTTTAAGTCAGGTGACCTGATTTAAATCACTGTCTGCCGCTCAAGCCTACAACTTGAAAAGTTCAGAACTTCACGTTGATCCCAGCAGCTAACACAGCAAAATGCACACTGTAGTCACCCCCAAGCCTGGCTTAGAGCCAGTATGTAAGATAAGGACATGGGTGTGCACACGTGGTGATGAGGGCGTACTTCGTGTACCAGAACGGTCTAGGCACTCTGGGGTACAGCGAGCAGTGCACGATGCAGCAGCTCCCTGGCAAAGCTGGCAATGCAGAGGGAGCGCAGGCACACCTAGGCATGCAGAGGTCCCAGGGTGGAAGCTGGGGCACAGCCAGCCGGGAGGGTGTGAAAGCGGAGAATCTGAGCCTTCTTGAGAAAGGTCGACACAGAAGATGGATGAGAAACAAAGACCAGATGAATCATGGATTTGAAAAACACACCCAGCTCTTGAAATTGGGGTGGGGGGCACGCCAGATTTGAATCTTCTTACTCCTCAGTTGCTAGTGCTTTGGCATTTGCCCAGTTACTTACAAAATGTGACTGATAATACCTAACCCATAGAATACTGCATTTGTACTTGTTTTGCGTGTTTAGGTTTCTATAGTGGAATAACCTTTTCTACAAGAAAAAGGTATATTTTATGAAATAAATTAAAACCCCTCTTTAAAAAGAGGGGACTTCCCTGGTGGCGCAGGGGTTAAGAATCTGCCTGCCAAAGCAGGGGACAAGGGCTCGAGCCCTGGTCAGGGAAGATCCCACATGCCACGGATCAGCTAAGCCCATGTGCCACAACTACTGAGCCTGCAGGCCACAACTACTGAAGCCTGCGCACCTAGAGCCAGTGCTCCACAACAATTGCAGCAAGAGAAGCCACCGCAATGAGAAGCCCGCGCACCGCAACAAAGAGTAGCCCCCGCTCGCTGCAACTAGAGAAGGCCCACACGCAGCAACGAAGACAAAACACAGCCAAAAATAAATTTTAATTTTTTAAAACAGTACTATATCCTTCTGTACAACTTCTCTGGGAAGAACAGAGAGAAGGAGTGGGAGAGTGAGAAAGACCAAATCTTAGTGCACATCCCTGATGCAGGTGCTCTGCTGGCTCAGATAGTTTTATCCCCACTTTTACATAGGAGGAAATAAGCTCAGAGAGGCTTAGTAATTTTCCCAAAGCCAAACAGCTATTGAGTGGCAGAACCAGGATCTGAGCCAAGTCTGTTACCTTCAAAGCCTAAGCCCTCATCACAACAAAACTCAATTATTTACATTTATCGAATTACATTGCAACCTGGTGATTTCTTGGCACAATCCTGAATAAGAGTGAGAAAGAAAGAAATAGCATTGTTCATACAGTCAACCAAAATTTTTGGAGCAGCTGGTGGATGCCTGGCCCTGTTTGGCATTCAACAGTGATCAAGACAGGAAGAGTCCAGCTTTCATGAAGCACATAGTGGGGAGGAGAGATGACTGCAACTTGGGTGAGGGATTTCACCTTGCTGGGCCTCTTTTTTCTCATCTGGAAAATGGGATGGGGTGTTTCTCATTTTGTGGGATTGTCCAGCCCTCACATTCTCTGATTCCATAAGAAGCATTTGTTTTCCTGTTTCTTTAAAATTCATTCAGGCCATGAGCTGTGATGAATGTCATTAGCTGCTACCCAAATCACTCTATTTCCACCCATTTCCTGTGATCAGGTCTTTCCCCCAATATGACTCACAATCAATCTAGTCGCAGAAGCTAAGGGGCACCCAGCAGAATAACTCCAGCCCTGGCTTCTCAGGAGCTCTGTGGTCTACCTGGACAGGTAAACATAACTCACCTGGAACAAGGTGGCCATCCCTAGTTTCGCATCAACATGATGTCAGGCACAAACCTCCTTGTTTTTCCATTTTGTCTTTAAGTTACTTGTTGAAACAACTGCACAAATATGTAAAAGATATAAAATCAGGCATCTTCTGCCCCCAGTGCCTATTAATATGTGAGTTTCTACCACTTTAATGATAAAGAGAGAACATTACAGCATTCCGCTGCTCTTATTATTTTTCATATTTGTTGATATTTGTACTGAATACATCTTTCAATATTTTAACAATGTAACAATTATTTAGGTTGTTCCACACACAGCCTTTAGTCGTAAGGGTTTTGTTGTTATATTTCTATTATGCTTCCTTTAAAAATAATTATCCTGTTTAAATGGATTAAGTCAATTTTATATGCATTTATCATATGATATTGATGAAATTAATATATAGAGGGCAGTAGTACAAGTTGATTGGACTTGAGAGCCTCTATTAGAGCAGTTAAATATAAATATTATATATATATAAGCTAAATTACATGCCGAGTGAGATTCTCCTACTCTTTTCACTCTGTGCCCCTCAAGACTGTGAGAAATGGAATATTTCTTGCCATCTCAGTAAACAAACATCAGTAAACAAACAGTCATCAGCACTTCCAACCCTCCAGTGTGAGCCGTGGGCCCTGAGGAACTCAGGATATGCAAAAACAGAATGCAGGCCTCAGAGAGCTGAGGTGCATATCAAAGGAAGGATTTCAGTGATCCCAGACTCTGGCATCTTTGTATACAAAGAAAAGCACTACATTCCTCACCTTGGGAGAGCTGGTTTTCCTTAGTTAACAATCACCTTCTGATGTTCCCCATTACCTGCACCAGTCTCCTGCCCTGTCCCCTCCCCTCGGTACTTTAGCTCAGGGTGGAAGGAGCACAGAGGGACTCGGCTGAATAAGGGGCCTGAGAGCCTCTGGAGGAGTGTTCAGCCGCTTTCCCCGCAGTCAGGAGGAGGGGCGCTGACGCTGCAGCCAGACCCTGCATCTCCCTTGCCCAGTTTCCCCTCAGGACGCTCAGGCCGAGCCCCTCCCCACACCCCGCAGGCCCCGTAAACCAGGCCGAGGGCAGGGGCGAGAGGAGGGACTGAAGTTCCCCAGGACCAGAAGCTGGGGGCTGTTCTTTCTACACAGCAGCGATGGGTGACAGCGAACCCCTGACCCCCTTAAGCTGGTCTTGCACTGCCTGACCAGGGGGAGGGTCGGCACCCACTTACCCGGCCCGCCGTCCCCCCGACTGTCGCAGCTTCGGCCACTGGGGCCCCTCCAGAGCCGGCAGCCTCAGTGAGGCCGCCTCCCCTTGGGCTCTGGGGAAGTTCCGTGATGGTGGGGGGAAGAGACCCCTGAGCCAGGAGCTCCAGCTCTGCAGAAACGCGGGCTCCTTATGGGTGCAGTGGGTGGGACCGCTCTGCCCCGAGGCCTTCCAGGAGGGAGGGGGGTGCTGGGGGAGGGAGCCGCCAGGAGTGCATGGCCCCGTCGAGGGTCCTGGAGGGGTGGCCCGGCCTGGGGGCCCCGCCCACTGTGACCTCAGCCCAGGCTTTTTCCTGGAATCCTACACAAAATAGAAAGATACACAGTCTATAGTAAATATTCACAAATGCTTGTTGCTGCTGTGCTTACAAGGTGTAAAATCCATAAAACACTTTAAGTTCAAAATTAAATATGACTTTTTACCTTTGTAATTACGTCTCTGGTATTCACAATTGTCGTTAATGAATCAGAGACTGTGGCATCACTAGTTAAAAATGAGCTTGTTAAAAAAATAGAACTCAGGCCCACCGGACCTACTGAATCACAATCTGCACTTTTACAATCACCCCACTGTACTTGTGTACCCAAGAATAGTTGAAGGGTACATTTCTACCTCGACATGTCTTTTCTGTCTGAGAAATACACACATTATCCAGTTTGATATAAATAAAACAGTCAAAAATGCATATGCCTATGTTGAAACCATCATTTTATCATTTCTTTTCCAGGTAAGTATAGTCTCCATACTGGTTTTGTGGATCACATGCCATACTCTTTTCTTCTAGTTAGAAATAAGGTACAGAAACTTACTTTGTTAAATATATATATATATATATATATGTATGTATATATATATATATATGTATGAGTATATATATATATATATATATACATATGTATGTATATATATGTAGATAATTGAAGACACTGTTCTAAATTAAAACCCGTTCTCAGACATTGTTAGTAAAGTGTCTAGAATGGCGAACCCAAGGACCAGGAGATCAAAAATGAGGTGTACCAGCCTGAGTGAGCCAGAGCCCCCGAATCAGCTGCTCCTTTAACCCGGTTCCGTCTCAGCGAAGTACAGATGCCCTCCGGCGACCTACATGCAGAGGCGGGGCCAAATCCAAAGCTGAGCCCCGGGAGCTGTGCGAACAAAGAAGAGAAAGGGAAATATCTCTGAGGAGCCTCAGGAGCAGCGGATTAAATCTCCAAAATCAACTATTTTTACTCTGCATCTGTGGAATACATGAACAGACAACAAATCATCCCAAATTGAGGAGGTGGACTTTGAGAGCAAGATTCATTATTTTTCCCCTTTTCCTCTTTTTGTGAGTTTGTATATGTATTCTTCTGTGTGAGATTTTGTCTGTAGAGCTTTGCTTTCACCATTTGTCCTAGGGTTCTATCCGTCTGGGTTTTTTAATATTTTTTATTATTTTTTACTTAAAAAAACTTCTTTTTCTTAATAATTATTTTTATTTTAATAACTTTATTTTATTTTAACTTTATTTCTTTACTTTCTTTCTTTCTTTCTTTCTTTCTTTCTTTCTTTCTTTCTACTTTTTCTCCCTTTTATTCTGAGCTGTGTGGATGAAAGGCTCTTGGTGTTGCAGCCAGGAGTCAATGCTGTGCTTCTGTGGTGGGAAAACCAAATTCAGGACACTGGTCCACAAGGGACCTCCCAGCTCCACATAATATCAAATGGCAAAAATCTCCCAGAGATCTCCATCTCAACACAAGCACCCAGTTTCACTCAAAGACCAGCAAGCTACAATGCTGGACACCCTATACCAAACAACTAACAAGACAGGAACACATCCCCACCCATTAGCAGAGAGGCTGCTTAAAATCATAATGAGTCCACAGACACCCCAAAACACACCACCAGACGTGGAACTGCTCACCAGAAAGACAAGATCCAGCCTCTTCCACCAGAACACAGGCACTAGTCCCCTCCACCAGGAAGCCTATGCAACCCACTGAACCAACATTAGCCACTGGGGACAGACACCAAACAAAACGGGAACTACGAAACTGCAGCTGGCAAAAAGGAGACCCCAAACACAGTAAGATTAGCAAAATGAGAAGACAGAAAAGCACACAGCAGATGAAGGAGCAAGATTAAAACCCACCAGACCTAACAAATGGAGAGGAAATAGGCAGTCTCCCTGAAAAAGAATTCAGAATAATGATAGTAAAGATAATCCAAAATCATGGAAATAGAATAGAGAAAATGAAAGAAACATTGAACAAGGACCTAGAAGAACTAAAGATGAAACAAGCAACGATGAACAACACAATAAATGAAATGAAAAATACTCTAGATAGGATCAATAGCAGAAAAACTGAGGAAGAAGAATGGATAAGTGACCTGGAAGATAAAATAGTGGAAATAACTACTGCAGAGCAGAATAAAGAAAAAAGACTGAAAAGAACTGAGGACAGATTCAGAGACCTCTGGGACAACATTAAATGCACCAACATTAGAATTACAGGGGAGCCAGAAGAAGAAGAGATAAAGAAAGGGACTGAGAAAATATTTGAAGAGCTTATAGTTGAAAACTTCCCCAATACGGGGAAGTCTGCTGAGTGCGTCCACGGAAACGGGGGCCTGCTGCAAGTAGCCTTGCTTTCCCGTTTGGAAGGCTGTCTTCATTCTGCCTTGAAGCTACCTGACATTCCCTGCTCTCGACAGGCCTGTTAGCCCTGTCAGAGTGCTTCGGGGAACGTTATGAGTCTGCTCTGTCTAAACCAGGTGCTTCCATGGCCGCGGCTCTGGTCCGCCTGACAAGCTCTAGAGCTAGAGGGAACCTCAACGTGACAAGTTGCCTCCAGCGTAGGCCCCTAGTAGCCGTGCAGAAAGGGAGGCAGGCAGCTGTCTCCATGAGTTCTCAGTCGCTTAGAGGCTTTCTTTTAAAGGAAGTAGTACACTTTGGAGGACTCCTAGGCCTCTCGGGTATGCATCACTTTCCCTCCAAGTTCAGCGAGTACCTCCAGACCCCTGTGGGGCGGCTGAGCAACTTCGAGGCCCATTGGTTGACCCCACGCCCCCACAGCGGAGGCCCTCTGTGCGTGCCGCGCGATGGGCTACACACTGGACGTCCCTCGAGGAGCGCTACATTTCCAGAGCCCTCGACCAGCCTCAGGACAGCATTTCGGGTGAGTCCGACTTTGTCATGGCCCTTGTGTGAGCTGCCATGGGAAAACACTGTGCTTTGAATACTTCGAGGACCTCGTACCTGAAGTCACTCTGCCCGAGGAGAAAGTCAGCATCTTACCATGCCGTGTCACTAACGGCACGCCCAGCACGAACACAGGCCTGGAAGTAAGGCCCCGAGTGGCGGTGCAGAAGCGGAGGCGTGCAGCAGTTTCCAGGAGGCGGCGGCCTCGGCTCTGGGCACCTTCAACGGCAGCAGGGTTTTCTGGACACCTAGGAGGCTGGCGCGGGCCCCCTGTTCCCGGCAGGAACACTGAGTACCGCCAGGCCCACCTGGGTCTGCTAAGCAACATCCAGTCCCGTAGCCCTTTAGAGCCCCTCTGTGTATGCCGAGCGTAGGGAAACGCGCTGCACTCTCCTTGGGAGCAGTTTAAGGTCCTCAGCACTCGCACACGTTCACGGACACCGTTCTGGCTCGTCCCACATGGCGTCGAAGTCTAACGCATTACCCGAGGCTGAGCTGAACTCAGAGAAACCCTCGGCTTCGCATTCCACCTGGGACCTTCTGCCTGAAGTCACCGTGCCTCCCAGAGAGAGTCGGCTTGCGTTCTTACTGCCATGTAAGTCCCCTTCCTCCTGTGGCACTGCAGGCTTTGAATAGCCACAGGCCCAGAGGAGCAGCTACGGCGTTCCTTGGTTGAGGCAGTTCGCTTGATGCAGAACACCCTACTTCGAGAAGTTGATTCAGGGAAGGAAACTCAGGGTGACCTGTGTCTCTTTGGGCTTGTTAGACACCATGGGGATGTTTGCTGTGTGCGTCCACGGAAACGGGGGCCTGCTGCAAGTAGCCTTGCTTTCCCGTTTGGAAGGCTGTCTTCATGCTGCCTTGAAGCTACCTGACATTCCCTGCTCTCGACAGGCCTGTTAGCCCTGTCAGAGTGCTTCGGGGAACGTTATGAGTCTGCTCTGTCTAAACCAGGTGCTTCCATGGCCGCGGCTCTGGTCCGCCTGACAAGCTCTAGAGCTAGAGGGAACCTCAACGTGACAAGTTGCCTCCAGCGTTGGCCCCTAGTAGCCGTGCAGAAAGGGAGGCACGCAGCTGTCTCCATGAGTTCTCAGTCGCTTAGAGGCTTTCTTTTAAAGGAAGTAGTACACTTTGGAGGACTCCTAGGCCTCTCGGGTATGCATCACTTTCCCTCCAAGTTCAGCGAGTACCTCCAGACCCCTGTGGGGCGGCTGAGCAACTTCGAGGCCCATTGGTTGACCCCACCCCCCACCCCCGGAGGCCCTCTGTGCGTGCCGCGCGATGGGCTACACACTGGACGTCCCTCGAGGAGCGCTACATTTCCAGAGCCCTCGACCAGCCTCAGGACAGCATTTCGGGTGAGTCCGACTTTGTCATGGCCCTTGTGTGAGCTGCCATGGGAAAACACTGTGCTTTGAATACTTCGAGGACCTCGTACCTGAAGTGACTCTGCCCGAGGAGAAAGTCAGCATCTTAGCATGCCGTGTCGCTAACGGCACGCCCAGCACGAACACAGGCCTGGAAGTAAGGCCCCGAGTGGCGGTGCAGAAGCGGAGGCGTTCAGCAGTTTCCATGAGGCGGCGGCCTCGGCTCTGGGCACCTTCAACGGCAGCAGGGTTTTCTGGACACCTAGGAGGCTGGCGCGGGCCCCCTGTTCCCGGCAGGAACACTGAGTACCGCCAGGCCCACCTGGGTCTGCTAAGCAACATCCAGGCCCGTAGCCCTTTACAGCCCCTCTGTGTATGCCGAGCGTAGGGAAACGCGCTGCACTCTCCTTGGGAGCAGCTTAAGGTCCTCAGCACTCGCACACGTTCACGGACACCGTTCTGGCACGTCCCACATGGCGTCCAAGTCTTACGCATTACCCGAGGCTAAGCTGAACTCAGAGAAACCCTCGGCTTCGCATTCCACCTAGGACCTCCTGCCTGAAGTCACCGTGCCTCCCAGAGGGAGTCGGCTTGCGTTCTTACTGCCATGTAAGTCCCCTTCCTCCTGTGGCACTGCAGGCTTTGAATAGCCACAGGCCCAGAGGAGCAGCTACGGCGTTCCTTGGTTGAGGCAGTTCGCTTGATGCAGAACACCCTACTTCGAGAAGTTGATTCAGGGAAGGAAACTCAGGGTGACCTGTGTCTCTTTGGGCTTGTTAGAAACCACGGGGATGTCTGCTGAGTGCGTCCACGGAAACGGGGCCCTGCTGCAAGTAGCCTTGCTTTCCCATTTGGAAGGCTGCGTTCATGCTGCCTTGAAGCTACCTGACATTCCCTGCTCTCGACAGGCCTGTTAGCCCTGTCAGAGTGCTTCGGGGAACGTTATGAGTCTGCTCTGTCTAAACCAGGTGCTTCCATGGCCGCGGCTCTGGTCCGCCTGACAAGCTCTAGAGCTAGAGGGAACCTCAACGTGACAAGTTGCCTCCAGCGTTGGCCCCTAGTAGCCGTGCAGAAAGGGAGGCAGGCAGCTGTCTCCATGAGTTCTCAGTCGCTTAGAGGCTTTCTTTTAAAGGAAGTAGTACACTTTGGAGGACTCCTAGGCCTCTCGGGTATGCATCACTTTCCCTCCAAGTTCAGCGAGTACCTCCAGACCCCTGTGGGGCGGCTGAGCAACTTCGAGGCCCATTGGTTGACCCCACCCCCCCACCCCCGGAGGCCCTCTGTGCGTGCCGCGCGATGGGCTACACACTGGACGTCCCTCGAGGAGCGCTACATTTCCAGAGCCCTCGACCAGCCTCAGGACAGCATTTCGGGTGAGTCCGACTTTGTCATGGCCCTTGTGTGAGCTGCCATGGGAAAACACTGTGCTTTGAATACTTCGAGGACCTCGTACCTGAAGCCACTCTGCCCGAGGAGAAAGTCAGCATCTTACCATGCCGTGTCGCTAACGGCACGCCCAGCACGAACACAGGCCTGGAAGTAAGGCCCCGAGTGGCGGTGCAGAAGCGGAGGCGTTCAGCAGTTTCCATGAGGCGGCGGCCTCGGTTCTGGGCACCTTCAACGGCAGCAGGGTTTTCTGGACACCTAGGAGGCTGGCGCGGGCCCCCTGTTCCCGGCAGGAACACTGAGTACCGCCAGGCCCACCTGGGTCTGCTAAGCAACATCCAGGCCCGTAGCCCTTTAGAGCCCCTCTGTGTATGCCGAGTGTAGGGAAACGCGCTGCACTCACCTTGGGAGCAGCTTAAGGTCCTCAGCACTCGCACACGTTCACGGACACCGTTCTGGCACGTCCCACATGGCATCCAAGTCTCACGCATTACCCGAGGCTGAGCTGAACTCAGAGAAACCCTCGGCTTCGCATTCCACCTAGGACCTCCTGCCTGAAGTCACCGTGCCTCCCAGAGAGAGTCGGCTTGCGTTCTTACTGCCATGTAAGTCCCCTTCCTCCTGTGGCACTGCAGGCTTTGAATAGCCACAGGCCCAGAGGAGCCGCTACGGCGTTCCTTGGTTGAGGTAGTTCGCTTGATGCAGAACACCCTACTTCGAGAAGTTGATTCAGGGAAGGAAACTCAGGGTGACCTGTGTCTCTTTGGGCTTGTTAGAAACCACGGGGATGTCTGCTGAGTGCGTCCACGGAAACGGGGCCCTGCTGCAAGTAGCCTTGCTTTCCCATTTGGAAGGCTGCGTTCATGCTGCCTTGAAGCTACCTGACATTCCCTGCTCTCGACAGGCCTGTTAGCCCTGTCAGAGTGCTTCGGGGAACGTTATGAGTCTGCTCTGTCTAAACCAGGTGCTTCCATGGCCGCGGCTCTGGTCCGCCTGACAAGCTCTAGAGCTAGAGGGAACCTCAACGTGACAAGTTGCCTCCAGCGTTGGCCCCTAGTAGCCGTGCAGAAAGGGAGGCAGGCAGCTGTCTCCATGAGTTCTCAGTCGCTTAGAGGCTTTCTTTTAAAGGAAGTAGTACACTTTGGAGGACTCCTAGGCCTCTCGGGTATGCATCACTTTCCCTCCAAGTTCAGCGAGTACCTCCAGACCCCTGTGGGGCGGCTGAGCAACTTCGAGGCCCATTGGTTGACCCCACCCCCCCACCCCCGGAGGCCCTCTGTGCGTGCCGCGCGATGGGCGACACACTGGACGTCCCTCGAGGAGCGCTACATTTCCAGAGCCCTCGACCAGCCTCAGGACAGCATATCGGGTGAGTCCGACTTTGTCATGGCCCTTGTGTGAGCTGCCATGGGAAAACACTGTGCTTTGAATACTTCGAGGACCTCGTACCTGAAGCCACTCTGCCCGAGGAGAAAGTCAGCATCTTACCATGCCGTGTCGCTAACGGCACGCCCAGCACGAACACAGGCCTGGAAGTAAGGCCCCGAGTGGCGGTGCAGAAGCGGAGGCGTTCAGCAGTTTCCATGAGGCGGCGGCCTCGGTTCTGGGCACCTTCAACGGCAGCAGGGTTTTCTGGACACCTAGGAGGCTGGCGCGGGCCCCCTGTTCCCGGCAGGAACACTGAGTACCGCCAGGCCCACCTGGGTCTGCTAAGCAACATCCAGGCCCGTAGCCCTTTAGAGCCCCTCTGTGTATGCCGAGCGTAGGGAAACGCGCTGCACTCTCCTTGGGAGCAGCTTAAGGTCCTCAGCAATCGCACACATTCACGGACACCGTTCTGGCACGTCCCACATGGCGTCGAAGTCTCACGCATTACCCGAGGCTGAGCTGAACTCAGAGAAACCCTCGGCTTCGCATTCCACCTAGGACCTCCTGCCTGAAGTCACCGTGCCTCCCAGAGAGAGTCGGCTTGCGTTCTTACTGCCATGTAAGTCCCCTTCCTCCTGTGGCACTGCAGGCTTTGAATAGCCACAGGCCCAGAGGAGCAGCTACGGCGTTCCTTGGTTGAGGTAGTTCGCTTGATGCAGAACACCCTACTTCGAGAAGTTGATTCAGGGAAGGAAACTCAGGGTGACCTGTGTCTCTTTGGGCTTGTTAGAAACCACGGGGATGTCTGCTGAGTGCGCCCACGGAAACGGGGCCCTGCTGCAAGTAGCCTTGCTTTCCCGTTTGGAAGGCTGCGTTCATGCTGCCTTGAAGCTACCTGACATTCCCTGCTCTCGACAGGCCTGTTAGCCCTGTCAGAGTGCTTCGGGGAACGTTATGAGTCTGCTCTGTCTAAACCAG
Source organism: Tursiops truncatus (assembly GCF_011762595.2). Lineage (NCBI taxonomy): Eukaryota > Metazoa > Chordata > Mammalia > Artiodactyla > Delphinidae > Tursiops > Tursiops truncatus. The sequence continues at coordinate 99,124,362 of NC_047038.1, forward strand.
GTGCTTCCATGGCCGCGGCTCTGGTCCGCCTGACAAGCTCTAGAGCTAGAGGGAGCCTCAACGTGACAAGTTGCCTCCAGCATAGGCCCCTAGTAGCCGTGCAGAAAGGGAGGCAGGCAGCTGTCTCCATGAGTTCTCAGTCGCTTAGAGGCTTTCTTTTAAAGGAAGTAGTACACTTTGGAGGACTCCTAGGCCTCTCGGGTATGCATCACTTTCCCTCCAAGTTCAGCGAGTACCTCCAGACCCCTGTGGGGCGGCTGAGCAACTTCGAGGCCCATTGGTTGACCCCACTCCGCCACCCCCGGAGGCCCTCTGTGCGTGGCGCGCGATGGGCTACACACTGGACGTCCCTCGAGGAGCGCTACATTTCCAGAGCCCTCGACCAGCCTCAGGACAGCATTTCGGGTGAGTCCGACTTTGTCATGGCCCTTGTGTGAGCTGCCATGGGAAAACACTGTGCTTTGAATACTTCGAGGACCTCGTACCTGAAGTGACTCTGCCCGAGGAGAAAGTCAGCATCTTACCATGCCGTGTCGCTAACGGCACTCCCAGCACGAACACAGGCCTGGAAGTAAGGCTCCGAGTGTCGGTGCAGAAGCGGAGGCGTTTAGCAGTTTACAGGAGGTGGTGGCCTCGGCTCTGGGCACCTTCAACGGCAGCAGGGTTTTCTGGACACCTAGGAGGCTGGCGCGGGCCCCCTGTTCCTGGCAGGAACACTGAGTACCGCCAGGCCCACCTGGGTCTGCTAAGCAACATCCAGGCCCGTAGCCCTTTAGAGCCCCTCTGTGTATGCCGAGCGTAGGGAAACGCGCTGCACTCTCCTTGGGAGCAGCTTAAGGTCCTCAGCACTCGCACACGTTCACGGACACCGTTCTGGCACGTCCCACATGGCGTCCAAGTCTTACGCATTACCCGAGGCTGAGCTGAACTCAGAGAAACCCTCGGCTTCGCATTCCACCCAGGACCTCCTGCCTGAAGTCACCGTGCCTCCCAGAGAGAGTCGGCTTGCGTTCTTACTGCCATGTAAGTCCCCTTCCTCCTGTGGCACTGCAGGCTTTGAATAGCCACAGGCCCAGAGGAGCAGCTACGGCGTTCCTTGGTTGAGGCAGTTCGTTTGATGCAGAACACCCTACTTCGAGAAGTTGATTCAGGGAAGGAAACTCAGGGTGACCTGTGTCTCTTTGGGCTTGTTAGAAACCACGGGGATGTCTGCTGAGTGCGCCCACGGAAACGGGGCCCTGCTGCAAGTAGCCTTGCTTTCCCATTTGGAAGGCTGCGTTCATGCTGCCTTGAAGCTACCTGACATTCCCTGCTCTCGACAGGCCTGTTAGCCCTGTCAGAGTGCTTCGGGGAACGTTATGAGTCTGCTCTGTCTAAACCAGGTGCTTCCATGGCCGCGGCTCTGGTCCGCCTGACAAGCTCTAGAGCTAGAGGGAACCTCAACGTGACAAGTTGCCTCCAGCGTAGGCCCCTAGTAGCCGTGCAGAAAGGGAGGCAGGCAGCTGTCTCCATGAGTTCTCAGTCGCTTAGAGGCTTTCTTTTAAAGGAAGTAGTACACTTTGGAGGACTCCTAGGCCTCTCGGGTATGCATCACTTTCCCTCCAAGTTCAGCGAGTACCTCCAGACCCCTGTGGGGCGGCTGAGCAACTTCGAGGCCCATTGGTTGACCCCACTCCCCCACCCCCGGAGGCCCTCTGTGCGTGCCGCGCGATGGGCTACACACTGGACGTCCCTCGAGGAGTGCTACATTTCCAGAGCCCTCGACCAGCCTCAGGACAGCATTTCGGGTGAGTCCGACTTTGTCATGGCCCTTGTGTGAGCTGCCATGGGAAAACACTGTGCTTTGAATACTTCGAGGACCTCGTACCTGAAGTCACTCTGCCCGAGGAGAAAGTCAGCATCTTACCATGCCGTGTCGCTAACGGCACGCCCAGCACGAACACAGGCCTGGAAGTAAGGCCCCGAGTGGCGGTGCAGAAGCGGAGGCGTTCAGCAGTTTCCATTAGGCGGCGGCCTCGGCTCTGGGCACCTTCAACGGCAGCAGGGTTTTCTGGACACCTAGGAGGCTGGCGCGGGCCCCCTGTTCCCGGCAGGAACACTGAGTACCGCCAGGCCCACCTGGGTCTGCTAAGCAACATCCAGGCCCGTAGCCCTTTACAGCCCCTCTGTGTATGCCGAGCGTAGGGAAACGCGCTGCACTCTCCTTGGGAGCAGCTTAAGGTCCTCAGCACTCGCACACGTTCACGGACACCGTTCTGGCACGTCCCACATGGCGTCCAAGTCTTACGCATTACCCGAGGCTAAGCTGAACTCAGAGAAACCCTCGGCTTCGCATTCCACCTAGGACCTCCTGCCTGAAGTCACCGTGCCTCCCAGAGAGAGTCGGCTTGCGTTCTTACTGCCATGTAAGTCCCCTTCCTCCTGTGGCACTGCAGGCTTTGAATAGCCACAGGCCCAGAGGAGCAGCTACGGCGTTCCTTGGTTGAGGCAGTTCGCTTGATGCAGAACACCCTACTTCGAGAAGTTGATTCAGGGAAGGAAACTCAGGGTGACCTGTGTCTCTTTGGGCTTGTTAGAAACCACGGGGATGTCTGCTGAGTGCGCCCACGGAAACGGGGCCCTGCTGCAAGTAGCCTTGCTTTCCCGTTTGGAAGGCTGCGTTCATGCTGCCTTGAAGCTACCTGACATTCCCTGCTCTCGACAGGCCTGTTAGCCCTGTCAGAGTGCTTCGGGGAACGTTATGAGTCTGCTCTGTCTAAACCAGGTGCTTCCATGGCCGCGGCTCTGGTCCGCCTGACAAGCTCTAGAGCTAGAGGGAACCTCAACGTGACAAGTTGCCTCCAGCGTAGGCCCCTAGTAGCCGTGCAGAAAGGGAGGCAGGCAGCTGTTTCCATGAGTTCTCAGTCGCTTAGAGGCTTTCTTTTAAAGGAAGTAGTACACTTTGGAGGACTCCTAGGCCTCTCGGGTATGCATCACTTTCCCTCCAAGTTCAGCGAGTACCTCCAGACCCCTGTGGGGCAGCTGAGCAACTTCGAGGCCCATTGGTTGACCCCACTCCCCCACCCCCGGAGGCCCTCTGTGCGTGCCGCGCGATGGGCTACACACTGGACGTCCCTCGAGGAGCGCTACATTTCCAGAGCCCTCGACCAGCCTCAGGACAGCATTTCGGGTGAGTCCGACTTTGTCATGGCCCTTGTGTGAGCTGCCATGGGAAAACACTGTGCTTTGAATACTTCGAGGACCTCGTACCTGAAGTCACTCTGCCCGAGGAGAAAGTCAGCATCTTACCATGCCGTGTCGCTAACGGCACTCCCAGCACGAACACAGGCCTGGAAGTAAGGCCCCGAGTGGCGGTGCAGAAGCGGAGGCGTTCAGCAGTTTCCATGAGGCTGCGGCCTCGGTTCTGGGCACCTTCAACGGCAGCAGGGTTTTCTGGACACCTAGGAGGCTGGCGCGGGCCCCCTGTTCCCGGCAGGAACACTGAGTACCGCCAGGCCCACCTGGGTCTGCTAAGCAACATCCAGGCCCGTAGCCCTTTACAGCCCCTCTGTGTATGCCGAGCGTAGGGAAACGCGCTGCACTCTCCTTGGGAGCAGCTTAAGGTCCTCAGCACTCGCACACGTTCACGGACACCGTTCTGGCACGTCCCACATGGCGTCCAAGTCTTACGCATTACCCGAGGCTAAGCTGAACTCAGAGAAACCCTCGGCTTCGCATTCCACCTAGGACCTCCTGCCTGAAGTCACCGTGCCTCCCAGAGAGAGTCGGCTTGCGTTCTTACTGCCATGTAAGTCCCCTTCCTCCTGTGGCACTGCAGGCTTTGAATAGCCACAGGCCCAGAGGAGCAGCTACGGCGTTCCTTGGTTGAGGCAGTTCGCTTGATGCAGAACACCCTACTTCGAGAAGTTGATTCAGGGAAGGAAACTCAGGGTGACCTGTGTCTCTTTGGGCTTGTTAGAAACCACGGGGATGTCTGCTGAGTGCGCCCACGGAAACGGGGCCCTGCTGCAAGTAGCCTTGCTTTCCCGTTTGGAAGGCTGCGTTCATGCTGCCTTGAAGCTACCTGACATTCCCTGCTCTCGACAGGCCTGTTAGCCCTGTCAGAGTGCTTCGGGGAACGTTATGAGTCTGCTCTGTCTAAACCAGGTGCTTCCATGGCCGCGGCTCTGGTCCGCCTGACAAGCTCTAGAGCTAGAGGGAACCTCAACGTGACAAGTTGCCTCCAGCATAGGCCCCTAGTAGCCGTGCAGAAAGGGAGGCAGGCAGCTGTCTCCATGAGTTCTCAGTCGCTTAGAGGCTTTCTTTTAAAGGAAGTAGTACACTTTGGAGGACTCCTAGGCCTCTCGGGTATGCATCACTTTCCCTCCAAGTTCAGCGAGTACCTCCAGACCCCTGTGGGGCGGCTGAGCAACTTCGAGGCCCATTGGTTGACCCCACTCCGCCACCCCCGGAGGCCCTCTGTGCGTGGCGCGCGATGGGCTACACACTGGACGTCCCTCGAGGAGCGCTACATTTCCAGAGCCCTCGACCAGCCTCAGGACAGCATTTCGGGTGAGTCCGACTTTGTCATGGCCCTTGTGTGAGCTGCCATGGGAAAACACTGTGCTTTGAATACTTCGAGGACCTCGTACCTGAAGTCACTCTGCCCGAGGAGAAAGTCAGCATCTTACCATGCCGTGTCGCTAACGGCACTCCCAGCACGAACACAGGCCTGGAAGTAAGGCCCCGAGTGGCGGTGCAGAAGCGGAGGCGTTTAGCAGTTTACAGGAGGTGGTGGCCTCGGCTCTGGGCACCTTCAACGGCAGCAGGGTTTTCTGGACACCTAGGAGGCTGGCGCGGGCCCCCTGTTCCCGGCAGGAACACTGAGTACCGCCAGGCCCACCTGGGTCTGCTAAGCAACATCCAGGCCCGTAGCCCTTTAGAGCCCCTCTGTGTATGCCGAGCGTAGGGAAACGCGCTGCACTCTCCTTGGGAGCAGCTTAAGGTCCTCAGCACTCGCACACGTTCACGGACACCGTTCTGGCACGTCCCACATGGCGTCCAAGTCTTACGCATTACCCGAGGCTGAGCTGAACTCAGAGAAACCCTCGGCTTCGCATTCCACCTAGGACCTCCTGCCTGAAGTCACCGTGCCTCCCAGAGAGAGTCGGCTTGCGTTCTTACTGCCATGTAAGTCCCCTTCCTCCTGTGGCACTGCAGGCTTTGAATAGCCACAGGCCCAGAGGAGCAGCTACGGCGTTCCTTGGTTGAGGCAGTTCGTTTGATGCAGAACACCCTACTTCGAGAAGTTGATTCAGGGAAGGAAACTCAGGGTGACCTGTGTCTCTTTGGGCTTGTTAGAAACCACGGGGATGTCTGCTGAGTGCGCCCACGGAAACGGGGCCCTGCTGCAAGTAGCCTTGCTTTCCCATTTGGAAGGCTGCGTTCATGCTGCCTTGAAGCTACCTGACATTCCCTGCTCTCGACAGGCCTGTTAGCCCTGTCAGAGTGCTTCGGGGAACGTTATGAGTCTGCTCTGTCTAAACCAGGTGCTTCCATGGCCGCGGCTCTGGTCCGCCTGACAAGCTCTAGAGCTAGAGGGAACCTCAACGTGACAAGTTGCCTCCAGCGTAGGCCCCTAGTAGCCGTGCAGAAAGGGAGGCAGGCAGCTGTCTCCATGAGTTCTCAGTCGCTTAGAGGCTTTCTTTTAAAGGAAGTAGTACACTTTGGAGGACTCCTAGGCCTCTCGGGTATGCATCACTTTCCCTCCAAGTTCAGCGAGTACCTCCAGACCCCTGTGGGGCGGCTGAGCAACTTCGAGGCCCATTGGTTGACCCCACTCCCCCACCCCCGGAGGCCCTCTGTGCGTGCCGCGCGATGGGCTACACACTGGACGTCCCTCGAGGAGTGCTACATTTCCAGAGCCCTCGACCAGCCTCAGGACAGCATTTCGGGTGAGTCCGACTTTGTCATGGCCCTTGTGTGAGCTGCCATGGGAAAACACTGTGCTTTGAATACTTCGAGGACCTCGTACCTGAAGTCACTCTGCCCGAGGAGAAAGTCAGCATCTTAGCATGCCGTGTCGCTAACGGCACGCCCAGCACGAACACAGGCCTGGAAGTAAGGCCCCGAGTGGCGGTGCAGAAGCGGAGGCGTTCAGCAGTTTCCATGAGGCGGCGGCCTCGGCTCTGGGCACCTTCAACGGCAGCAGGGTTTTCTGGACACCTAGGAGGCTGGCGCGGGCCCCCTGTTCCCGGCAGGAACACTGAGTACCGCCAGGCCCACCTGGGTCTGCTAAGCAACATCCAGGCCCGTAGCCCTTTACAGCCCCTCTGTGTATGCCGAGCGTAGGGAAACGCGCTGCACTCTCCTTGGGAGCAGCTTAAGGTCCTCAGCACTCGCACACGTTCACGGACACCGTTCTGGCACGTCCCACATGGCGTCCAAGTCTTACGCATTACCCGAGGCTAAGCTGAACTCAGAGAAACCCTCGGCTTCGCATTCCACCTAGGACCTCCTGCCTGAAGTCACCGTGCCTCCCAGAGAGAGTCGGCTTGCGTTCTTACTGCCATGTAAGTCCCCTTCCTCCTGTGGCACTGCAGGCTTTGAATAGCCACAGGCCCAGAGGAGCAGCTACGGCGTTCCTTGGTTGAGGCAGTTCGCTTGATGCAGAACACCCTACTTCGAGAAGTTGATTCAGGGAAGGAAACTCAGGGTGACCTGTGTCTCTTTGGGCTTGTTAGAAACCACGGGGATGTCTGCTGAGTGCGCCCACGGAAACGGGGCCCTGCTGCAAGTAGCCTTGCTTTCCCGTTTGGAAGGCTGCGTTCATGCTGCCTTGAAGCTACCTGACATTCCCTGCTCTCGACAGGCCTGTTAGCCCTGTCAGAGTGCTTCGGGGAACGTTATGAGTCTGCTCTGTCTAAACCAGGTGCTTCCATGGCCGCGGCTCTGGTCCGCCTGACAAGCTCTAGAGCTAGAGGGAACCTCAACGTGACAAGTTGCCTCCAGCGTAGGCCCCTAGTAGCCGTGCAGAAAGGGAGGCAGGCAGCTGTCTCCATGAGTTCTCAGTCGCTTAGAGGCTTTCTTTTAAAGGAAGTAGTACACTTTGGAGGACTCCTAGGCCTCTCGGGTATGCATCACTTTCCCTCCAAGTTCAGCGAGTACCTCCAGACCCCTGTGGGGCGGCTGAGCAACTTCGAGGCCCATTGGTTGACCCCACGCCCCCACAGCGGAGGCCCTCTGTGCGTGCCGCGCGATGGGCTACACACTGGACGTCCCTCGAGGAGCGCTACATTTCCAGAGCCCTCGACCAGCCTCAGGACAGCATTTCGGGTGAGTCCGACTTTGTCATGGCCCTTGTGTGAGCTGCCATGGGAAAACACTGTGCTTTGAATACTTCGAGGACCTCGTACCTGAAGTCACTCTGCCCGAGGAGAAAGTCAGCATCTTACCATGCCGTGTCGCTAACGGCACGCCCAGCACGAACACAGGCCTGGAAGTAAGGCCCCGAGTGGCGGTGCAGAAGCGGAGGCGTTCAGCAGTTTACAGGAGGTGGCGGCCTCGGCTCTGGGCACCTTCAACGGCAGCAGGGTTTTCTGGACATCTAGGAGGCTGGCGCGGGCCCCCTGTTCCCGGCAGGAACACTGAGTACCGCCAGGCCCACCTGGGTCTGCTAAGCAACATCCAGGCCCATAGCCCTTTACAGCCCCTCTGTGTATGCCGAGCGTAGGGAAACGCGCTGCACTCTCCTTGGGAGCAGCTTAAGGTCCTCAGCACTCGCACACGTTCACGGACACCGTTCTGGCACGTCCCACATGGCGTCCAAGTCTTACGCATTACCCGAGGCTAAGCTGAACTCAGAGAAACCCTCGGCTTCGCATTCCACCTAGGACCTCCTGCCTGAAGTCACCGTGCCTCCCAGAGAGAGTCGGCTTGCGTTCTTACTGCCATGTAAGTCCCCTTCCTCCTGTGGCACTGCAGGCTTTGAATAGCCACAGGCCCAGAGGAGCAGCTACGGCGTTCCTTGGTTGAGGCAGTTCGCTTGATGCAGAACACCCTACTTCGAGAAGTTGATTCAGGGAAGGAAACTCAGGGTGACCTGTGTCTCTTTGGGCTTGTTAGAAACCACGGGGATGTCTGCTGAGTGCGCCCACGGAAACGGGGCCCTGCTGCAAGTAGCCTTGCTTTCCCGTTTGGAAGGCTGCGTTCATGCTGCCTTGAAGCTACCTGACATTCCCTGCTCTCGACAGGCCTGTTAGCCCTGTCAGAGTGCTTCGGGGAACGTTATGAGTCTGCTCTGTCTAAACCAGGTGCTTCCATGGCCGCGGCTCTGGTCCGCCTGACAAGCTCTAGAGCTAGAGGGAACCTCAACGTGACAAGTTGCCTCCAGCGTAGGCCCCTAGTAGCCGTGCAGAAAGGGAGGCAGGCAGCTGTCTCCATGAGTTCTCAGTCGCTTAGAGGCTTTCTTTTAAAGGAAGTAGTACACTTTGGAGGACTCCTAGGCCTCTCGGGTATGCATCACTTTCCCTCCAAGTTCAGCGAGTACCTCCAGACCCCTGTGGGGCAGCTGAGCAACTTCGAGGCCCATTGGTTGACCCCACTCCCCCACCCCCGGAGGCCCTCTGTGCGTGCCGCGCGATGGGCTACACACTGGACGTCCCTCGAGGAGCGCTACATTTGCAGAGCCCTCGACCAGCCTCAGGACAGCATTTCGGGTGAGTCCGACTTTGTCATGGCCCTTGTGTGAGCTGCCATGGGAAAACACTGTGCTTTGAATACTTCGAGGACCTCGTACCTGAAGTCACTCTGCCCGAGGAGAAAGTCAGCATCTTACCATGCCGTGTCGCTAACGGCACGCCCAGCACGAACACAGGCCTGGAAGTAAGGCCCCGAGTGGCGGTGCAGAAGCGGAGGCGTTCAGCAGTTTCCATGAGGCGGCAGCCTCGGTTCTGGGCACCTTCAACGGCAGCAGGGTTTTCTGGACACCTAGGAGGCTGGCGCGGGCCCCCTGTTCCCGGCAGGAACACTGAGTACCGCCAGGCCCACCTGGGTCTGCTAAGCAACATCCAGGCCCGTAGCCCTTTAGAGCCCCTCTGTGTATGCCGAGCGTAGGGAAACGCGCTGCACTCTCCTTGGGAGCAGCTTAAGGTCCTCAGCACTCGCACACGTTCACGGACACCGTTCTGGCACGTCCCACATGGCGTCGAAGTCTCACGCATTACCCGAGGCTGAGCTGAACTCAGAGAAACCCTCGGCTTCGCATTCCACCTAGGACCTCCTGCCTGAAGTCACCGTGCCTCCCAGAGAGAGTCGGCTTGCGTTCTTACTGCCATGTAAGTCCCCTTCCTCCTGTGGCACTGCAGGCTTTGAATAGCCACAGGCCCAGAGGAGCAGCTACGGCGTTCCTTGGTTGAGGCAGTTCGCTTGATGCAGAACACCCTACTTCGAGAAGTTGATTCAGGGAAGGAAACTCAGGGTGACCTGTGTCTCTTTGGGCTTGTTAGAAACCACGGGGATGTCTGCTGAGTGCGCCCACGGAAACGGGGCCCTGCTGCAAGTAGCCTTGCTTTCCCGTTTGGAAGGCTGCGTTCATGCTGCCTTGAAGCTACCTGACATTCCCTGCTCTCGACAGGCCTGTTAGCCCTGTCAGAGTGCTTCGGGGAACGTTATGAGTCTGCTCTGTCTAAACCAGGTGCTTCCATGGCCGCGGCTCTGGTCCGCCTGACAAGCTCTAGAGCTAGAGGGAACCTCAACGTGACAAGTTGCCTCCAGCGTAGGCCCCTAGTAGCCGTGCAGAAAGGGAGGCAGGCAGCTGTCTCCATGAGTTCTCAGTCGCTTAGAGGCTTTCTTTTAAAGGAAGTAGTACACTTTGGAGGACTCCTAGGCCTCTCGGGTATGCATCACTTTCCCTCCAAGTTCAGCGAGTACCTCCAGACCCCTGTGGGGCGGCTGAGCAACTTCGAGGCCCATTGGTTGACCCCACTCCCCCCACCCCCGGAGGTCCTCTGTGCGTGCCGCGCGATGGGCTACACACTGGACGTCCCTCGAGGAGCGCTACATTTCCAGAGCCCTCGACCAGCCTCAGGACAGCATTTCGGGTGAGTCCGACTTTGTCATGGCCCTTGTGTGAGCTGCCATGGGAAAACACTGTGCTTTGAATACTTCGAGGACCTCGTACCTGAAGTCACTCTGCCCGAGGAGAAAGTCAGCATCTTACCATGCCGTGTCGCTAACGGCACGCCCAGCACGAACACAGGCCTGGAAGTAAGGCCCCGAGTGGCGGTGCAGAAGCGGAGGCGTTCAGCAGTTTCCATGAGGCGGCGGCCTCGGTTCTGGGCACCTTCAACGGCAGCAGGGTTTTCTGGACACCTAGGAGGCTGGCGCGGGCCCCCTGTTCCCGGCAGGAACACTGAGTACCGCCAGGCCCACCTGGGTCTGCTAAGCAACATCCAGGCCCGTAGCCCTTTAGAGCCCCTCTGTGTATGCCGAGCGTAGGGAAACGCGCTGCACTCTCCTTGGGAGCAGCTTAAGGTCCTCAGCACTCGCACACGTTCACGGACACCGTTCTGGCACGTCCCACATGGCGTCGAAGTCTCACGCATTACCCGAGGCTGAGCTGAACTCAGAGAAACCCTCGGCTTCGCATTCCACCTAGGACCTCCTGCCTGAAGTCACCGTGCCTCCCAGAGAGAGTCGGCTTGCGTTCTTACTGCCATGTAAGTCCCCTTCCTCCTGTGGCACTGCAGGCTTTGAATAGCCACAGGCCCAGAGGAGCAGCTACGGCGTTCCTTGGTTGAGGCAGTTCGCTTGATGCAGAACACCCTACTTCGAGAAGTTGATTCAGGGAAGGAAACTCAGGGTGACCTGTGTCTCTTTGGGCTTGTTAGAAACCACGGGGATGTCTGCTGAGTGCGTCCACGGAAACGGGGGCCTGCTGCAAGTAGCCTTGCTTTCCCGTTTGGAAGGCTGCGTTCATGCTGCCTTGAAGCTACCTGACATTCCCTGCTCTCGACAGGCCTGTTAGCCCTGTCAGAGTGCTTCGGGGAACGTTATGAGTCTGCTCTGTCTAAACCAGGTGCTTCCATGGCCGCGGCTCTGGTCCGCCTGACAAGCTCTAGAGCTAGAGGGAACCTCAACGTGACAAGTTGCCTCCAGCGTAGGCCCCTAGTAGCCGTGCAGAAAGGGAGGCAGGCAGCTGTCTCCATGAGTTCTCAGTCGCTTAGAGGCTTTCTTTTAAAGGAAGTAGTACACTTTGGAGGACTCCTAGGCCTCTCGGGTATGCATCACTTTCCCTCCAAGTTCAGCGAGTACCTCCAGACCCCTGTGGGGCGGCTGAGCAACTTCGAGGCCCATTGGTTGACCCCACTCCCCCACCCCCGGAGGTCCTCTGTGCGTGCCGTGCGATGGGCTACACACTGGACGTCCCTCGAGGAGCGCTACATTTCCAGAGCCCTCGACCAGCCTCAGGACAGCATTTCGGGTGAGTCCGACTTTGTCATGGCCCTTGTGTGAGCTGCCATGGGAAAACACTGTGCTTTGAATACTTCGAGGACCTCGTACCTGAAGTCACTCTGCCCGAGGAGAAAGTCAGCATCTTACCATGCCGTGTCGCTAACGGCACGCCCAGCACGAACACAGGCCTGGAAGTAAGGCCCCGAGTGGCGGTGCAGAAGCGGAGGCGTTCAGCAGTTTCCATGAGGCGGCAGCCTCGGTTCTGGGCACCTTCAACGGCAGCAGGGTTTTCTGGACACCTAGGAGGCTGGCGCGGGCCCCCTGTTCCCGGCAGAAACACTGAGTACCGCCAGGCCCACCTGGGTCTGCTAAGCAACATCCAGGCCCGTAGCCCTTTAGAGCCCCTCTGTGTATGCCGAGCGTAGGGAAACGCGCTGCACTCTCCTGGGAGCAGCTTAAGGTCCTCAGCACTCGCACACGTTCACGGACACCGTTCTGGCACGTCCCACATGGCGTCGAAGTCTCACGCATTACCCGAGGCTGAGCTGAACTCAGAGAAACCCTCGGCTTCGCATTCCACCTAGGACCTCCTGCCTGAAGTCACCGTGCCTCCCAGAGAGAGTCGGCTTGCGTTCTTACTGCCATGTAAGTCCCCTTCCTCCTGTGGCACTGCAGGCTTTGAATAGCCACAGGCCCAGAGGAGCAGCTACGGCGTTCCTTGGTTGAGGCAGTTCGCTTGATGCAGAACACCCTACTTCGAGAAGTTGATTCAGGGAAGGAAACTCAGGGTGACCTGTGTCTCTTTGGGCTTGTTAGAAACCACGGGGATGTCTGCTGAGTGCGCCCACGGAAACGGGGCCCTGCTGCAAGTAGCCTTGCTTTCCCGTTTGGAAGGCTGCGTTCATGCTGCCTTGAAGCTACCTGACATTCCCTGCTCTCGACAGGCCTGTTAGCCCTGTCAGAGTGCTTCGGGGAACGTTATGAGTCTGCTCTGTCTAAACCAGGTGCTTCCATGGCCGCGGCTCTGGTCCGCCTGACAAGCTCTAGAGCTAGAGGGAACCTCAACGTGACAAGTTGCCTCCAGCGTAGGCCCCTAGTAGCCGTGCAGAAAGGGAGGCAGGCAGCTGTCTCCATGAGTTCTCAGTCGCTTAGAGGCTTTCTTTTAAAGGAAGTAGTACACTTTGGAGGACTCCTAGGCCTCTCGGGTATGCATCACTTTCCCTCCAAGTTCAGCGAGTACCTCCAGACCCCTGTGGGGCGGCTGAGCAACTTCGGGCCCATTGGTTGACCCCACTCCCCCACCCCCGGAGGCCCTCTGTGCGTGCCGCGCGATGGGCTACACACTGGACGTCCCTCGAGGGCGCGCTACATTTGCAGAGCCCTCGACCAGCCTCAGGACAGCATTTCGGGTGAGTCCGACTTTGTCATGGCCCTTGTGTGAGCTGCCATGGGAAAACACTGTGCTTTGAATACTTCGAGGACCTCGTACCTGAAGTCACTCTGCCCGAGGAGAAAGTCAGCATCTTACCATGCCGTGTCGCTAACGGCACGCCCAGCACGAACACAGGCCTGGAAGTAAGGCCCCGAGTGGCGGTGCAGAAGCGGAGGCGTTCAGCAGTTTCCATGAGGCGGCGGCCTCGGTTCTGGGCACCTTCAACGGCAGCAGGGTTTTTCTGGACACCTAGGAGGCTGGCGCGGGCCCCCTGTTCCCGGCAGGAACACTGAGTACCGCCAGGCCCACCTGGGTCTGCTAAGCAACATCCAGGCCCGTAGCCCTTTAGAGCCCCTCTGTGTATGCCGAGCGTAGGGAAACGCGCTGCACTCTCCTGGGAGCAGCTTAAGGTCCTCAGCACTCGCACACGTTCACGGACACCGTTCTGGCACGTCCCACATGGCGTCCAAGTCTTACGCATTACCCGAGGCTGAGCTGAACTCAGAGAAACCCTCGGCTTCGCATTCCACCTAGGACCTCCTGCCTGAAGTCACCGTGCCTCCCAGAGAGAGTCGGCTTGCGTTCTTACTGCCATGTAAGTCCCCTTCCTCCTGTGGCACTGCAGGCTTTGAATAGCCACAGGCCCAGAGGAGCAGCTACGGCGTTCCTTGGTTGAGGCAGTTCGCTTGATGCAGAACACCCTACTTCGAGAAGTTGATTCAGGGAAGGAAACTCAGGGTGACCTGTGTCTCTTTGGGCTTGTTAGAAACCACGGGGATGTCTGCTGAGTGCGCCCACGGAAACGGGGCCCTGCTGCAAGTAGCCTTGCTTTCCCGTTTGGAAGGCTGCGTTCATGCTGCCTTGAAGCTACCTGACATTCCCTGCTCTCGACAGGCCTGTTAGCCCTGTCAGAGTGCTTCGGGGAACGTTATGAGTCTGCTCTGTCTAAACCAGGTGCTTCCATGGCCGCGGCTCTGGTCCGCCCTGACAAGCTCTAGAGCTAGAGGGAACCTCAACGTGACAAGTTGCCTCCAGCGTAGGCCCCTAGTAGCCGTGCAGAAAGGGAGGCAGGCAGCTGTCTCCATGAGTTCTCAGTCGCTTAGAGGCTTTCTTTTAAAGGAAGTAGTACACTTTGGAGGACTCCTAGGCCTCTCGGGTATGCATCACTTTCCCTCCAAGTTCAGCGAGTACCTCCAGACCCCTGTGGGGCGGCTGAGCAACTTCGAGGCCCATTGGTTGACCCCACTCCCCCACCCCCGGAGGTCCTCTGTGCGTGCCGCGCGATGGGCTACACACTGGACGTCCCTCGAGGAGCGCTACATTTCCAGAGCCCTCGACCAGCCTCAGGACAGCATTCGGGTGAGTCCGACTTTGTCATGGCCCTTGTGTGAGCTGCCATGGGAAAACACTGTGCTTTGAATACTTCGAGGACCTCGTACCTGAAGTCACTCTGCCCGAGGAGAAAGTCAGCATCTTACCATGCCGTGTCGCTAACGGCACGCCCAGCACGAACACAGGCCTGGAAGTAAGGCCCCGAGTGGCGGTGCAGAAGTGGAGGCGTTCAGCAGTTTCCATGAGGCGGCAGCCTCGGTTCTGGGCACCTTCAACGGCAGCAGGGTTTTCTGGACACCTAGGAGGCTGGCGCGGGCCCCCTGTTCCCGGCAGGAACACTGAGTACCGCCAGGCCCACCTGGGTCTGCTAAGCAACATCCAGGCCCGTAGCCCTTTAGAGCCCCTCTGTGTATGCCGAGCGTAGGGAAACGCGCTGCACTCTCCTTGGGAGCAGCTTAAGGTCCTCAGCAATCGCACACGTTCACGGACACCGTTCTGGCACGTCCCACATGGCGTCGAAGTCTCACGCATTACCCGAGGCTGAGCTGAACTCAGAGAAACCCTCGGCTTCGCATTCCACCTAGGACCTCCTGCCTGAAGTCACCGTGCCTCCCAGAGAGAGTCGGCTTGCGTTCTTACTGCCATGTAAGTCCCCTTCCTCCTGTGGCACTGCAGGCTTTGAATAGCCACAGGCCCAGAGGAGCAGCTACGGCGTTCCTTGGTTGAGGCAGTTCGCTTGATGCAGAACACCCTACTTCGAGAAGTTGATTCAGGGAAGGAAACTCAGGGTGACCTGTGTCTCTTTGGGCTTGTTAGAAACCACGGGGATGTCTGCTGAGTGCGTCCACGGAAACGGGGCCCTGCTGCAAGTAGCCTTGCTTTCCCATTTGGAAGGCTGCGTTCATGCTGCCTTGAAGCTACCTGACATTCCCTGCTCTCGACAGGCCTGTTAGCCCTGTCAGAGTGCTTCGGGGAACGTTATGAGTCTGCTCTGTCTAAACCAGGTGCTTCCATGGCCGCGGCTCTGGTCCGCCTGACAAGCTCTAGAGCTAGAGGGAACCTCAACGTGACAAGTTGCCTCCAGCGTTGGGCCCCTAGTAGCCGTTGCAGAAAGGGAGGCAGGCAGCTGTCTCCATGAGTTCTCAGTCGCTTAGAGGCTTTCTTTTAAAGGAAGTAGTACACTTTGGAGGACTCCTAGGCCTCTCGGGTATGCATCACTTTCCCTCCAAGTTCAGCGAGTACCTCCAGACCCCTGTGGGGCGGCTGAGCAACTTCGAGGCCCATTGGTTGACCCCACTCCCCCACCCCCGGAGGCCCTCTGTGCGTGCCGCGCGATGGGCTACACACTGGACGTCCCCTCGAGGAGCGCTACATTTCCAGAGCCCTCGACCAGCCTCAGGACAGCATATCGGGTGAGTCCGACTTTGTCATGGCCCTTGTGTGAGCTGCCATGGGAAAACACTGTGCTTTGAATACTTCGAGGACCTCGTACCTGAAGTCACTCTGCCCGAGGAGAAAGTCAGCATCTTACCATGCCGTGTCGCTAACGGCACTCCCAGCACGAACACAGGCCTGGAAGTAAGGCCCCGAGTGGCGGTGCAGAAGCGGAGGCGTTCAGCAGTTTACAGGAGGTGGCGGCCTCGGCTCTGGGCACCTTCAACGGCAGCAGGGTTTTCTGGACACCTAGGAGGCTGGCGCGGGCCCCCTGTTCCCGGCAGGAACACTGAGTACCGCCAGGCCCACCTGGGTCTGCTAAGCAACATCCAGGCCCGTAGCCCTTTAGAGCCCCTCTGTGTATGCCGAGCGTAGGGAAACGCGCTGCACTCTCCTTGGGAGCAGCTTAAGGTCCTCAGCAATCGCACACGTTCACGGACACCGTTCTGGCACGTCCCACATGGCGTCGAAGTCTCACGCATTACCCGAGGCTGAGCTGAACTCAGAGAAACCCTCGGCTTCGCATTCCACCTAGGACCTCCTGCCTGAAGTCACCGTGCCTCCCAGAGAGAGTCGGCTTGCGTTCTTACTGCCATGTAAGTCCCCTTCCTCCTGTGGCACTGCAGGCTTTGAATAGCCACAGGCCCAGAGGAGCAGCTACGGCGTTCCTTGGTTGAGGCAGTTCGCTTGATGCAGAACACCCTACTTCGAGAAGTTGATTCAGGGAAGGAAACTCAGGGTGACCTGTGTCTCTTTGGGCTTGTTAGAAACCACGGGGATGTCTGCTGAGTGCGCCCACGGAAACGGGGCCCTGCTGCAAGTAGCCTTGCTTTCCCGTTTGGAAGGCTGCGTTCATGCTGCCTTGAAGCTACCTGACATTCCCTGCTCTCGACAGGCCTGTTAGCCCTGTCAGAGTGCTTCGGGGAACGTTATGAGTCTGCTCTGTCTAAACCAGGTGCTTCCATGGCCGCGGCTCTGGTCCGCCTGACAAGCTCTAGAGCTAGAGGGAACCTCAACGTGACAAGTTGCCTCCAGCGTAGGCCCCTAGTAGCCGTGCAGAAAGGGAGGCAGGCAGCTGTCTCCATGAGTTCTCAGTCGCTTAGAGGCTTTCTTTTAAAGGAAGTAGTACACTTTGGAGGACTCCTAGGCCTCTCGGGTATGCATCACTTTCCCTCCAAGTTCAGCGAGTACCTCCAGACCCCTGTGGGGCGGCCTGAGCAACTTCGAGGCCCATTGGTTGACCCCACTTCCCCCACCCCCGGAGGCCCTCTGTGCGTGCCGCGGCGATGGGCTACACACTGGACGTCCCTCGAGGAGCGCTACATTTCCAGAGCCCTCGACCAGCCTCAGGACAGCATTTCGGGTGAGTCCGACTTTGTCAGGCCCTTGGTGAGCTGCCATGGGAAAACACTGTGCTTGAATACTCGAGGACCTCGTACTGAAGTCACTCTGCCGAGGGAGGAAAGTCAGCATTCTTACCATGCCGTGTCGCGAAAGGCACAGCCCAGCACGAACACAGGCCTGGAAGTAAGGCCCCGAGTGGCGGTGCAGAAGCGGAGGCGTTCAGCAGTTTCCAGGAGGCGGAGGACTCGGCTCTGGTCAACTTCAACGGCAGCAGGGTTTTCTGGACACCAGGAGGCTGGCTCGGCCCCCTGTTCCCG